>NW_006921630.1:15822779-15834468 GCF_000298275.1 Orycteropus afer afer
TACCTATAAAGTATTTTTATTACAAACACTCACCATAGTAACTTAAGCCTATAGGAGCAAAGCTGACTATTGGTGGGATTAAGGGAGCATATGGTCATTTAAGCTGAAAGATCTATTATTTTTTCAACAGCTTTTTTTTTTTTTTCCTCCAGTCAGTTTTACCTTATAACAGAATTTTGTTGTGAGGGGAAGAAAGAGTTGAAAGCAAATCTCTGTATTCTCCCAACATTAAAGAACAGGGCAGGAAAAAGATGAAGCAGAAAAGACAATTTTGAACAGCCAGTACCTGTTAGGAATAGGAAAGTGAGATTAAGTACAATTTTAGTTGTTTTGCAAATTTCTTTACACCTAAGATACTGCTTATTTATACCAATATTTTCTTTGCCATTTCTGTTAAAACATTCTTATCCTCTCCCATTAACTGATTGTGTAAACTTAGGCAAATCAATCCTTCAGTTTTGTAATTTCTAAGACAAAGGGATTAAAAACGATGATATCCAAGTTTCCTTACCTATCCAAGATTCCAACACTCTCAGCAAACTTTAGTCATTCCTTCTTGGCTATCTATCACTTGATTGTTGTCCTCAGAATGAGTCTTCTTGGATCCTTTAGCTATCTGTCAACAAAAATAATTTTTTTGTCTTTATTTATGAAATATCTCTCAGAAACCCAGATGTGTGAATTAGTATAAAAAAGGAAAGAGAGAGAAATTTTAATCATTGTCCCTCTCTACCACCTAAATATAGCTGGGTCACAAAGAGTTAGTAAAACATCAGTATTTACTTATTTGTTTTTGTTTAATTAGTTTGAAAATTGACGGAAATAGCTAAAGAGTGAATTCCATATATTCTATAATTTCAAAATAAATTTTTAGCAACCAAAGTATGATTGAGACAGTTCCAAAGGTTAGCAATGCTAGTAAATTTACAAAGGTAATGATAAAAAAATAATGCTAATAAACCCTTGTTTGGTATAATGACTACATACTGAAACATCAGCTGCCTTGCATATTATAACTCAAGTCATCATGATTTCGATGTTTGTTTTTGGTATTTGTTTGACAGTCCTCTTGAAAATAACTATTTCAAGGTATCTGGTGGCATAGTGTCTAAAGCATTTGACAAATAACCAGAGGGCTGGTGGTTCAAACCCACCAGCCACTCCTCGGAAGGAAGATTGGGCAATCTACTTCTGTAGAGATACCACCTCAGAAACCCAAGGAGGGGTTGCTATGGGTTGGGATCAACTCAATGCAGTGAGTTTTTTTTTAGAAATTCAAATATACACCATAGGAGCTCTGGTAGCATAGTGCCTAAGGCACTTGACTGCTAACCAGAAGGCTGGCGGTTCAAACCCACCAGCCACTCCTCAGAAGGAAGGATACTTCCTTAGTGATACTGCCTCAGAAACTCAAGGAGGGGTCGCTATGAGTTGGGTCTGACTCGACGGCACATAACAACAAAAACAGTTTGTCCATTTGTTGTACTGTGATGGCCTGTTGTGCTGCTGTGAGGCTGATGGCTATGCCACCAGTATTTCAAATACCAGCAGGGTTACCCATGGTGGACAGGTTTCAGTGGAGCTTCCAGACTGAAACAGACTTGGAAGAAGGAAGGGGCCATCCACGTCTAAAGGTATTGGTCGATGAAAACCTTATGAATAGCAGTGAAACACTGTCTGATATATTACTGGAAAATGAACCCCTCAGATTGGAAGGCCCTCAAAATACCAATGGGGAAGAGTTGTCTCCTCAAAGTAGAGTCAAACTTAATTATGTGGATGGAGTAAAGGAATCACCTTTACTTTAATCCATTAATAATCAGAACATGGAATGTACCAAGTATAAATCTAGGAAAATTGGAAGTTGTCAGAAATGAAATGGAACACATAAAAATCAATATCCTAGGCATTAATGAGCTGAAATGGACTGGTTTGGGCTGTTTTGAATCAACCACATGATCTACTATGCTGGGAATATCAAATGCCATGTCATTCATCATCACAGAGAATGTTTCAGGGTCTATCCTGAAGTACAATGCTGTGAATGATAGGATAATATCCATGTGCCTACAAAGAAGTCCAGTTAATAAAACTATTATTCAAATTTATGCATCAACCACCAAAGCCAAAGATGAGGAAATTGAAGATATTTATCAACTCTGCAGTCTGAAATTAACCAAACATGTGATCAAGATATTTTGATTATTACAGGTGATTGGAAAGTGAAAGTTAGGAACAAAGATAATCACCTGTAGTTGGAAAATAGGGCCTTGGTAATAGAAATGATGCCAGAAATCGCATGATAGGATTTTGCAAGACCAATGATTTATTCATTGCAAATATCTTTTTCTTTTTGACAACATAAATGGCAGCTATACACGTTGACCTCACCAAATGAAAAACCACAGGAATCAGATCAACTATAGCTGTGGAAAATGGTGATGGAGAAGCTCAATATCTTCCTCCAAAACAATGCCAGAAGCTGACTGTGAAAAAGACCATCAATTGCTCATATGCAGGTTTAGGTTGAAGCTGAAGACAATTAAAACAAGTCCATAAGAGCCAAAATAAAACCTTAATTATATCCCACTGGAATTTAGAGACCATCTGAAGAATAGATTTGATGCACTGAACAGCAATGACTGAAAACCAGATGAATTGTGGGATGACATCAAGGACATCATACATAAAGAAAGCAAAAAAGGTCATTAAAAAGACAGAAGAGGAAGAAAAAAACAAAATGGACATCAGAAGGGACTCTGAAACTTGCTCTTGAATGGAAAGTAGCTAAAACAAATGGAAGAAATGACAAGATAAAATCTGAACAGAAGATTTTGAAGAGCAGCTCAAGAAGACAGTCAATTATAATAAG
Organism: Orycteropus afer afer; assembly: GCF_000298275.1. NCBI lineage: Eukaryota > Metazoa > Chordata > Mammalia > Tubulidentata > Orycteropodidae > Orycteropus > Orycteropus afer. Next base: position 15,825,652 of record NW_006921630.1, read on the forward strand.
GAAATGTGAAAAGACCTGGAGTTAGAAAAACAAAAGGGAAGAACATGCTCTGCATTTTTCAAGCTGAAAGAACTGAAGAAAAAAATCAAGCTTGAGTTGCAATATTGAAAGATTCTATGGGCAACATTAAATGATGCAGGAAATACCAAAAGAAGATGGAAAGAACACACAGAGTCACTGTACTGAAAAGAATTGGTTGATGTTCATCTATTTCAGTAGGTGGCATATGATCAAGAACAAATGGTGTTGAAGGAAGAAGTTGAAATGGCACTGAAGGAATTGGTGAAAAACAAGGCTCCAGGAATTGACAGAGTACCTGTTGAGATGGTTCAATAAACAGATGCCACACTGGAAGCACTTACCCATCTATGTCAAGAAATTTGGAGACAGCTACCTGGCCAACTGACTTGAAGAGATACATATTTGTATCCATTCCAAAGAAAGGTGATCCAACAGAATGGGGAAATTATCAAACAATATCATTAATATCACACGCAAGTAAAATCTTGCTGATGATAGTTCAAAAATGATTGCAGCAGTGTATTAACTGAGAACTTCCAGAAATGCAAGCTGGATTCAGAACAGGACATGGAATGAGGGACATCACTGGTGATGGCAGATGGATCTTGGCTGAAAGCAAAGAATACCAGAAGGATGTTTACTTATATTTTATTGACTATGCAAAAGCTTTTGACTGTATGAATCATAACAAATTATGAATAACAGTGAGAAGAATAGTAATACCAGGGCACTTAATTGTGTTCATGAGGAACCTGTAAATAGACTAGGAGGCTGTTGTTCAAACAGAACAAGGGAATACTATATGGTTTAAAATCAGAAAGAGAGTATGTCAGGGTTGTATCCTTTCACCCTACTTATTCCATCTGTATGCTGAACAGATATTCTGAGAAGCTGGACTATATGAAGAAGAATGTGGCATCAGGATTGGAGGAAGATGCATTAACAACTTGCAATATGTGGACAACACAACCTTGTTTTCTGAAAGTGAAGAGGCCTTGAAGCACTTAGTGATGAAGGTTAAAGAATACAGTCTGCAGTATGGATTATACCTCAACATAAAGAAAATGAAAATCCTCACAACTGGACCAATAAGCAACATCACAATAACTGAAGAAAAGATTGAAGTTGTCAAAGATTTCATATTACTTGGTTCCACAATCAACAATGGAAGCAGCAGTCAAGAAATCAAAAGACGCATTGCACTGTGCTGCAAAAGACCTCTTTCAAGTGCTGCTGCTGTTGTTGTTGTTGTTGTTATGTGCCGTTGACTCATAGCGACCCCTCCTTGTGTTTTCGAGGCAGTTTCACTACGCACGTAGATTGTCCCATCTTCCTTCCGAGGAGTGGCTGGTGGGTTTGAACCTCCAGCCTTCTGGTTTAGCAGTCAAGTGCCTTAAGCACTATGCTACCAGAGCTCCTAACACAAGCCATGGTATTGTTAGTTGCCTCATATGCATGTGAAAAAAAGCCGGATAATGAAAAAGAAGACCTAAGAAGATTTGATGCTTTTGAGTTGTGGTGTTGGCAAAGAATACTGAAAGTACCATAGACTGAAGAACTAATATATCTGTCCTGGAATAAGTGCTGCTGGAAGAGTGCTCCTTGAAAGTGAGAATGGCCAGATTTTGTCTCACCTACTTTGGTCATGTTGTCAGAAGGGACCATTTCCTGGAGAAGGATACTATGCTTGGTAAAGTGGAGGGTCAGTGAAAAAGGGGAAGGCCCTTAGGGAAATGGAGTTACACAGTGGCTGCAATGATGGGCTCAGGTATAGCCAGGATTGTGAGGCTGGTGCTGGACTGGGCAGTGTTTCATTGTATTGTACATAGGGTTGCTATCAGTTGGAGCTGACTCAATGACACCTAACAGTGACAACAACAACAAACTCAAATATCTAGCTTATTTCTTAAAAATATCTCTAGGCTGCTTCACTGACTAATCAAAGAAAAATGAAGCCTGATTTACCTCACATTTCTTCTGCGGGATCACAGGAATGACCACAGAATCCCATAACCCTAAAATCTTCATGAAGTTTGTAATGCATGGGAAGTTTTAAAAACTCTTTTATGACTTTCAACACAAAACTTTTATGTGCTTCAAAGATGACTTCTTTTAGTACCAAACAGACCTTCTATCCTAGCCTCCAGCCATTACTTCCTTAATCATGTTATTCTTACCTTAGACCATTTATTACAAGTGTCCTCACTTTGACCTGATTCAGCAGAAATTCTTAGTTTTGTCTTAATTGTTTCCTGTCATGACTGTAGCAGTTACCCCTTTCTACTTTTCCTAAATCTTTGCTTTGTAAACTTCAGAGCGGGCTTAGATTGTTATGGTGACACTACAGAATCTTGCTATTGGAAAGCAATGTACATTGTATTAAAATATGTCTGTTGATCTAATACTTTTTTTTGTTTGTTTGTTTCCAACTGTACCATTTCCTTATTCACTTTTTGTGATTGTTTGGTTAGAAAATGGATGAGACTAATATTTGGAAAGAATTTTACTTCTGACAAAATCTATTGGAAAATATATCCTGAATCCGTTTTTGAGTGAGGAAAAATGATTATGATGGTATATTGTCCTTAAACTCATGATAGTCTTTTATTTAAATTTTACTTAACCTGACCTTAGACTGAGAGGATGAGAAAAGCATACAAAACCTAATAACATTTCTCAAGTTACTATAAATACATTCAAATGCTTTTCACAGCTATAGTTACAGAATTTGTAATATTTTGAATTATATTTCTAATGCATTTTATTAGTAATTTAGCCCACCCAAATAATGTCTATGAAATGGACAAGTGACAGTTTTGCATTTGTTACCCCTCAATTTTCATGTGAAAGGGCTAAAGTTCAAATATTTTTCTTCAACAATTTCATTGTTACCTAATAACGTTTAAGTTGAAATGTCAACATTTTGTGAAAGAACTGATTACTCATTACAATTGATCATATTATTGTTGAAATTTTGTCATACCTCATTATTAACAAAGGAAAAAAGAGAAACATAAATGTATCTCATGTAACCTGTTTACTTTTGTGAAAATAAAATTTTTAATCACATTATCTTTCTGTGAATTAATTATGGCAAAATATATTTTTGTGGTAGTGTATGTGGTTTTTCTCTCTGTCTCTTTCTCTTCTCGTTCTTTTTGTGTCTCTATCTCTGTCTCTCTGTCGCTTTGTGTCTCTTTTTCTTACCACATACATCCAACCCTGCTGCATGGAGGGAGAGCAAAAGACACTTGGGAAGGTTGTGCAGGGCAGTCAGCATGCCAGCCCTCCTGCATTCTGCCTGCATGGCTCCAAGCTGCCCTCTACCCATACTGGAGTTATTCTGGTGCAGGCACAGTATGTTCTGTGATTATTACTGTCCAATGCCACCTTCATGGGTGTGTGCGTGTGTGTGTATATATATATATATATATATTTAATGGAAAATTAGCTACTAAAAAGTACAACTAATGAAAGAGGATCTTGTCATTTTTGGGGGGGGGGATTATTCCCCATGGCGGAAGTATCAATCAAGAAGTTAAGAGCTGACAGTAGAGTGAATCCATGCACACATGCACGTGCACACACACAGACATAACAAAGTAATAATAGGTTCCCCAAAACTCACTGCCATCAAGTTGATTCCCACTCCTAGTGACTCTCATAGGGTTTCTAAGGCTGTAAATCTTTATGGAAGCAAACTGCCTCGTCGTTCTGTCATGGAGTGGCTGATGGGTTTGAACCACTGACCTTTTGGTTAGCAGCCCAATGCCTTAACCACAGCACCACCAGAGCTCCTTAATAATAGGCTAGGTAACTTTTATTGAGAGCTTATGGAGTACAAGGCACGGTTTAAGCTTTTTTTTTTTTTAAGTGTTTATTAACACATTTAAATGTATAATAACTCTACAAAGTAGGTTCTGCCATTATCTTCATTTTATAAATGAGGAAACATAGTAAGAGGTTGTTGTTATGTGCTGTTGAGTCTGACCCGACTCATAGCGACCCCTCCTTTGGTTTCTGAAGCAGTATCACTACGGAAGTAGATTGCCCAAATGTTCCTTCCGAGGAGTGGCTGGTGGGTTTGAACTGCCAGCCTCCTGGTTAGCAGTCAAGTGCCTTAGGCACTATGCTACCAGAGCTCCCAGTAAGAGGTTAAATGCCCAAATAGCTAAAGGAGACAGAAATTGGTTTGAACACAGTCTGATTCTAGTGCCCACATTCTTAACTACCAGACTGTCTTTGATATCTAGGCAGTGCCTTTCTCAGATTTACATTATATGTTTCAAAGATCTCACAGGAAAAATTGAATTCAGCAATATTTACCAAACATCTATCATGTATGTTGCCTTTGATTCATTTACCTTTATAAACTGGTTTGCTCCTTTGAAGAGCTTTTTATTTTTTTCTGATTTTGAAAATTAATGTAACTCACTATAAAGCTTTATACTGATATGATATTATAGATACAAATGTAAGATGGTCACTGTGTTTTGGTTATGTTAAATTTACTTGACATGGCTTAATGTAGGCAATATGTTGAGAGAGTTGAATTCATTTTGTTATGAGAGGCTTCACATTCTCATTTCCTGTCTTACGAATTTTTCCTTAACATTTCATCGATAAAAAGGTTGGAGTTTTTTCTCACTGATTGAGAATATTTAAAATTGTGTGTTTGAAACAACTTCAACATCACAAGACTTTATGATTACAATAGTTAGAGGGTGAATGTGTAATTTTGAGCCACATGTACGATGAAAATTGCAAAATAAATATAACAGGTGTTTGGTTAAAGACCTTTTTTCCAGCTAAGAACATTTAAAAACTGTATATGATATTAAAAAGTTTAACATTTCAGTGTGATTGTTTCTTGCTGAAAATTTCAGAGTCCTTGCGCAATAGTTATGTTTTGGTATCAGAGTCAGTATGCAGACTTTTTCTGTTCTGCCACTCCTCTAAGTAATTACATGTAATATTTTGGACCTATTTAGCTTTAATACATTCTGAAAGTCCATAAATTTGAAAATAGATATATTTTTTAAATGTGCACAGTAAATAAGATTGAAGGTGGCAAACTAACACACTCTCACACTAATGTGCATAAACGCATTCACACACACACACACATGCACACTCATACATACACAAGATACGTACACATTTACACACAAGCATGCACATATTTGAGAGTAAAACTAGTTCTAGCCAAAAGCTGTTCGTGGATGACTTTGTTTTGGTATTAATATTCAAAAACTCCTTTAAAAATAAGCTTTTGAACGTTATTGATAAATTATGAGAATGAACTTGCATTTCCTGTCTTTGTTATCACTTCCTTTATGTTCATGGATTTTATATCTTTATATTGGATGTTTTCTAGAAAAATTCTTTTATGAAAAGAAGGCTTTTCCTTTTGTAGTTGGAAGGAGAGGAGAAAAAAAATGAAGTGATATTAACTTCATTGGTTTTCTATAAAGTAACTGTCTTGAAAACATACTCAAAAAAAAAGTGACAGAAATATTTGCCTTTAAAAACTAGGCATGGAACTTTCTGATTGAATTGTTTTCATCTAATTTTTTTTTTTTTAATGTAGAGAGACAGTTTTACTTTGTAATGAAATTTCAAAGAATTATAAAAATAATTATTTGAAAAATCACTCAAAACTCAAACAAATAATCTCAATTTATCTACTGCTTTTGAAGTGAATATTTACTAAAATTTTTTGAATGGGTGTGGTGTTTCATACCAGTTTTCTTTTTGTGGGACTAAACCTACAGCTGTATATCATATTATATGTTCATCTTTGTAACTTGATGAACTCTGGGAAATAATGATATCTTTTCAAAGTACAGTCTATTTTCTCTATTCCTCAGGCATCTGAATGCCAGGAGAGGTTAACTGTTCCTTTCTTAGCAGATCAGTATTTCTTTCTTTGACTGTTAATGATCTGATGGCATCCAAAGTGGCTATTTGGGCAACTCTCAGAAGAGTCAAAAGTATTCAGAAGGGAAATAGCCCTAGGCAATATGTAATAGATCAGCTCTTTGGAATGGATATCTGTTAATTTATACCAGACCGCATGTTCAAGGTTACTTTACCCACCCTCCTCTTCTATGATCCAGAGCCAAAGGATTCAAATAGGTAATTACCTTTTGTCAAATTATGTTTTGACTTATCTTATGATATACTCATGAAGCATTTTTTTCCCAAAGGACTTATAAGCACTTTATTAACATTTCATTCATTCCTAACATATGCCTAAGGATGAGATAGGGGCCAACTATTTTCCTTTATCATAGTACAAGTCCCATTTTACAGACAGGGCTGGAGACTAAGGACATTTTCTGGAAAATGGAATTTGGCAATTTTCCCAAGAATTTTAATTTTGCAATATTCTCTTTTAATATTCTTTACTAATAGGAATCTTTGAGCTACTCATGATTAATAAAATGTGTTTTATTCTCTCCTGCTCTATTAACAATGATATATATAGGGATATAGAGAGAGTAGGAAAGAACAAAACATGCACACACGTTCACACACACATATATAACATACAAAACACTAGAATTTCTGGACACTTTATTTTTTAATAAGCTTAACCGCTGGTAGCAAAGCAGTTAAGCACTTGACTGCTAACAAACGGTCAACAATTTCAATCCACAGCTATTCTGTGGAAGAAATGGCGGTCTGCTCCCATAAAGATTTACAGGCTTGGAAACCCTGTGGAACAGTTCTGCTTGTCCTAAAGGGTCACTATGAGTTGGAATCAACTTGCCAGTCATGAATTTGGTTTTATTTTTTTAGTGCAGTTTTGTGTTTACAGAAATAGCGAGCAGAGTTCCTATTTACTTCCTCCCTCCAACACATTTGTTCTCCTATTAAGATTTTACATTCCTATGGTACATTTTTATAATTGATCAACCAATATTGACACATTATTACTAAATAACACCTTTAGTTTGTGTTAGGGTTTGCTCTCTGTGTTGAACAGTCCTATGGGTTTTGACAGATACTTAATGCCATGTGTTCATCATTATAACATCATAGAGAAGAATTTCACTGTTCTACGAATACTCTGTGCTCCGTCTAGTCATCCTATTATTGACATTTTACTCATTATTTTCTTCAACAAATATTCCTGAAATGCTTACTATGCATTAGTTAAGTAGGATCTTAGCATACATTTTGATAGATGAATGTTGGGATGAGCCAGATATAAAATATACCAAAAGTTATTTAGACTGCGTACACTTCTCAGATTTAGTGACTTGTTTCCAGTCACTACTTACCATTCTGAGAGGCCTAAGATACTTTTTTGAAAATCAATTCAAACTCCTACCATTACCTGCTAGAAACTTCAAAATTTTTGTCATAGATTTTAGGTAATTTTTATAGTATTATTTTTTTCTCTTTGGTGTAAATTTTTGTTCTGCATTCTGCGATTCTTTTGGTCCTACTTACTGTTTCATCTCTAGTGAGGAAACATTCAAAAGAGGCAACACGTTCATTATCTTTTCAGGAATTTTGGGTAATGGCTAAGTGATCTTTTGACACTTTAGTTGTAAACACTACACAATAGGGGAGGATTAATTCATATGAGCCCTCATCACACTGTTAAATGGAGTGAGGCAGAGATAATTACAGTTTAATTATTCAATCTGATCTCTTCTAATTTGTCAATTTTTCTTCAAAGAGCTGTTACTATTTCAGCTGGTCAATTGTTTTACAATTGAGTTTAGAAAGATTTTTATAATAATCTAGACTATTTTACATTTTGTACACAGAAGTGCAGGAAGAGATGGAAGTGAAGTCTTGTCAAATATCACCAGAGAATATTTTAACTTTAAAAAGAATTGATTAAAAGATTCAGCGGCATCATGATCAAGACTGAAATGAAAGCTCAAATATAAGAAAACCTGCTTTGGTGTTTTACTTGTTGGATTTTTTTCTGATTTGACATTGAGTACTTAAATGTAGGTATTTTTATATATCACATGAAGGTGAATTGAAACTACTTTATGTAGTAAAGTGAACTATCTAATCCTATGGCATGTATATGGTCAATTTTAAACATGCTCCTAAAAAGAGAGAATTGGATAAATATCGTCTCAATATACACATACACACTTCAAATGTACGCAATGTGGGAAGATCATTAATTTTTCCCATAATTACTAAAATTTATAAAGTGTATGATAAATAAATGAAAAGTACAAAATATATTGATCAGAAAGGAAGCAAATATCAGATATACTAGCTCACTGACAGTAAACTGGAAAATTCCATCTTTCAAAGTCCAGCCGGGTGGTGGTTTTAAGAAAAAATATTAAGACATTTCAACACTGTTTGCTTATGGAAAACATTTGCAATTCTCTTAGCAAAGAACAGTGTCAAAAATTTAAACTTTTTTCCCTCAACATCTGCATTTGCTTATTAAAAAACAAACCCACCCCACCCCCAACTTTCAAACAAGTTAAGTTTGTCACGGAATGTTTTTCAAGTGTCATGAAATTCAGTCTCAAATGTTTTATGTATCTCTGAGTTTTAGTCTATTTGTTTATTTTACTCTCACATGTCTTTACATTTAGGAACTAAGATAGGAGTGATTCTGTAACATTTCAAAAAGCTCTTAGAAAATTATTAGGGGTTTAATTTGAGAAAGGGATATTAAAGGTACAGGGTAGTTTGTCTTACACCATGCCCATGAAGAAATATGTGTGCCCCGTCCTCCATGGGTACTTAATCAACTGGACTTAATAAATTTATTTAGGACTGGTCAAGTTTTTTTTTTTTTTT
>NW_006921630.1:15836212-15854432 GCF_000298275.1 Orycteropus afer afer
AACAACAACAACATTGTAATATATGGGAGCTCTAGTAGCATACTTCCTAAGGCACTTGACTGCTAATCAGAAGGCTGGCAATTCAAACCTATCAGTCACTCCTCGGAAGGAAGATGAGGCAATCTACTTCCGTAGTGATACTGCGTCGGAAACCCAAGGAGGGGTCGCTATGAGTCGGGGCCGACTCGACGGCACATAACAACATTGTAATATATATATAGATATCAATCTCTATATCTATAAACCAAGCATTTGGCTACCCTATTAGTGTCAGAGCAGAACTCTGTTCCATAGGTTTTCAATGGCTAATTTTTCAGAAAAAGTTCATCAGGACTTTCTTCTGAGGAACCTCTGTGTGAACTTAAACAGTGGAACTAGTTTAACCATTTACAAGATGCAGGGATTCTGGGTATGATCAACAAATGACATATTACATTGGGAACATCTGCTGCAAAAAGACCTCTTTAAAGTGTTAAACAGCAAAGATGGCACTCTGAAGACTGAGGTGTGCCTGACCCTAGCAGTGTATTTTCAGTAGCTTCATAAACTCTGGTAGCATAGTGCCTAAGGCATTTGACTGCTAACCAGAAGGCTGGCGGTTCAAACCCACCAGCCACTCCTCGGAAGGAAGATGGGGCAATCTACTTCCGTAGTGATACTGCTTCGGAAATCTAAGGAGGGGTCGCTATGAGTCGGGTCTGACTCGACGGCACATAACAACAACAGCAACAACAACAACAACAATTGATGCATTTGAATTGTGGTGTTGGGAAGAATAGTGAAAATATCATGGACTGCCAGAAGAACAAACAAATCTGTCTTAGAAGAAATGCAGCCGGAATGCTCCTTAGAAGTGAGAGTGGCCAGACTTCATCTCATGTATTTTGGTCATGTTGTCAGAAGGGACCAGTCCCTGGAGAAGGGCATCATGCTTAATAAACTGAAGGGTCAGTGAAAATGGGGAAGACCCACAACAAGATGGATTTACATAGTGCCTGCAGTGATGGGCTCAGGCAAAGATTGTGTGGATGGCACAGGACCGGGCACTGTTTTGTTCTGTTGTATATGGTGTCACTATGAGTTGGAATAGGGGGAGCTCTGCTAGTTGTGCCTAAGGCACTTGCCTGTTAACCAGAAGGCTGGTGGTTCAAATCCACTAGCCACTCTTCAGAAGGAAGGTTGGGCAATCTACTTCCATAGTGATACTGCCTTGGAAACCCAAGGAGGGGTCACTGTGAATCAGGGCCGACTCAACGGCACATAACAACAACAACAACATGAGTTGGAACCGACTTGATGGCACCTAACAACAGCAACAAATGATAAGAAGGAAATAAAGGATATGAGTGGTTGGTGGAATGGGCTGATTATTATTGCATCTTATCTAAATTATTGGGCTGTTTTCCTTTCAGTGAATCTCTTCTTACTGAAACATTAATTTAAATATTATATTTATATTATACTTGCTACATTTTATTGAAAAAACATGACTAACCCCTGCACATATATTTAGATCAATGGAAAACCTACAGAAGAGAGTAATCTTAAAAGCTAATTGACTTCAAAAATGGATAAAAGTTTAGCTCTCTAGAGCTATTTCTTTTCTAAAAAAAAAAAAGAAAAAAAAAGAAAGCTGTGTGTTGTCAGATGCATCTCCAAAAGAACTGAAGTGATTTCTTATTTGATATGTCTTTTAGTTTCCTCGAGGAGCCCTGGTGATGTCATTGGTGTCACTGATGGGGTTATGTGGGAGGCTGCAGAACATCCTAGTTGATAATATGAGAAGGGGTGACACCAAAATGACTGTGAAGTTTTTGTGCAGTGTTTCAGCAGCAATTTTCCCCTGTGGCAACCTCTAATCTTTTCACTGTCTGTATAGCTTTACCTTTTCCAGAATGTCACATAGTAGAACCATGAAGTATGTAACTTTCTCAGACTGGCTCCTTTTGTTTAGCAGTATACATTTAAGGTTACTTGTTGTGGTTCTGTGCCTTGGCAACTCATTTCTCTTTATTACTGAATACTAATCCATTGTATGGATGTACAATTTATGTATTCACCTATTGAAAGACATCATTGTTGTTTCCAGTTTTTGACAATTATGAATACATCTGCCATAAACATTCATTTGCAGGTTTTTAGATATCTGTTTTCATCATCTCACTTGGTAAATACCAAGGAATGTGATCGCTAGGTCAAGTGGTAAGCCAATGTTTAACTTTGTACCATGGCTACAATTCTCAGATGCTTCCTCCATGAGAGCATTTCCTAATGATTTCCTCACTGCATCTGATTTAAATGATAACAACTGAGTGGGAAATTGTGTCATTTTTGTCCCTTGACTACACTGTAAACTCCATAGCTCCCTTGCTCTGTTCTCCTTCCCATAATAGGTGCTCAACTAATATTTGTGAATGAATGGATATATACTTAATTATATCATGTTGTTTCATTTTTTAAGATTAAAATGGTAGATTCATGGAAACAGGGTGAGTTACATTTAATTACTGAAGTTTATTTTACTACCTAGATAAAATGTGAAAATATAAACACAAAGGTATATTGCCATTTTTTACATTTCTCTGGTCATCAAAGGCAACGTGGAGTAAGTTGAAAGAAGCATAGTAGAAGAGCAAAGCAGCTTCTGTTTAGTCAAGTGACAAACCATTAGAAATAAAGCAGTCATCTAAACGTTCATTCATCCTGGTAATATTTTCTAGTAATTTTTGGCCATCTCTGTATCTGTGGACCTTTTCCTTTTATAACTCACTCAAATTATTTTAGAGATACACAATTTGTAAGCTGAACGTTTCCAGAGAGCAAGATAATGGATGCTATAAAAGCCATCTTATTATCTCTTATGATGCCAATTGTGCAGATTTTATTTTTGATGACCTTTATTATAAATTCAGTCTCTTCAAGTATCATGGAAAGAAAGAAACTTGCTGTTTTAGACTGTATATTTTCTATATTGCCAGATAAGTGAACATTTTTATTTGATTTCTGGTTCATATTATATACATGCATGCATGGTTTCAGAAATGTTCAGAAAATGTGTAAGCTGACTTTTCATAACATTTCTAGCAGTGACAACATTATACTGACATGACTGTTGATGTAATAGTTGTTTCCCTCTGTATAAACTGTGTTTCTTTATTTCTTGTACTTGTAGACACCTGCCAAAATTAGTGACTATAGCTCCTGTCAACAGAAGCAGTTCCTTTGGGGCTTTGTTTGTTTGTTTGTTCTTTCTGGTATTTTTCTTCCTGTTTAGTCTATTTTTAATTTTACTATCTTTTTATTTATTTGACAATAATAAGTGTGTCTTAGCTTAATAATTAATAGAGATAACACTTTTCTGATATTTTAATTACTATTAGAGCACTAATACATATTTGTGTAAAAGCATAGTAGAGGTGTGAAGGTTAGATGAATAAATAGAGTCATTGTACAGTATAATATATATAAATTATTGCATAAATTTTACTTTGGACACATCTTGAGAAAAATCAAATCCCAATTACTCTTGTAAGATATACTGTAAAATGAAGCCTTAGGCCAGTTTGGAATAAATATATATTTAGTAAGACTAATCTTCAGAGAGGTTTTAGACAAAGATGTACAAGTACCAGTAGGTGGAGCTGTATTCCAATGCTGAATTGCGAATGGACTTCTCTACAGGGTTGACTCCTGTGATAGAACCAAATCCTGATCAATAATCTTATAAGTGATTTTGTGTGTTATGGAATGAAGCATACATATGAAATAATGTATATAAAATAACCATAATTTGGAGCATAATAAAATAATTTTCACTCTTTTGCATTAATTTTATGGACTTGAACCTGTAGTGCCTAAGGCATTTGACTGCTAATTGGAAGGCTGGCGGTTCAAACCCACCAGCTATTCCTTGGAAGGAAGATTGGGCAATCTATGTCCATAGAGATACAGCCTCAGAAACCCAAGGAGTTGGAAAAACGACTCAATGGCAGTGAATTTGGCTTTGTTTTTTGGTAAATAGTTAAAATTGTTATTTTACGTTTTATTTACCTTGAATGTATGATACCAAAATAATATACAAGGAACTGAGACAGAAGTAACTGTAAAACTAAGTTCAGACTCATCATGGAAAAAGAGTGAGGAAATGCCAGGCAGATGAGTTGGGTATGAAGTTCATGCAAAGTTGATGGAGAAGCTAGTGGAGTTTGTGATGGTGTTAGTTCATTTATACATGTTTGGCTTAAATATCTCTTCTGTATTTATGGTATTTTGTTATTCTTTGCTACAAGTACTACATATTTGATTGTGAGTGATAAACTGGAATTTCAAAAAGTAATAAAAAATTTTTAGATATGAATGGTCAGATTTAACCCTGAGCTTGAAGAGAAGTCAGTGGAGATAGAACCTGAAAACCTGAACATGAAGAGGCCTTCAAATGTGAGCTTTGTCGTCTCTTAAAACAATAACTGCTTTAAGGAAATTTAAAGACTACTCCTTTGAAGCAGCTGGTGATGACTATAATCTCTGACCAATCATTTCCTCCCTTGCTTTTTAAATAGATTTAAAAAAGAAAAAAAAAATCTATGTACTATAACATTCAAAATTAGTGCTAGAAACGAGGTTGGGAGAATACTATTTTCAATTTACACTGACTTTCATAACAAAAAACAAACTACATTTTAGTAATAGGCAAATAAATTTGGATTCTTGTATACAAATTATTCCCAGTCTGACCTGGGTGTAGTTGAAAGTAAACATCTGCTTTCATGTTTCTTTTCTTGCTTAAACAATAACTTAACCTCACCAGTACAAGGTAAACTGAGATGTTTGGCAATATTTAATTAGCCACTGGAGTCTGATTTGACAAAGAATGCATCTATTTTATCTCCCTTACTTATTGTTTCTCAGGAAATTATCTTTAAGTACATTGTTGCACTTAGTATTTATTGAATTGTGTTATAAGTAATATAATTTAAGGGTGTGGAGAATAAAAAAAAATCAATTCCTTGCTAATTAATTAAGTCAAAGGTCCATCCCATTGGTTAGATAAGAAAAACATGCTTAAACCCAATAGTGAAATTAGAAGTTTTATAGCTTAACATATACCTATAATGATTGCTGGGTCACTCAAAAATTCTAGCTGGGTAATTTTGAAGAACAATGTCATAAGAATGATTTAGTTAAACTGCTGTGGGGAAAGTGAATTTCTCTGTAAACTTTCACCCAAATCACAATTAAAAGAAAAAGGAAGAGGGATTTAATTAAGCTTTAGCAAGGATTGAACTCCTCATCAAAACTAGTTTTTTTCCTCACAAATAAATCATTGGGTTAAACTTGCACCAAAGTCTGCTCTGTTTTTTTATACACTAGATGGACAGATTTCAGATCCATTTTTACTTTTTTTTTTGCATATCTAAAATAGCTATCTTAGTATTCCCTTTATATACCCGTCTTTACCTTCTTCATGTGTTTTCCATTCCTTTCCACACGTACACCCAATTCTTATCTTTATAAAGTATCCAGAAGATTGTCAATACATAGGAAAGCTTCCTTCTCTCACATATTCTGTCATTTGCTGCAACAATGAAATTCTTGTTCAGACCATCAATGCCTATTAGCTCTTCTAATACGTGGAGAAAATAGATTGAGTCGCAGCAGTACTATAGATAGGAAACACAGTTCAACTGCTGAATGTCTATACCTCCCTGGTCTACAGCTTGCTAATTTAAATGGTATTATTATTGTTTGGCCTAATTACATCTTGGAAAACAACTAATTGAGGTTTTTCCATAATGAGAGAATTGTGTGTAACCAGTGATATAATTATAGTTCCTGAATGTACACAGAAGTAAGCCTGAACATGTTTAAATATAAAAAAAAAACTTCCAATAGTCCCTGCTTTAAGGGAATATGATAATGTATACTATAACAAATGAACTTTGTTCTTCTAACACATGAAGAATTATTTGCATTTTTTCCTGAAATGAAGTGCAGTTCCTGTGTATCTTGGTTTGGTAATGATTTCATTTCTAGTCAATTACTTGTACCTTAATTTTTATTTGTATCAAAATAATCCGTTACATGAGAGACTTTTTAAAATTTATGTATATTGCATCTGTGAAATGGCTTTTAGTGAGCAGTTTATCTTCTACTTATACATTTATGGAAATATTCGTATGTCAAAATAAATAAAAAGTGGGAGAATTTTTTTCTGTAGGGGAAAAAAAAAGAATGATTTAATTAACCTTGAAACATGTTGTTTGACAGACACGAGTAGATGGAGGCAAATCATGAAGTGGGAGTTACTTATAAATTGAATATATTATTCTTATGTTTGTTTTCCTAATAGGATTGTAACTGCCCACAATAATTTTAAATTCGTATCGTGGATACCATGTTTTAGCATCCTTACCACCTAGAACTGTGCTTACACATATAAGAGATCCTAAGAAGATTTGTGGAATGAAATAATGGACTTAATTTTAATAGACATTTTCAAATCCCTACTTCCATAGTTTAGATGATTTGTTATGGAGGTTATTTTATTTTACCCAGTGTTTGGACATCAAGCCAGGAAACCAAAATCTTAACAACAATTCTAGTAGTTTTAACTAGCTCTGCAAATTTTTTTGGAAACAAAAACATAGCGTGTTCACTAGCAAGCTGATGATAACATTACGCACATATTTAAGTTTCCTCTAAATTTGAAAATGCATGTACCATAATCCATGAAAATAAGTGCAAACAACAGTCATGGCTTTTTCACACTGTTTATGAAAAAAAAACCCTTCAATTTTTAGGCTATTTCTACTTTCCAACATTGTCACTGCTCACAGATTGACCACTTAGGACTTATACATGGCTAGAATTCCTTGCTAAATTATTTACTATTTTATATTTCCAAACACCAGTTTGATTTATTTTTTATTATAATCTCAAATACTACCTTGCATTACATACCTTGGTGATAACGCCATTTTTCTTTAACAATCCTGTACCTATGGGACTGCATAATCAAAGAATTAATAGACCCAGGGGTCAGTATCCAGGCAAGAATTCATGGACTGAGTTTGACACAAGCAAAAATTAGGACTGGTAGAAAGTGAGTCTAGTTTGAATGGAAAGTTGAAGGATCCATAAGAAGAACAAATTATAGGCAGGTATTAATGCAAATTCACCAGTTTATGTGCTAAACTGACTTTGCAAAAGGGCCAATAATATCTTGTGCTACTACTTTTCTGTTTGAAAAGCAGTCATTGTATGTTGAAACAGAGACTATTCTGAGTATTTTTGGTAATTCTTGTAATATTTTAAATGGGAAAGAGGTTCCAGAATCCTTGAGTCATAGCTTATATAAATAATAGCTTTCATATATCTCTGTATAGTGCTAAACCCGCTGTGACTTCCCAGTATATGTTCAATTTATTGGTTATAGGAAAAAAGATTTCTTTATGTCTTCCATGCTCATAATATAATAATTTTTAGATAATAATGTATGACTGTATAGTATACTAATGTCAGCTATATCAGACTAGCTAAAAAGGCAACTTGGAACATATCATAGAAAAAAACAGTGGTCGGCTTTGGGTAACATCCTAGCAGGTAGAATGATTCAGATTAATGCTCTAATGTGGGGATTAAGGCATTTGAATAATCTTGTTTCAGGATTTTATGAATTGGAAAGTCTGTTAGGGCAAGTTCTTGGAATTTGATACACCTGTGGGTCTATTTGGGTGGAAATCTGGAAACGAGAGAAGAATGAAGTGATGGTGCTTCAATTGCTTGAGGTTGACTGCAGGTCACTCTTGATGCTATGGCTTGAACCTCTTTCTAGACTACTGCTTGGAATTCCATCTAACCCCCAACGGAAGTTCCAAAAGGACAGAGATTGCTGTTTATTTTTACCACTATATCTTTAAGGTCTAGAGCAGTGCCTGGCACATAGTAAATGGAGCTCAGTAAATAATAGTGAGTAAATTGAATAAATGAGCTTGCTAAGAAATGATTCTGAGCAAGGTGCTTTACTAGGTGTAATGGTAGAAACAAAGGTGAGATAAGAAACACTCCTTTCCTTAGCCAGCCCTGAGCCCATAAGGGAAGACAACTTGTATATTCAAAAGAGAACTTAGAATAACCTTAAGGGCTGTGAGTCAATAGAGGCAAATGAGGTAATTCTGACTGACAGTCAGGAGTGTAACTGCAAAGGTCTTTGGGGTAGGGGCTGTCCAGCTGGGCCCTCAAGGATAGGTGAGCAGCAAGAGGCAGCAGTGGAAGGAGGTGTATCCAATTTGAAAGGGTAGTTGGAGCAGAGACAGGAGTGGAGACTTCAAATCATGGTTGCATAGTGATAAACAGAGAGGTTGGGCCTGGGGTAGGGTACCTGAGGGAATAAAGTGGAAAAGAAGATTGAAGTGGGGGAAGGCTGGGGCCAGATTATGGAGGGATGGGAAAGTCACCATAAAATAGCTCACATTTTAGTCTATGAAGATTTTACGTAGAATTAGAGGTTTATGCATGCTTAAGGATCATGAATAACTGTCAGCTCCTGAACGTCATTGGCCAGTTTATACTTAATAGCATATTACACAGTCCACTTATTGATTGAATATTTCTAGCCATAAATTCATTTAGACTTTTGCAATATCTCTAGTATATTTATTAAAAAGTGAGCTAGGTTTGGTTCTCTTTCTTTGTTATGCAGAGCCCAGAAGGAACTCAGCCTATCCTTAGTCTGTCTGCATCCAGATTTTGAACATAGGAAAGGATGATGGAGACAAGCCTGACAGTCTGCTCTTTATGTGTGGAGCATAAACCTATTATGGTTCATAGAATCTCAGGAGTTGAAAAGTAATGTAGCCAGGCTTGTAGTCCTCACACCTACTAGGTTTCCTCTCATTTTTGTGCCTTTGCACATACTGTTTTCCTGTGTTCTCCCTCCCCTGACTTCCTGCTCCTGCATTCTCCAACACTCAGATCATTTGTTAGTTCCTTTAGGAATGTCTAGGTGATGCAGTTTAATGCACTTGGCTACTATGAGTCAATGTAAAGTGGAGGGTCAGTGAAGAAGGAGAGGGCCCTCAACAAGATGGATTGACACAATGGCTGCTACAACAATGGGCTCAGGTATAGCAATGATCATGGAGCTGGCGCAGGACCAGGCAGTGTTTCTTCTGTTGTGCATGGGGTTGCTAGGAGTTGAAGATGACTCAATGGCCCCTAACAACAACAACAACAACAACAACAACTAAATGAAGAATTGAAGCATTCAGAGGCAGCTTGGAAGACAGCCCTGGAGATCTACTTCCAAAAAATCAGCTATTGAAAACCATATGGAGCATAGTTCTAATCTGACATCCATGGGGTTGCTATGAATTGAAATCAATTCAAAGGTAACTGTTTTTCTCTGGAAAACCTCCTTTCAACTTCCAGCCTCCCCCCCTCCCCAATGGAGTACACTTCTACCTGTATCTAGATATCCTTTCTTCACATTTCATTCACTGCACAGTAATTATCTTTGATTTCAAGTACTCAATCATTCAGTCATTCCAAGCTGTACTAGAATACCCTTGAAGTTAATCATCCAAGCTACTCTAAAATGCTTCCAGTGATGGCATGGCCCATCCCGTTTCAGTTTTACTTACTAGAAAATTCTTCATTAAGCACTTGAATTCTGTTTCTCTGTTTCTTTTACCTATTGACTTAAGTTCTTTTTCTTGTAAATGACATACTAAATAAAATGCTTAGAGATGATTATCCTATTGTCACTAAATATTCATATGAAATACTATACAGATTAAGATACCTGATAATCCTTCTCTGGATACACTCCAACTGACCACTTTCTGCTCTTAAAACATGCAATTGAATACAGTTCTCTAGATATGGTTTGAATAGAATGGGATATAGTGAATTCTTATCTTCTTTGATATGATGCAATATTTATTTTTATTAACCTCAGATTTTTGGGCTGTTTTGTTATAGAGCTCATGTTATTGACTACTATAAATCTTGCAGTTGGCTAAAGTCTGAAAATGTTTTTCATAAGAATTAAAATGGTATGTGTCCATTAGCTATGATTGGATGAGAAAATGAATGCCATCAGCTGTATGCTATTCTTTTCTTTTGAAAACTGAAATGTAGAATGCAAGACTTATCTTAACTAAATCCCATTTTAAGAACTTTTACTTGGGCTAAAATTTCCAACTCATTGAACATGAGTAACGTAAAAACTTTCACCAAATTTTCTGTTGAAATAAAATGATGTTATATGTTTCCTTGATCTGTCACTGCAGTAGCCATGGTTTGAAAAGGAGCTGCTACTAGTTTGACATGCATATTTTTGAAATTCGTATACATCTTTTTCTAAATATTTAGAACAATTTTAGACATTTTCATGAATTCAAAATTAAATTTACCAGTTCTCATATACTTTGCAGTATTTGTCACTCTTCTCCCTTTTTTGAAAATAACAATTTTTTTTTTCTGTTTATCATTTTCTGTCATATTTTCTAGTTGTCCATGAGGTCTCAGATATTAAACAGCCTAAGGCACTTGACTGCTAACCAGAAGGCTCGCGGTTCAAACCCACAAGCCACTCCTCGGAAGGAAGGTTGGGCAATCTACTTCCATAGTGATACTGCCTGGGAAACCCAAGGAAAGGTTGCTATGAGTTGGCAGCACATAACAACAACAACAGATTTGTCTGTATGTTCTTTTAGAAGCTGAAACATATTTTAGCCAGAAATTAGACAAAAATAATCTCATTTAAATCGACCAGTTCTTCTTTTCCTGACTTCTCAATTATTTTGTGCCAACCTCTCTGCAGTTTGAATCCACTGGCTGCTCTGAGGCAGAAAGACACGGCAGTCTACTTCCCTACACATTTACAGCATTGGAAACCCTATGTAGTCACGATGAATTGGAATTGACTCCATGGCACTGGCTGGCTGGGTCTCTGATTAAAGTGGTTTTCCTATAACTTCTATAATTTTTCTTCTTAAATATTTTATTTTAAAAAGTACTCTTATTATTTTTTTTTATTTCAACAGAATTAGAGAAAGAAACAATTTTATAAGAAATGATCCCAAATACATAAAAATAAGAGAAATCTAAAACAAGCCTTATAGTGAACCACTGGGTGGTTGGTTCTACAGCGGAAAAGTCAATAAAGTAACTCATTGTTAGGAACCTAACCAACATTCTAAGATATACTTTTGTTTTCCTTTTACTAACAATGTATCATGGCATATAGCATGTTTAGCATGACCTCTCAGAGGTGCAGCAATGCACAGGAGAAGGGGAAAAACACACACACACACACAAAAACTCAAAAAAACCTGGAGAAGGGTCAGGAAGTAGATAAAGGAGGTAGCAGGAAGGAAAAAAGCACAATGAAGTGTGATAAGGTGGCACAGGATAAGGGAACCATTGCCAGTGGCTGTGCCAGATATATACACACTGTTTGCCTTTGATTGGAAATTGTCAGCTTGGGAAAGTGTTGCTGGCTCTTAGAATCTCAGGAGTTGGAAAGCAGTTTTAGACAGGGGATGAGGTGGGAGAGAAGGCTTGAAGGAGAAGGCTGAAGTTACTTTGCCCTTATCTAAGACACAAAATTGGCTTGGGGGCATTGATCCCAAAAGAGATATGAAAGAAAGAGCGTTTTCTTTCATTTCACCTGGACCACCTCTCTGAAGGATCCTAATTTCATTTTTATGACCCAAGGAGGATTAAAGCTAGTGGGGCATAGAAGTATTTGGAACTGAATTTTGCTGTATCTATTTTATTACTCCAACTCATTCCTCACTCATGTCCCTTAAACTGGGATTTAAAATTATGAATCTGAGACAGCCCCAAATTTTAATAGATATTTTTAGTTGCTGAAAGAGATCAGACTATTTGAAAGCAAAAGACCTGATTCCCAGCAACTTCAATTTCACAGGAATTTTTCTCTCTCTCTTTGAAATTCAAATTGTTTGTATAATTGATTCATATAAAGATACAAATAGTAAAATTTAGAACATAGACTGATGTGGTACATGATAGGATTTAGGGGATTTAAATCAAGCTGAAGACAATTGGCCAAAATCATTTGAGTCATCAGAGAATACTTTATAGAAAACAATGTCAGTAGTGTATATAATATTGTAATACTGTATAGCAATATTTCCTGTCTGCAGTTGTTATGTGCCCAAATTGGACCTGACTCATAGCAACCCCTCCGTGGGTTTCTGAGGCAGTATCACTACGGAAGTAGATTGCCCAACCTTCCTTTTGAGGACTGGCTGGTGGGTTTGAACCACCAGCCTTCTGGTTAGTAGTCAAGTGCCTTAGGCACTACACTATCAGAGCTCCTGGCTGAAGTGTTTGCAGTAAACCATTGGTGAAATGGACCAGCTGGATGAAGATACTTGCTCAGGTAGATCTCACTCACTGCCATTGAGTCGGTGTTGACTCATAGCGACCCCTCCTTGGGTTTCTGAGACGGTGTTTCTATGGAAGTAGATTGCCCATTCTTCCTTCTGAGAAGTGACTGGTGGGTTTGAGGCACCAGCCTTCTGGTTAGCAGTCAAATGCCTTATTAGGAACTATGTCACCAGAGCTCCCCAGGTAGATATTAGCATATTGATTTTTATGTATACTTTATATAGACATTTTCCTTAAGCAGTTCTGATCAGCAAGTTTCAAACTTTTAAAATCAAATACCATTATTGGTTAAAACAAAACAAAACAAAACAAAAAACCACTGTGCAGGTGCCTGCAGAAGAAAGGCCTGTTGATCTGCTTCTGTAAAAATTGCAGAAGTTTAGTTTGATTCTAAAACTATTATTTTCAGAGTTGACTCAATGGGAATGGGTTTATGTACCAGCAATATATTTATGTTAAGTATAAATCACATACTTGTGCTCTTGGTCTAATATATTTAAAATTCAAAAAAATATATAATTTATTGAGATAAATAAGTATGAGCAGAAATTTCTTCCATATAAATACTCTTGTGTACCCTTTTGGGATATGTACACTTCAGTTTACAGATGACCAATATAAAGGGTAGCATTCTATACCTTAATTTAGCTAGGGTACAGATGTTCAGAGGAATTCTGAAGAAATTAGTATCAAGTTTTGTTTTCTCTCTGGTTTAAGTTTATAGTGACTGTAGATCATTTAGGACTTCTGGTGGCACAGTGGTTAAGGCGCTCAGCTTCTAACAAAAAGTCAGCAGTTTGAACTCACCAGTTGTTCTGTGGGAGAACGATGAGACAGTTTGCTTCTGTAAAGATTTATAGTAGTGGTAAACCTATGGGGCACTTCTGCTCTGTCTTACAGTTTTGCTATGAGTTGGAATTAGGTATTTGACATATGTTTGATCTGAGGTAAATGGGTTGTTTTATGAGGAGAAAAATTTAGAAAACTCATATTCTGTCATGTATTAATAAAAGCTAATAGATGATAACCAAACTACGAGAAGCATTTTATAATTCGTACTGAGTTGCCAACACTAGTAGGTGATTTATTTTCCCAGAATCAATACATATAACTCTTGTAATCAAGCCAATTTTCTGGAATGTAATTTGTTTATCAGAGATGTGGGAGTCTGATGACCATTATATTCTGTGTGTGTCTGAAAACCAAATCCAGCCCTCCTCTGACTCAACCTTTTCATCATTTTTGAGCTATGGGGACAACCTCTTGTATCTTACTGATTGAGATGAAAGATGTTTTAGCAGCAGAATCTGTCTGTGGTTCTCTTCTGCTTTGCCAACTTGAAAAAGGTGCAGGAGAGCCAAGGAGATAGCTGAGCACTGGAGAAGTGGTTGTGCAGGCAAATG
The DNA here is from genome assembly GCF_000298275.1 of Orycteropus afer afer. Lineage (NCBI taxonomy): Eukaryota > Metazoa > Chordata > Mammalia > Tubulidentata > Orycteropodidae > Orycteropus > Orycteropus afer. Next base: position 15,850,039 of record NW_006921630.1, read on the forward strand.
ATTCTATAGGCTGAGAGGTAGAGTGCCCTGCCCTGGAAGTTGAAGCTATTACATGTTGATTATGTAAAATAAGCTTTTTCATGTTACTGTGAAATTGGAAGCCCCCCAAATACAGAAACTAGATGTTCTAACTTCTGCCTGCCTGTGGTAATAGTCTCTTACTAACCTGAATGATTTGATAAGGCTCGGTGTTAATTAAATCAAACCCTTCCTCACATAACTACCTTAATTTATTTTATTGAGTCTAGTAGCATATCCAAGAATGTGTTCTTGCTGCAAGTAACTTTTTTTTTTTTTTACTAAAGTGCCCCCTCCCTTATTTATGATCTGTTTTAAACTTGCATTAAAATTAGTCTGTTGTTCAGTCTGTGTCAATAAGAGTCAATGGGAAATGGTATTTGCTGGAAAGGGGTTAATGTATCCACATAAATAATATTTTAGCTGAAGCTATGGGCTTCCTCACTTATGATTCCATAATTGTGAACATCAGTGTTAATTTTTCTTAACAGAAAACATCTGTGTAACGGGCAGGAAATATCTTATTTGACAAGAATACTCCAGATTCAGGATTTTTTTGTTTGTTTGTGTATGAAGGCAATATATGTTCTTTATAGAAAACTTGTAAACTGTATAAAAGTATAAGAAACAAAACAAAATCAGCAAAATTCTAACAGTCTCACCTGTAACATTTGATATGTTTCATTTAAGTCTCTCTCTTCTCCTTTCACTGTTGTCCATTTTGTGTTTCAAATGGAAATTATATGGATAATTTTATTTTGCAATTCACTTTCACCACACATTTTATCAGGAGCTCTGGTGGTCTACTGCCTAAGGCATTTGACTGCTAATTAGAAGCCTGGCGGTTCAAACTTACCAGCTATTCCTCAGAGGGAAGAATGGGCAATCTATTTCCATAGAGATAATGCCTTAGAAACCCCATGAGGGTTCCCTTAGAAATGAACATTATTCTAAATCATTATTTAAAATATTACATATGGATTATTATTTACTTAACTGTCTCCTGTTAGATATTAAGGAATTTTTTTCCTTTGTACATACATCTTTGAATATATTTGATAAATTCTTTGGAATAGGGTATTGTCCTGAGATTTTTTTTTTAACTACTTATTGTGATTTGGGTAAAATATTACAAAGCAGGTTCATTTTACATTCAACAGTTCATGGGCACATTTTGTTTAGTGATCCTGGATGTATTCCCTGCAGTGTAACATCTCACCTCCCACTTCCTTCCTGTGGTTGTTACCCTTTCCTTGAATCCTGCCTATGAATTCCTGCCTCCCTACCTTTCTCCCTGTGCAAATGCTGCCCTTCTGACCTCCCATGGTTGATTGTTCTAAGAGTGCATCTCCCTGGTGTCGGTGTTTATCTCCTAGGCCTGTTTGGTTGAGAGTTAAACCACAGGACTGATTTCAATTCCAGGTCTAAGGGTGACTCAGGGACATAGTTTGGGGGTTTCACCAGTCTCTATCAGACCAGTAAACCTGGTCTTTTTTATGATTTTGAGTTTTTTTCTACATTTTTCTCCCATTCTATGCAGAATTTCCAATTTGATCCCTTTCTGAGTGGTTGGCAATGGTAGCTGGGCACCATCTACTTCTGATCTCAGGGCCAAAAGGTTGAGGTTGTCACAGCTAGTTAGTCATTTCGATTAACTGTCTCCATGTGTCTTTGATTTTTTTCACTTTTTTTTTTTTGCTCTAGATGAGGAGAGACCAGTAGTTGCCACTTAGATGGCTGCTCTCAAGCTTTTAAGGCCCCAGTTGCTACTCACTGAATAAGATGTGGAATAATATTTTTGTATACTGTGTTGTGCCAATTGAGCTTGATGACCCTTGCCATGGTCCCCAGCCCACAGACCCAGCAACCTACTCCCTCAAGGAGCTTATTTGTGACTAAGAAGCTAACCTAACTTTGCCTCCTGTTATGTTTAAACTGCTTATGGACATTTTAATACCATAAACAAATATGTAGGGATATCATCCACCAAACCATTTAGACATTATTTTTATGGAAAGAGATAATTCATTTTTTTTTTTTCACAATCAACAAAATTTTAAATTTTTGTAATGATATTTCATGAACCTCTTCCCATATCAAGGGTAAGCATGGAAAACCAGTGTGAAAATATGAGCACCATGAGCCAAAAACAAGCAGCTTTTAGGAATTTAATATAAAGTATAAATCATATTTAATGCTAATTTCATAGCTATACGTCTCGACAGGTTTTTTTTCTTTGCATGTTGTTATTCTTATTGCCTCAATTTGCTATGAATTTGATGTTACCTCAGTTTGCTACAGATCCTGACAATGGTGTTTATTTTTATGACTGAAGTTAGTCATGCCTTTCCCAGAGGGACAGCTTTTGGCTTTGTAGTCTTAAAAAAAAGTCCAAGTTAGGTACAGTGAGTAGTTCATATGATTGAATGCCAGAAGATAGAACCGAAGTAAAATATCCTGGTCTGGAAAAATAAACCACCCAAAGGACCAGGGTGTCTTTTCTTATTTCTTTTTATTTCTAATTTAAGAACAAGATTTACACAAGAAGCAAGCATTTTCAATTTAAAACTATAATAATCTGAACTTCTAAAAATGAATAATTAAATTACTTAGGTTCACAGTGCAGTCAAGAAATACGTTGTTATATTCTTATTGCATTACTAATATGCCATCATTTCTACTGTTTTTGTTTTTCTTCTTCTAATTGTATCTGAATACTTTGGAACTAATAGTAAATGAGGTTTTGCTTTTTCTTTGTCTTATCATCATCAATAATTAACATGCCATAGGACACTGGCACTGCACATCTTTGATAGAAATAGGAGTAGTTATAAAAATATAAAAATGCTTACTATAAGACTTAGATGATAATGATATTATCATTAACTCGCAAGCCTTGGGTGCTGAGTTTAATGTTTCATCTTGGTTAATCCTTTCAACAACACTGGGAAGGTCTATTCTAATGATGAGGAATCTGAGGCTAAAAGAATTTAAGTAAATTGCCCAAGAAAATAAAGGTAGAAAATTGTTGAACTTGGATTGAAGCCCAGGCTGTCTCAACTTCAAAATCCATGTGTGAGACCACCAGGATTATTGACCTTGATCAAAGTGGTGGTCTCTAACTCTCTAGACTCCTGTGGCCTTTTTTCCACCACAGACACTTAATCCACATAGTTCTGTTTGCATTTATCTTTTTCATTTTTATCTTATGATGATAAATTGTATTATTTTTGGAATCAGAAGTTAAAAACTTAAGAATTGCAAATTGTCTAAAACAATGAAATATTCCCTCTCTACAAGCTAATAATGCCTTATGACAAATCAAAAACCAGTTGCCATCAAGTCAATTCAGACTCATGGCTACCTGTGTGTGTCAGAGTAAAAAATGTGCTCCATGGGGTTTTCAATGGTTAATTTTCTGAATGTAGATCACCAAGCCTTTCTACCACGGTGCCTCCAGAATAACTGCACCAGGGCTTTGAACCAGTTCATTCTGGTTTGACCCTTCCCTCCCCACCAAGAATTTGCATTTCCATCTCAGATAAGTTGAGTCTGGATCTACAGTTTAATAAGACCCCCAGAATATTTAGCCAGGTAATTTACCTGAGGATCTTATTAAACTGTAGATCCAGATTCAGTTTATCTGAGGTGGAAATGCAGATGCTTGGCAAAGGTCGAATGGGAATGAACCCTTTTGGAGCCCTGGTTTGTACTCAAAAAATACCTTATAATAAGAAACTAATGAACAATTATGTATGACACCTACTATGGGCTAAGCTCTGTGCTAGATCCTAGGAGTGAATGAACACATACCTTGTTTGTAAACATAATTGGCACTGTAAAGGCTTTTGGAGTTTTCTTGGGGAAGAAGCTCACCTTTTTTCAGTGCTTAACTACATACATAGTTTTACATTATGTTCCATTTAATTTTAACCAGTCTGTCAGAATCTTACAGATAAGAAAACTGATGTTTAGGGATATTACATAATTTGCTATAGCTGGCTCTGGTGGTATAGTACTTAAGGCATTTGACTGCTAACCAGAAAGGTGGCAGTTCAAACTCACCAGCCACTCCTCAGAAGGAAGATTGGGCAATCTACTTCTGGAGAGATACCACCTTGGAAACCCAAGGAGGGATTGCTGTGAGTCAGAATCAATTCTATGGCAGTGAGTTTGGTTTGGTTTTATAGCTAGTTCAGCAGCAATGCCTGCGTTGTGTGCACGTTAGATTTATTCCATCAGAAGAATATATCAAATTTTTTAAAACTAAAATACCAATTGCAATCAAGTAAATTCTAACTCCTAATGACCTATGCTCTGGTAGCATAGTGCCTAAGGCACTTGACTGTTCACCAGAAGGCTGGCGGTTCAAACCC
>NW_006921630.1:15855297-15860213 GCF_000298275.1 Orycteropus afer afer
TGGTTAACCATCAAATGCCTTAGATACCACACCACCAGAGCTCCTTAACCATCATTATATTAGATCTTAATTCAACAGAAAGAGGAAGTAGGAGATTGCTCATATTATTATTCAGGTTCAATGTTTACTGAACATCTACTACATGTTAGGGACTATGTTAAGTGCTTCCCTTGGTATTCCCACACAAACACTGAGACAAAGTATTTATGAGCCTATTTTACAATCAAGAACACTGAAGCTCAGATAGTTAAGTAACTTGTCCAACTAATAGTGTAGAATTGGATACAAACACACAAGTTTTGAATGAAAATATAGTGCTCTTTTTATGTCTTTCTCCAGTGCAATTTTTAAAGTATATCAGATAAAAATTTAATCAAACTTTATTTTGAAAAAAGAAAAGATTTTTGCAATGCTGTCTTTCTTTTGAATGCCAAGAAAAGTATGGTAATACTTGCTATTTCTCTCTGTAATTGTGTCTGAAATACACGTGTCTAGAGTTTTCATACATCTACTAAGCTCAAAAAGTTAATGAATTGATAATATCATTACTTCTCAAAGTGAAACATTTGTAATTTTATTCTTGTCTGTTATTTACGTTTGTTTGTTTGAAGCTGATTTTTAAGTAAGAGAAGTATCAGCATTCTTAATGTTTGTCAAATCCATTGGCAGGCAAATTTTTAGTAGTGTTTGGTCAGTTGCTTAGGGGACAAAGCCAAACAGCATATTGGTTGTGTTATGCTGGGCTTTGTGGTTTTACAGTTTAGGAAGTCCAATCCTTGTTCAATAGTATGCAACTGTTAGTGCTCTAAAATTTTTCCTTCTATATGTAATCAGAGGTACTTGCAGAAGACTAAAGAAGTTTATATTCCAAAACAAAGAAATTATGCCACAGTCTACTCAATTAGGAATTATTTTGTCCTAACAACAATTAAACATTAAAAATTGTCTTTGGAGAATAGAAGTTTATTTGAATGGGGTGGAGAGTAAAGATTATGGGCTTTAGACTCAGGTTCAGGTAAAAGTCTGGGCTTTGGTATTCATTTGTAAAATGAAGATTATTACACCTAACTTGCAGGGTTGTTTTGATGATTACATAGTAAAATAAATGTGTATGTACAGTGCCAGACAAAAAGCAGATGACTATTATTGTTTCCTAGTACTTCCAACTCACTTTATTCCTAAACATACAAAACATGGATTTTAAGAGTGTTCATTTGTTAAGACTGAAAATTAGAGTTTAAGACAGGACTTCTGGTTTGAATATAGTACTTAAAAGTCAGGTTATTCACTCCTCTTCCCAGGAATTATCCAGAGCAACAGGGTGAATGAGAAATAAAAATACAAATGATGACTTTTTTTTGTTTTGTTTTGAATTGTGATTTGGGTGAAAGTTTACAAAGCAAATTCATTTTCTTTACAGCATACGACTTTTGTGGGAAAACTAAGAGACTGATAAAACCCAAGCCCCTTGAAAAGGAGGAATATCTGCTTATAGCAGTGACCATTGTAGGATGTGGAGATGGACAGGAGCAGAGACAGAATGTGGCTGCTGCACAGCTAACAGCATAGATATTTTGTCTATATAATAAATTATTTTGTCATTTCAGACTCATAGTGACCCATCCTTGGATTTCCAAGGCAGTATCTCTATGGAAGTAGATTGCCCAGTATTACTTCCAAGGAGTGGCTGGTATGTTTGAACCACCAGCCTTCTGCTTAGCAGTCAAATGCCTTAGGCACTACACCACCAGCCCTCCCCTACATATTTTAAGTAATTTATTTTATCTTGTTATTTTGTAGTTGAAAATATACACAGTAAAACATATACCAATCCAACAATTTCTACATGCACAATTCAGTGATATTAATTATCTTCTTTAGGTTATGCAGCCATTCTCACCTCCCTTCTCCAAATTGTTTTTCCACCATTAACATGAACTTACTGCCCCTTAACTTTCTTACCTAACCTTTCAAGCTGCTATTGCAAAGAGCCAATGTTGAAGATGAGAGATACACGTCACATACAATATTTCAACTCCATTTTTGGAGTAGAACAAACAGTGTGTGCCAGCAAGAATGGGAACTTTCTAGGACCCAGTTTGGTTTTCAGCAGTAGAGGACATTGACTAACTACATGAAATAGTTTCTGTAACAAGCCAGTTTCTGTTATAGTGGAGAAGAGAGAGCTTGCATTAAGGCAGCTGTTATGTCCATTGGCTGAGGAAATTTCAAGAGCAGATTAACACACAAACAAACTCCACATCATGAGAAACATTCCTGTTAGCCTGGAACATAACCTGGACCATTCCCCATGTGAGCATCCACCAAACAGCTGGTACAAAAAGAAAAAAAAAAAAAGTGTATAATTCAGAAGCAAATGATACAAAGAGGAATCATTCCAAAATCTCTAAAAAATTCACAGGGGGAAAAAAAGAGGAAATGGATAGGAAAACCAAATGCCAGATAAGGAAAACTTATCAGGGGGGAAAAAAAAAAAACGTTCTATGGAACAGACAAAAATTGTTACCAGACATTGTTCTGTAAATATTTAAATGAAGCAAAATTAAACTTTAATGAAATAGATGCCTCTGAAGGACTAGTACATATCAGAAATATAAGAACTCAGAAGAGAGATGGTAGGTGAATACAAGGATAGGTTCAGAAAAGAAATGGAAGAAAAAAGTAAAACCATCATAAAAATAAAGGTAGAGTGATAAGGATTAGAAAAAAAGGAATAAACCACTGAAAAAGCAAAAGCCTAGAGAATGAACATGAGAAAAATGAACAAAATGATAACAAAATTTTTAAGAGTTTGAAAGGACTAGAGAGAAAATGGTAGTCAGACAAAGGAAACCTGTTGTTGTTAGATGCTGTGAAGTCTGTTTTGACTTACAGTAACACATGTGACAGAGCTACCCCATAGGGTTTTCTTGGCTTTAATCCTCACAGAAGCAGATCACCAAGTCTTTCTCCTGTGGAGCCACTGGAGGGGTTTGAAAAACCAAACGTTCAGTTAAAAGATGAGTGCTTAACCACTGAAGCATGAGCACTTCTCAGAGCCAATCTAGCATATGTATTATTAAAGCTGCTGATAAAGAAAATTGAAATTATGTGACAAAATGATTATTTAAACGAGTAAGTTAAAATAATTCCCATAAATTTAAAAAGACTTGAATTTGCATGTTGAAAAGGACTACCAAGCCCAATGGAAATTGCACTATAGCTGTCAACATAAAAACATATCTAAATTAAATTATTTAACTTTAGAGTCAATAAAAGAATACTTAGAGTTACCAAGAGAGAAGTCACTTATAGAAGAAAAAGATTAAAGTGACCTTAAACTTCTCCACAGCACATTCTCCACATTCATCCAAGCTCGACAATAGTGCAGCAATAACTACAGAATCATCAGAGAAAGAGTATGACTCAAGAATTTTATAAGCAGCAAAAATGTGGCTCAAGGAAAAAAGCCCACCAGCCACTCCTCAGATGGAAGATGGGGCAATCTACTTCTGTAGTGATACTGCCTCGGAAACCCAAGGAGGGGTCGCTATGAGTCGGGTCTGACTTGACGGCACATAACAACAACAACAACAACAAGGAAAAAAGGCAAAAGCACACAGAATTGAACATGCGTGATTCTGAAAATATTGATTCTATGAAACATCTTCAAGAATTATTTAGATGAAAAAGGAAATAAGGAAATCAATATCATTTACAACAGCTACCAAAAAAAAAAAAAATACTTGGGAATAAATCTCACTATGGACACAAAAGACCTGTACAAAGAAAACTACAAAACACTGCTTCAAGAAACCATAAGAGATCTATATAAGTGGAAAAACATACCATGCTTGTGGACAGGAAGATTGAACACTATGAAAGTTCAGTGCTACCCAAAACAATCTATACATTCAATACAATCTCAATCCAGATTCCATCAACATTCTTTAAAGATATGGAAAACCAATCACTAATTTTATATGGAAAGGAAAGAGACCTCATATAAGCAAAGCATTATTGCATTATTGAAGAAGAGCAAAATAGGAGGTCTCACACTCCCACATCTCAAAACGTACTATACACCCCCAGTAGTCAAAACAGCTTGATACTGGTACAACGACAGACACACAGACCAGTGAAACAGAATTGAGAACCCAGAATTAGCTCCATCGACCTGTGATCAGCTGATTTCTGACAAAAGGCCAAAATCCATTACATGGGAAAGAGATGGTCTGTTTAACAAATGGTGCTGGCAAAACTGGATATCCATTTGCAGAAAAATGAAGCAAGATCCGTACCTCACACCATGCACAAAAACTAACTCCAGATGGATCAAAGATTTAAATATGAAACCTAAAACTATAAAGTTCCTCAAGGGAAAAATAGGGACAAATTTAGGGGTCCTAAATTATGGCATAAATAGATTGTCAAGTATAACCCAAAATGCACAAACAGAGAAGAGAAACTAGATGAATGGGACCTTCTAAAAATTATTTTTTTTTATGAGCTTCAAAAGACTTCTCCAAGAGAGTAAAAAAAGAACCTACAGATTGGGAAAAAATATTTGGCAATGACAAATCTGACGAGACTTGTCTCTAAAATTTATAGAAAACTCCAACACCTCAACAACAAAAAGACAAACAATGCAATTTAAAAATGGGCAGAAGACATGAATAGACACTTCACCAAAGAGGATATTCAGGCAGCCAACAAACACATGAAGAAATGTTTGCAATTTTTAGCCATTAGAGAGATGCAAATCAAAACAACAATGAGATACCATCTGGCCCCAGCACTAATAGTAAAGTTCAACAAGACAGAAAATAACAAATGCTGGCGAGGATGCGGAGAGATTGGGACTCTCATACACTGCTGGTGGGACTGTCAAATGATACAACCACTGTGGAAAGCAG
>NW_006921630.1:15860653-15872076 GCF_000298275.1 Orycteropus afer afer
AAAAAAAAAAAAAAAAAATATATATATATATATATTTTTTAGATGGACCCAAGATATGTCTGAAAAAACTTTAGCAAAAGAACTAGTCATAGACACTGAATATCTGTAATTCTTTGACTAATATTAATACAAATATGGGAATTAGGGTAACAGAACAGATTGTAAATTTTAGTTGTGCTGATAATAGAACTAATAAACCTTACAAAAATGGGGCAATGGGGAAAGAAAGAGGAAGATATACATTTATTTTTACAAATATTTTAATTTTAAAATTTAGATATTGTTTTATTTTTATGTTGTTGTTATGTGCCATTAAGTCAGTCCCGACTCATAGCGACCCCTCGTTGGGTTTCTGAGGTGGTATCACGACGGAAGTAGATTGCCCAAACTTCCTTCTGAGGAGTGGCTGGTGGGTTTGAACCTCCAGCCTTCTGATTAGCAGTCAAGTGCCTTAGGTACTATGCTTTTATTTTTATAGATATTTGCATACATGTGTTTAATAAATAAATGTGAAAATATGTTTATTTCCTCATTTTTAATAGACAAGTTTGCATCAGGAAGTACCTTTTAAAGAAGGCAAAGTTCTTAACATGGAATCCAGAGATCCCTTGAGGGTTCAGGAATAATATGTAAGGGTTTTGAATCTGTATGGAGGTCAAAAAAACACATTATTTTCATATATTTCTAACTAAAAATCAAATATTTCATTCAGTTATCAATGTTGGCATCAAATCACAGAAATATTAACAGTATCTGTGACTTTGTAACTAGAAGTTGAGAAGATATTTTTTTAAGATATTACTGTTATTGATATCTCAAAATATCTTTGAAATTACATCAGTTATACCACCTCTAAATCTTCTTAATAAGTTCAGAAACACATATTATTACTGTGAATTTTTTTCATATTTTTGTAGTTATGTGTCAATATAAGGAGCTCTGGTGGTACAGTACCTAAGGCATTTGATTGCTAACCAGAAGGTTGGTTGTTCAAACCCATCAGCCACTCCATGGAAGGAAGATGGGGCAGTCTACTTCCATAAAATTTATCCCTTAAGAAACGCAATAGGGGTTGCTATGAGTTGGAACTGATGGCAGTGAGTTTGGTTTGGTTTTTGGTATGTGTCAATATAATTGGTTTCCTTTGTAATTCAACATTTTTTAAAATATTAATTTAAAAACAGTATCCAGGAAGAGGTCTATAGACTTCATCAACTTATCAAAAGAGTCAATGCCTCAAAAAATGTTAACATCCCTTAATTGACTTGTAGTTATGTTAATAGTACAAAGGTAAACACTAAGGAAGATAATATAATTTGCCTGTATATATTGACACGGAGAGAGAGAAACAAGAAAGAATGGAAAATATAAGAATAATATCTTTGCTCACTGTAGAAAATGAATAGATATTGTTTAATATTATCTGTCTATTATGTGTTGTAATTTTGTTATAGAGCTATAAAGTTAACTAACAAGAGAAAAAATACAAGTTATCCTCACAGTTTCACTCTCACACGCATGGAGAATCCATGATTCAGAATCGATTGCACAGTAACTGGGTGGCTGTACTTTGAGTGGCAATGAATTAGGAAGTTGGAAGAAATTAAAAGCATCAACCTATATGAAGAAAAATGAAATAATTAATAAACATAAAAGCAGAAATAAATGAATTAAATGAGATTAGAACCAATACTTCTTCTAGAGAAGAGGAAACCATTAGTTAATTAATTTAAAAACTAGAGAGGTCACAGATATGTAATGTAAGAAAGAAAGATAGGAAAACTGCATCAAAATGCTAGAATTTAAATTTATAAGAGACTTTGTTTACTACACATATTAAAAGTAATTGAATACAATTGAATACAGTGGTTAAATATCTAGAGAGAGATAATGTACTAAAATAGATTCCAAAAGATATGGAAAAGAAAAACAGAGAAATTAAAACAAAAAAATAAAAAACCCTACTGCCATCCAGTGGACTGCAACTCATAGCAACCTTATAGCACAGAGTAGAATGCCCCATAGGGCATATCTTAAAAAGATAGTTCAAGCTTCTACATGAAACAACAACAAAAACCCAATTGAAAAGGCTATTAAAGTTCACAAAAGAATACTTCAATAATTGGAATGATGCTTCATGGAAAATCTCTGCATCTTGTCAGTTTCCCCCAATTTAATCTAGAAAGTTAATGTGACACCTACAAACATGCATACAGGATGTTTTTGAATCTAGATAAGCTGATCTAAAGTTGACATGGAAGTATTTTCAAGCACAAAGAGGCAGAGAAATTCAGCAAAAAGAGCAATCATGGGGATCTAGCTCTAGCAGGTATTCAAATATATTATTAAGCCTCAGTTACTAAAACAATTTGGATCTGGTGCTTACAGGGAGAGATAAATGAAAACAGAATATGGAATACATTATGTGAATAATAGTGTCATACAATGCTAATGAGGAAAATATTTTTTTAATAAATAATGATGAGCCAACAGGTTTCCCATCTGGAAAAAAAATAGACTCATACCTCATACTTTACACCAGCATAAATTCCAAATGGATCAAAGATGTAAATGTAAAACATAAATCATAAAACTACTAGAAGACATCATAGGAGATTTCTTTATAACTTCAGCATGAGGAAAGCTTTTCCAACTCTGATAAAAACCAGGAACCGTAAGAAAAATATTAGTATTACTACATAAAAGTAAACTGTTTCTGCGTGGTCAAAACTGCTGTAACAAAGATCAAAAGACAAGTATCAAACAAGAAGAAATTTCTTACAACTCATATAATAGACAAAATATAATTTACTTGGTATTTAAAGAGCTTCTACAAAGTGACACAGAGACCATCAACCCAGTATAAAAATGGATAAAGATTATGACATGCTTTCCCTTTAAAAGGCAAAACAAATATGTTTTCTGTTGTTTCTGTAATATTAAGCAGTCTTTCTTCCCATTGTTTTTAGCTCAATAGCCTGCTTATTTCTACCATAGCATTTGTTCCAATTTGTTGTTATTTTTCTCTTTGCTTGTTTACTTGTTTAATTCTATATTTTCTCTCTTAGATTGTTCATTCCATGGTAAAAGGGATCATGTCTGTGTCTTCCACAGTTGGTTCCCTAGCACTAAGTACAATGCTGTCAAATTAGAGGCACTCAGTAATTTTAAAAATCGGTCTGTTCTAGTATTTTATCAGAAGATACCTTCTAAACATTCCTCCTTATCACCTGGGCCAAAAATATATAGGTTTTTTTTTTTTTTTTTTTAAAGAATTCTAAACTCAATAAGGCTGCTAGCCAGAAGGCTGGCAGTTCAAATGCACCAACCACTCCTCGGAAAGAAGGTCAGGTAATCTACTTCCATAGTGATACTGTCTCGCAAACCCAAGGAGGGGTTGCTATGAGTTGGGTACGACTTGACAGCACATAAAAGCAACAACAAACTCAATAAATGAACAGAGATTTACAGAATTCAAAAGACCACTCACTAGAAAAGGCCATTGTATTTAGTAAAGTAGAGGGTCAATGAAAATGAGGAAAACTTAATGAAATTGATTGATACAATAACTGCAACAATGGACTCAAACACAATGATCATGAGGATGGCACAGGACCACATGACATCTAGTTCTTTTATATATAAGGTTACCACGAGTAACCTTGAGGTAACTCTGTAGAACTACCTGCGACAACAGCAATGACAACATAAATATGTATAATAACTGAGTTACAGTGTAAACGAATCTTATTAGGCTTTGAACGCTCAGCTTCAAGCACAGGGCATGATTATCTAGTAGTGCTTAAAAATGATTTTTGAATTAAGAAATGTCAAATAAGAGTGTTTTTCAAAACACTTAGTATTTTTTCTTTGGCAGAGTGTGCTGCTTCATTAATAACTTCTATAGGGTTTTTAATTAAATTTTAATTGCTTGAATTTCCTTCAGTGACTTTTGTGACTTAATGACCATGATGAGATCCATGGATATCATTAGAGATAATGTATGAGACACTCTAGAAGTTCTGTTAATGTTTACTACTTCTCTAATATTTTTAGAATTAAATACCATACTTGTTATATTTTAAAAGATTTTATAATCACCTAGTATTGCTTTTTCTTAAACAGTTTTAAAACAACCATATTAATTTTATCCAACTTTTTCAGACATCACAATTTCAATTTCCTTTATTACATAGTACTTAAATGTTCACTTCTAAGTAAAAATAATTTATGTATTTTTTTTTGTTGGCTTACTTATTAAACACAGACACATACATAGACATATATATACACACACATGAATTTTCTCTTTCTTGAAAACGAGGCCCTTGCTTTATTTGCTCTATTTATAAACTGCTAAAGTGAATATTTGAAAGTAGCTATTTCTACATGTTGTTCAAAGTTGTTGTCTGGCTAATTATTTCTGTAACTCTGCCATCAGTGGAAGTCACTATCTAAGTGCTGGACATCAAAAATTTAACAGTTTCTGTAATCTAATCAGTTGTAATCTAGTTTATGGGACTGGATATGCAGTTAAATTAATGTAGTTATCTATAGAAGTGTAACAAATTACCTCAGAATTTAGTGTCTTAAAACAATAAATATTTATTTCACAGTTTTTGTGAGTCATGAATATGGGCATGGTTTAGCTAGGTCCTCTAGCTCAGTATTTCTCCCAAATCTACAATTAAGGTACTGACTAGGACTCTGGCCATATCACAAAGATTGACTAGGGGAGGGTCCATGTCCAAACTCACTTACATGGTTATTGGCAGTATTTAGTCCCTTGTGAGCCGTTGAGCTAAGGGCCTCAGGTCCTTGTTGGTTGGTGTTTCCTTCCCTCATTCCTTACCACGTGAGTCTCTCCGCATTGTGGCTTACAACATGGCTGGTTTCATAAGAGAGCAAGAGAGAGCATGTGAGACAGAGACTGTAGTCTCTATATGATCTAATGTTGGAAGTGACATTTCATCACTTTGTCCTATTCTCTTCAAAAGAAGTAAGAGGTTAAGTCCAACTCACATTCAAGGAAATTACACTAAAGTGTGGATGACAGGAGCTAGGCCATCGGTGGCCATCTTAGAGGTACCTACCAAAACCAAAACAAACAAACAAACAAAAACAACCAAACTCACTGCTATCAAGTCATTCAACTCATAGTAACTCCTCCTTGGGTTTCTGAGGCAGTATCTCTATGGAGATAGATTGCCCAGTCTTCCTTCTGAGGAGTGGCTGGTGAGTTTGAACCACAAGCCTTCTGGTTAGCAGTCAGATGTAGTAAATACCAAACAAAGAGATAAGACATTTCTATAAGAGAATTCTGAAGAGTGATCTCTAATGAGATATCCAGGAAGGCTTTCTTAAAACTTTGGGATTTGAGTCAAAACATGAATTAAGGTTAGATAAGTAGAAGGGGAAAATACCCTGTTATATAGAAAAAAATATAAACAAAGACTGTAGAGGTGGACATTTGTTTACATTATTCTGGGAATAGTGAACTGATAATATAACTTGACAGTAACATTTTCATGTAAAATGTAAATTAGCAATCCTAAACCAAATATCTATTTTCTTCTTTTGGTAAATGCTATTTTTACCTCAATCTTGTTTGGGCATTTATATTTTTAAGCATCCGAGAAGTTGAAATTAAAAATTAAGCATAGTATGAAACACTTTAACATGTAACTTGAATTCCTAAGATTTAATTTGATGACAAGAATGGAAAATGTTTCATAATCTCCAAAAGCAAGAAGGTAGAGTTTTCTTATCTAAAAACTCATATAAACATGATCAAAGATTGACATGACATTTCATCTTATGTAAGTAAAAATATAAAGTTTTTTTCCCCCCCAAAAAACATGGCTTTTTAAGAATATACCTTAGTTACTAATGCATTTTTTAGATGAAAATTCAAATTCATTAAATTACTTTAAGTAGCGATAGGTACAAGAGAATTATTTTTCTGTACTCCCAGATCTATTGGTCCTTGTATTATGGTTATTTACTTAACCAATCATAGTACCTAGCATGAACTCTTTGTCATGAAAATTACTGGCAGTAATAGCAGTAGCAACAGCAGAGTATTTAGCTTTGTGTATTTAGCTGTGTGTGTGTGTGTTTGTGTAACATTTATTGCATTCTTGAGCCATATCAAACATTGCAGTCAGCATGTTATTCTCATTAAATTTTCATGACAGCTCTGTGTTATAGGTATGATTATTATTCTAATTTTACTGAAAAGGAAACTGAAAGTCATTGAGATTAAGGAATTTGACCCTCTTCTTCCAAAATAAAAACAAACAAACAAAAATATATGTATAGCTAGTATGTTACAGTCTCTTAATTGCAATCCATATCATTTTTACTCCACTGCTTGAGCTTGTAACTCAAAGAATAAGACTGACTCTTAGGGCAAGCCTTTAGCATAGATGTGGGCCATGTGAGAGTGAATAATATGAAATCATGTGCCACTTTTCATCTTGGCTTTGTACATTTTCTGGTGGAATCTGGATCAGCAGCAATCTAAACACTAATAGTTCAGTTGGGAACATCACTTGGCTGAATCTCCCTTTCAGTGTATCTGCTAATTGTTATTAATGGATGCCTGTAAAACACGTTATTTATTGCATTTTGGTTTGGAGTACAGACTGTACGACAAAGAAAAATCCCTACCTTTTGGAGTTCAGGTTTTAAAGAGAAGGCTTGATATAATCAGTTAAAAAAATGCTCTTCAGAGCTAAGTAGAGAAGCATGGGAACTTGGAGGTGTGGAATTGAAACCTTGTGTGAAATATCATTTGGTAAGAGTGGACTGATCACTGAGATATCAAAGAAATGCCATATAATCTCTCTTGTTCTTTGCCTAGAGTTTTTGGAAAGTTTTGGAGCTATGCTACAGCCTGTTGGTATGGGGTGACACACGTGCCTCTCCTTTCAATTGCTGCCATGTGTTGGTGAATTGTAAAGAGAGGGAGTGGGACGGGTCAGATATGGATGCTTTCTTATTATCAAGTATTAGAACAATGCACTCATCTGTGTTATGTTGAAAATGTTTTGAAGAAGATTTAAACTGGAATAAAGTAATTAACTTCACTAAAGTAATTACCTATTGTGACATTGTGACATTCATATTAACTTCACTGACCTTAAAAAGATTATAGTAACTTCCCAACCTGGGATGCTTTCAGTTACCAACCAAGGCTGGTACATGAACTTCTTCATATTAAAAGACGTATTTAAATTTAAAATGAATAATCATATTAATGATTCGATTTCATGTTGAGTATAATTGTATTGGATATTTCATGTTTTTTTTTTTTTGAAGAGAAAAAGAAAGACAAATGTATGTGTAATGTGAACAGACTTTTTTTGTGAGGGAAAATCAAAATCAATAACAAGCAGTAAAAGAAAATTAAAATTTGACTGTGGTTGGATTTCGGTGTTAGAAGTCTAAAGAGTATTTCATTTCAGTCAATCAAATGGATTCTTTGTATATTCAATTAAGCCTAACAGTAGGAAGATGACATTGACAAAAGTGAAAGATGAAAGCTTAAAATGAGAGGATTGTAAAAGAACACCATATCCAGACAATGACTGTTTTGATTAGACTTTAAATGCTTAAAATATTTCACCTCACAACATATCAGATAATGTCTCAAATCAGTGCCTTCCTTGTTAAGTGGCCTAATGCTGGGAACTGTTTTTCGTGTTTTCCCAGTGACTGTTAAAATTAATTAGAAACCACACACAACCAAAGTTTCATAAATACAACAACCTCAAGTTTTTGTGTGATCAAGTGAAATTCTTCCCTTTCTTCTTAAATTATGGATTATAATTTGAAAATTTTGAG
This sequence comes from Orycteropus afer afer, assembly GCF_000298275.1. NCBI lineage: Eukaryota > Metazoa > Chordata > Mammalia > Tubulidentata > Orycteropodidae > Orycteropus > Orycteropus afer. The sequence continues at coordinate 15,868,502 of NW_006921630.1, forward strand.
CAAGAATAATTATTCTCACTTATGCCAAATACCAAATTTAATTCTAATGTTACCTTTTAGAATTTGTCCTTATAGCTGTATAAAAAAACCAAACCAAATACGCTGCCATTGAGTTGGATCTAACTCATAGCGACCCCTCCTTGGGTTTCTGAGGTAGTATCACTATGGAAACAGATTGCCCAACCTTCCTCCTGAGGAGTGGTTGGTGGGTTTGAACCGCCAGCTTTCTGGTTAGTAGTCAAATGCCTTAGGCACTGCACTACCTTATTTGATAGTATATAGTAAACATTTGCTCACATTTCTACACAGAACAATAGATTAATGCAGCATCGTATTATTTAGAGGATCATATGTTTTTAGTAATTTACCTATTGTGACATCATTTGTTGATATCCTAATAGTGATAATATATTTTTATGTCTAGTGAATTATAATGAGAAGGCAAATGACTTTCACAAGACTTATAATATTTATATTAAAGAAACTATGTTTCAGGAAGGTGGTGACCACTTGTAATTCTACCAACAGTGTGAATGTTCCAGATTTACAATACACTGATTTGAGTAATAATCTTTTTTTTTTAAAGGGGGACACCAGGTTTGCTGGTCTGATAGAGCCTGGTGGAACCACTGAGACTATGGCCCCTAGCTGCCCTTCAGGTCTGGAATTGAACCCACACCTGTGGCTTCCAGCCAAACAAAAGACAGGCATATGAGTTGAACATTTACCTGAGGTAGATACACTCCTTGGAGAGAACAATCTTGGGAGAAAGAAGGGCTGTTTATGCACAGGAAGACAGCTCAGGGGGCAGGAGTGCATGGAGGGATGGACACAGGAAAGAGGTAACTATCTGGAGGAAGTGAGAGGGGAGCTATTGCATTGTGGTAAATTGTAGTCAGTGTCATGAGATAAAGTGTATGTGAACTGCTGTATAGAAAGTGAATTTGCTTTGTAAATTTTCACCCAAATCACAATAAAAAAAAAAGAAGTGAAACGTTTTCCTTCTATATATGATATACTTTGAGGTTGTTGCAGTTTGCATCTCTTTGATTATAACACAAAACAATCATTTTTTTGCTGTTCTTGTTTCTTCATCATCCTACTTTTAAAGAGTTTTCCTTTGATGTATTGATTGGTGCCTTGATTTTTTCTAACAATTTTGAATAATCTCTTCAAATAGCATAGATTTCAATTTTCTCTTTTAAGTTTGAGTTTCTTCTGGAGATTCATGTCTTTCAGTATTTTCTCTTGTGACTTTGTATATTGCAATGGAAAATTTTTATTCTTCTACTGCCTCGGAAACCCAAGGAGGGTTTGCTATGAGTCAAATCACTCAGAGGCAGTGAGTTTGATTGGTTTGGTTATAGAGCTCATATATTAATTTATATTCACTTAAAATAATTATAATGGTTATATTTAATTATTTAATCTTTTATACTTTATTTTGTTCTATAAAATATGACTAAACGTTTTTAAAGGGAATAATCCTAGTTGATCTACTTTGTCTTGAGATACTAGCTTGTATATGCATTATTCATTGCTTTCCAGTTATTACATACAATATTACATATTTATTTTTATACCAGCAGTCATATCCTCTTATCCTCAGTTATTATTGCTTGTAATGTTCTACTGCTCTCCTTTGTCAGTTTTCATTGATATAATTGCCCATGTGTTTTTCCAAATACATTTTAGAACAATTTTGCTAAGTTTTTAAACCAAACAATCAAAAAAAAAATTCCTTAGAGCTTTTTAATCATAAAGTTATTAAATCTATAAATTAACTTGGCAAGGGAACACACAAATTTTAATACTTAGTTCTTCATTAGAAGATATATTTTATGTCTTTCAATAGGAGTACTACATGGCTGAATGTGGTAATAAACCTGTAATAGTCATATTGTCCCTAGGATTATAAATAGTTTCTAGTTCCGGCCTTCCTAAGTCTGGCTTGTGTTTTTCTCTACCTTCTATGCCAGTTTGCGCCAGCGTCTGGGATTAAACCCTGAAATTTAAATTGTATAATTTAGGTGATTCCAAAACAACCCATGCCATAGAGTTGATTCCACTCGGAGTGATCCTATAGAACAGAGCAGAAATCCTATGGCCAAGGCTGTAAATCTTTATGGAAGCGGACCACCACATCTTTCTCCCACGGAGCAGCTGGTGGGTTCCAACCGCTGAACTTTAGGTTAGCAGCCCCAACGCTTAAACACTGCTCCATCAGGACTCCTTTAGGTATTCCACCAGGAGTTAAATGCTCTGATACTTGTATTCAAAATTGACATTGCACTGACAATGAATTAAAATTAAAATATGTAAATATTCATATTAATAATTTAAGCCAGACTTCAGAAGGTTGGAAAGAGGAAGGGAGGATGTCCCCAGGTATTTAGCCCTTGAGATTGCGCTCCTGAGCATGAGTATACTTGTGGGGATACCTGTGGGACAAAAGCAGACTGTCACGGGGCCTCCTCCTTCCCCAGATGGGTAGCCGGGTTTCCTGCAGCCAGCCGCTGCACATAGGCACATTTCCTGACTAGAGGAAGCTGCCTTTTAGTTCCTGGCCACCCCAAGCCTTGTAAACAGGCAGCTCCGATGATGATTAAACATTGCTGAGCCATGGTTGGTTCTTGGTCTGTGTGTGGATAAAAGATTTGCCCTCGCTGAGAGTTGGCCTCTGGCCCCTTGCCAGTGTGTCATTGCTACCAGTCTGGACAGAGGATTGGGGGTACTGTACCCAGTTTTGAGATAGTGCAGGACGCTTGAATCCGGAATCCAAGTTCCTGATGCCCAAATCCAGGCCTCTGAGGTGATTGGAAGGTGACAGCAGGGCAGGAACAAGGAAGGGGCTTTGGAGTTGGGCCTGGGGCATCTAGGTGGAAAAGCAGGTGGCAGAGAACACTTTCCTGAAGGAGGAGAGAGGCAGGACCACGTATGAGCCAAGGATCCTAGCCCCTAGTTCATATTTCATGGTCTCATTGAACTTCACTTACAAAACAAATTCAAAGATAAAATCATTAAGAATTTCAAGACAGTGAATGGAAAGCTTTAAACCCCAAGTAGGGGCTCACCTGAGCTGGACCCTGTACAACTGCACTCAGAACCTTTGAAACCCGTCCTTTATTTTATAAGGCACACCCAGATATTTCTCTGTTCTGTTCAAGACCCCTTTGAAAGTGTATGTTTATTTCTACTTTCTCCTGCCAGTTTGAAGAATCCTTAAGTATATAGGGCTGTTTTGTAAATGAATCAGTGCAAATATTTAGGCAAAACCACACATATATCATTTTATATATATTTAAAGGAACAGCTGTCATATTTCTGGCAATGCATCTGATTCTCATATTTCTGCACATAAAATATTTACTTCATAATAAGTTCCTTTGGACCACTGAATTGTATTTTCTCTGAAAACATGATCAAAAGATTGTATAAATTTGTTTAGTTGTTGTGAAAACAATCAGGGCTGAAGTTAAGCCTATTTTCCTAACACATAGAAATTTGAACATGTCAGTGATCATTTTCTAGGGGTTTGCAAGTATATATATATATATATATATATATATATATAT
>NW_006921630.1:15872231-15888956 GCF_000298275.1 Orycteropus afer afer
CTGACTCCATGGCACATAACAACAACAACAACTTATAATTGAGATTTGTTTGGGAAAACATTAATGTTAAAGAATTATCTAAGAAAGCAATTAAAATTTTGAAATGATTTCTAATATTTTTTCAAACTAAATTTTAAAACACATTTTCCTATAAGAATATCATATTTAAACTTAAAAAAAAAGTCCTTGAGCATAATGTTTATTTTCTTTTTCTTTGCTTTTGAAGTACCTTGATTATAATGGAATGCTTTTTAATTAAGTACAATTTATCAAATTACCACATGATATAAGGTGCAATATTACATGTTTTCTTGTCTCTGTGAGAATACCTTGACAATGCATGGGATATGTTTTCAGGTTCCAAATGCCACTTTATAATTAAGATTAGATGTAAAACCCAGAGTCTGTACTTTGTTGGACGTTAAGAATCCCACGGCTCTTTTTGCAAGAGCTGCTTCCCTGGCCAAAGTCCAGCCTAAGCAATACCATCCCACTCGGTATGCCTCAAAGTCCTGTGTCAATTATTAAGGCATTCTTCTTTGCTTCCTGTTCTAAAGAGCTGTATAACACTGCTGAATTCATGAATGCATGTTCATGATTTTTTCCATATCCTATTTCAGCAGTCCATGAAGTTAAATGAGCCTTGCATTGTGCATACACTATCTGCAATTAAAAAAAAAAAAGCATATATTTAAAGTTACCATATAGCTTATCATCAATGCTATTTTGCTAATCAGAATTCTATTTTGTAAAATATTACATAATATGCTATACATGAATTCATCACTGGCCTCAATTTTATGAAACACAGCAAATACATCAGTTCATCACCGTAGCAATCGTTAAGGGCCTTTAAGTGGTCCTGATAATTACCTGTTGTAATGGGAGTAGGAATGTACTCAGTTAAATGAGTCCTGAAGTACAGTTGGCATCCGCTCAGCTGAAAGTCAGGAATGGGTCCTGTTTCTGTGGATTAGATGCAAATCACTTAAAAATGATGCTGGACAGCAACATTCTAATTGAGTGAGGATGGAGAAAATCTGGAAAGAGTTTTGTAGATCAAATTGAAAAGATTGAAAGTAAATGTAATTATTTCTGGTTTTCTGTAGCATCCCAAAGCAGGGAACGTAATTTACTAAATTTATTCAGAAAAAAAACTTTATTGCTCTAATATGTATATTTATACTAGGAATCTTATGTACATAAAGGACGTTAGCATTGATTCGTGTTAAATTAATTGACTGAAAGTAGAATTTTTAGAGAGGAGAACATGATGAGGTTTGGTCCATTAAAGGGCATTTGAGCAAGCCATGTCTCAAAGCCTGGAATTTTTTTGCTCTTTTTTTACCCTTTGTTAATCTGGTACTTTCTTCAAGTCCCAACTTATACCTTATCTATTCCTTGATGGCTTCACTGTGCATTTCCCTAGACCTGTCTCTCTCTCTGGCCTCTGGAAAGGGAGAGAACTTAGTGCTCATCTGTGTCTGTGTCATGTGGTAGCTCTCAGATGTGGGTTAGGCTTCTCTTTATTAGCTCAGTAGTTCTAAAGCTTTGAAGTACATTTAAACTTCTCTCCTGTGAGGCCTTGTGATTCATAGCAATTGCTTTCCTTGCCTCCTTTATAATGCCTTGCAAATAGTGATTAGTTTATAACACTGTCTTTGCTGTTAGTTGTCAAGTTGGCTCTGACTCATAAGGCCCCATGTCCAACAGAACACAGTGCTGCCGGTACTGTGCCCATCTATACAATCAGTGGATTACTCCAGTCCATTGTTGTGGCCCCTGTGTGTTTTGAGTGACTTCCAAACTGGGGGGCTCATCTTGCAGCACTATATTGGGCAATATTTTGTTGTGATCCATAAAATTTTCATTGGCTGATTTTTGTAAGCGGATCACTAGGCCTTTTGTCCTAATCTGTCTTAGTTTGAAAGCTCCAATGAAACCTGTCTCCCATGGGTGACCCTGCTGGTGTTTTAAACACTGGTAGCATTATGACACAAGCCATCACAGTACAACAAACTGACAGATGGGTGGTGGATAATGCGGTTTAGGGTTTCTCATTTTAGTTTGCCACATATTTATTCATTCATAACTATAAGTATAAAGTCAACAGTTATAGATTTTAATAAAAAAGAATGAAGAAATTGTGAACACTTATCAAACCATGCACTGGCAGCATCAGACTCCAGAAGGCTGCAGTAAACATTTTCCTAATTATCAAGGAACGATTCTGGATAAAGAAAACTATAAGAAGCACAAATCTGTTGGTGGAAAGGAAAAAGGAAGTGAGGGACTGGATATCAATCTTGCCAAGTGAAGCAGTGAAAGAAAATATTATATTGTGAACTTCTTTCCATTATTTTCTCAAGTACAATCCAGCAACCCAGATTAAGAGAACAATGGCAGAGATGCTGGAACTATATCCAACCATCTGATAAATCCCTAGGAAACGGGAAATAACAAAATTACTGAAAAGAGGAAAGACTTCTCTATAATGTCAGACGCTGTTTTTTAAATCCAAAGTGTTCTCCTGAAGCATAAAATGTTTCTTGTATTTGTAACAATACATGTTTCTTTAATGGTTCTTTTGTATTCTTCAATAAACTATATGTGGAAAATTGTGTCTATTGATAATATGCACAATAGCTTGATTAAAGAATAAGCTATTTTTACTAATATTACAAAAAAAATAAAAGTTGCTGTGGAGTTGAATCCAACTTATAGTGACACCACATGTTTCAGAGGACAACTGTGCTCCAGAGGGTTTTCAATGGCTGTGATCTTTTAGAAGCAGATTGCCAGCTCTTTCTTGCAAGAGGCCTCTGGGTGGAGTTGAGCCACCAAACTTTTAGTTGTTGTTGTTGTTATGTGCCATCGAGTTGGACCCGACTCATAGCAACCTCTCCTTGGGTTTGTGAGGTGGTATCACTATGGAAGTAGATTGTCCAACCTTCCTTCTGAGGAGTGGCTGGTGGGTTTGAACCACCAGCCTTCTGGTTAGCAGTCAGATGCCTTAGGCACTATGCCACCAGAGTATAGATAGTTGCAATCAAAGTGTATATAGAATTCTATGTTTTGCTTTTTTATTTGATAAAAAACAAAGCAAAAATAAAAACACTGCCATCATAGCGACCCCTATTGGGTTTCTGAGGTGTTAAATCTTTACAGAAGTAGATTGCCCAATCTTCCTTCCAAGGAGTGACTGGTGGATTTGAACTGCCAGCCTTCTGGTTAGCAGTCAAGTGCCTTAGACACTACACTACTAGAGCTCCTAAACTTTTAGTTAGTAGGTACAATTCAGTATCAGGTAACTAATCAGTATCATCAGTGATCTTGTAGCAAGATCTTTAACTATAGTATGGAGGCTTCATGGTGTGAAAAGAACACAAAATAAAGGATATCAAGCTTGGGTTTGACTTTAACTCTTTATGTCCCATCTCTCCTTTTCTCCCACCTTTAAACATTTATTGGGAACCTACTACATGTACACTGAGACAGCCCATCTCAAGATGCTGAAAGTCAAGTGAGGGAGATGGAAAAGCAATCAGGCAATCATAATATCATATGGTAGATTTTATGATGTCACAGGTATATGGTATTGTGATAACCCTCTAAGAGGCCAGGTAACTTTGGTTTATCATCTAAGCTTCAATTTTCTATATAATTATATAAATTCTACCTACTTCATGGAGGAGTTCTGGTGGCATAGTACCTAAGGCATTTGACTGGTAACCAGAAGGCTGGCGGTTCAAATCCAGTCACTCCTTGGAAGGAAGATGGGGCAATCTACTTTTGTAGTGATACCACCTTGGAAACCCAAGGAGGAGTCGTTATGAGTTGGATCTGACTTGATGGCAGTGGGTAGGAGCTACTTCATGAGGTGTTTGTGAGGCTCAAAGAGGGCACTTGTATATTACAGTCATTTTAAATTATAAAAATAGCTGCAAATATTGAGTTATTAGTAAGAACTAATATGATAGAATACAAGGATTCTGTGTAAAATTAATAAATAACATTTAAAAAGAAAAGTATTTAACTAGCTTGCTTTCCCTAACTGAAATCCTGAACCTTTATTTCCTTTTTAAAATCTTCCCTGGTTCCTTTAAAAAAACGTTTTTTTTTCCTATTTTAATTGGTGCTCCCTCACTACTTTTCTCATACTTTTATTTTTGCACTTACTTCATTGTGCTGTAGTTACGTATTTACCTTTTGATCATCTCCACTAGACCATCAGGATTATAGACATGTTTGTCTATCCGTGTGTTACCAGTGGCAACCATATTAGCAAGTACTTGATAAATGTTTGTAAAATAGGTATGAGAAGAAATTTTTCAGTGATGTTTCTTTGTGTGTTTAATTACAATATCTGCTGGGCAGCAATGATAACACAATGATGGGCAAACATGCCTATAATCCTGATGGTCTAGTAGAGACGATAAAAATGTAAATACATAATTACAGCACAGTATTGTAAGTGCATAAATAGAAGTATTAATAAGATAGTAAGACAGCACTGATTAAAATAGAGATTTTTTTTTCCCCCCAAGAACCGAGGAAAATTTCAAAAGAAAGAAGAAAAGGTTCAAGATTTCAGTTAGGAAAGCAAATTAGTTAATTACTTTATTAATGTTAATTTCTTTTGAAATGTTAAATTTTTTTTTTCTGTTAATGATAATATCCAGGCATGTGACAATAAAGAGTTCTGTTGTGTTGTGTAGTCATATTAGGGACTCTTCGAGCATGATCCATCCTGACCGTGGTCCAGAGGCAAGGAGGAGAAGGTTGGCAGTAATGTAATTGTTGATAGAATGAGGAGCTTGAAAAAGAGGGAAATTCAGTGTGTTTTGCATGTTGCTCAATGTAGAAAATGTTATTGAATACCTTCACCTCTTTCTTCACCATCAAAATTTTTTCAAGTTCATCTTCTCTGGGTCTCAAGTTTTCTTAACTGTGAAATAAGGGAGTTGAGTCAAATGATCTTTAATGGCCCTTCTAGTTATATGATTCAATTTGGAGATTCATGGTTATATATATATTTTGGTGGGTTTTCTTTGTAAACAACTTGGTAAAATAAACTTAACAAACTGGAGCTGATCTCTGCATTTTGTTAAATGTAATGCACCTTCATTCTTCCTTTTTTTTTTTTTTTTAACATAAACAGTGTTGAAACAACCTTAAAGCAATTAGAAAGAAAATTCAAGGAGATAGGGCTTAAATTGGGCTTTGTATAATGAGAGATGCATGAGAGACAAAATACAATGTGTTGCAGACAATGTCATGAAACAAAATGGGTGTGAACTGCTGTATGGAAAATAAATTTGCTCTGTAAACTTTCACCAAAATCACAATAAAATTAAAAAAAACAAAAATAAAGACAGTATGGATGGCCATGGGAATGGTGAGGATGAGCAGTAGCTTCATGGCAAGCATGTTGACAAAGTTGGAAGATTAGGTAAATAGAAGAGAGGGCCTGGAATGCCTTGGAGAGTTCCCATTAATTCTATAAGCCATAGCAGACCATGTTCAGGCAGGAGGAGAGGACGAAGTTGTACCTGTTGGATATCATCAAAGGCTTGGCAGGAGATGAAACTAAAATGAGCAAAAAGGAAGACAAGAGGAAATTGTTAAGGACCCAACTGGCACAGGCTCTAAGTGAAGAGAAAGACTGGAATAGAAGCGCATCCTGAAAGGGAGGCGGGTTGATTTTGCCAAATAACCGTATCATTCAGTTCTAAAGCATCGGAAACGATGCTTAGAGCATGAGGACTATGGCAGCCCAGCAAGCCTTTACCACCCACGAGTGTGTCTCTTAACTGATAAAATATTTATCTCAGCTGTCCAGTGTGGTTTGCAAAAATGTTTATTAATGAGTTTCAGGAGAGATTTCCTATCTTTGTTGAAAACAGGTGTATTTCTGAGACTCCTACATAGCTTAAATGAAGATTGCTCAGTTTTATTATTTTAACAGCATCCCTTGATCCCCACTCTTGAAGTACAGGCATATATCCAGAGCTTTTTAAAATTATTATTATAGGCCATGTTCCTGCATGTCTACACTTTTTATTCTTATGTAATTTTTTTTTTCCTAGTATTCTTTGTATTCATTTGTACTTCTTGAGTTTTAAATTCTAGGATTATTTCAGTATTATCCCATGTAGGAACTTAGAAACTTGGCTTGACAATGAGGCCGACAATTTATATGTCAGGGTGTAACTGCCTGCCATATTCTTTGCTGTTTTGCATTCCATTGCAAAGTATGCCTTTGTTTAGTCTTGAGGGAGTAAGCTTCTCCAATTTTCTGTATACTTGAGACATGACTTTTACATAGCTAATAACTGGTCTGCTTTGTATGGAATGCAGATGTTTGCATTTTCACATAGCTTCTCCAATCTCCTCACCATTCCTTTTGCAAACTACAAGTTGTCTAAGATCTATAGTGAAGGATGGAGGCTTTTTTTTTTTTTTTTTTTAGTGTAATTGTTCAGAAAATTACATGGGCTAGGGCAGACAAACTGTGCCTTCTTTCTAATTTACCTCATTTATTTCCAAAATTTTTCAGTCTGTTTTGTACCACATGTAGCACACTATGGAAGGTCTGGTTAATGAATTATTACCCGTTGAATCTACTAAGTCCTTTACTAACAGTATGCTTTTGAAGCTAGAAAATGTTTTGTAAAACCAAATTTTAAGGATTTTATAATTTTGTATTGCAGTTGCACTTTATAATTTTGAACACAAATAAGAAACTTTTTGTCCAGCCTAGGAATTTAAGATTCTATGTTTGTGCACATGATTGATATTCAGATGAATTTTAATATTAATACTTAAATACATGATACTTTTGGGGAAAGTAATTGCTGCCCTTGTTATTCATAAAGTCCATTTTAAGTTTGCTTGTTGTAAAGATTGATTCTTTTTTAAGAGCAAGAGCTTTGGGGATTATGGTACTGAGTATAGATATGTTATGTCTTATCTCCCCAAAATTAATTTACCCTAATCTGGTGTCTGGGCTTCTTTTCTTCCCCTGACTTAGTTCTTGGCTCTCTAACAAATGCAATAGTCCCACAAGTTTCCATTTGAAGCAGTGATTTGTGCAATGTATCAGGGCAGTCCTGATGGTGGCCATGACTCCAAAGGAAATTATATGTAGAGGGCAAAGCCGGCTCAGGAGAATGGTGATAGTGATCAATGGCAAGCCAGCCCTGGGGAAAGAAGTGATGGGAACTATTTCCTGCACTTTTAACCTCCTCATATTTGCACGTCTCCAAGTTCTTAAACACTTTAGGGTATATGCATTGTCTTAGTTGTCTGTTGCTGCTATAACAGAAAAACCATGAGTGGATGGATTTAACAAACAAATTTATTTTCTCACAGTTTAGGAAGCTATAAGTCTGAATTTGGCACTTGACTGCTAACCAGAAGGCTGGTGGTCCAAACCCACCAGCCACTCCTCGGAAGGAAGGTTGGACCATCTACTTCTGTAGTGATACTGCCTCAGAAACCCAAGGAGGGGTCACTATGTGTTGGGGCTGACTCAACAGCACATAAGCTGTAGGAGAGGGCTTTCTTTCTCTGTCGGTTCTGGAGGAATGTCCTTGTCTCTTTTAGCTACTGCTCCTGGGCAGTTTTCATGCAACTTGGCATCTCTCTTACCCACCTCTGCTTACTGGCTTTCTCATTCAATCTCTTTTATACCTCAAAATAAATTGATCTGAGACACCCTACATTAATCTTGTCTCATTAACGTAACAAAGACAACCCATTCCCAAATGGGATTATAACCACAGGCATAGAGGTTAAGATTTATAACACTATTTTTCGGTGGCACATTTTAATTCATAACATACAGTAAAGGTTCATTTATTTACTTGTTTGTTTCCTATATATTACACTTTTCAGTTTGAATTTACAGAAAAGTTAGACATTTTTTATACTCCCTTCTTGAGAAAACTGAAATACAGGACAAATAAGTCATTTATTTAGAGTGTATTAACAGAGCTCTGGTAGCATAGTGGCTAAGGCACTTGACTGTTAACCAGAAGGCTGGCGGTTCAAACCCACCAGCCACTCCTCAGAAGGAAGATGGGGCAATCTACTTCTGTAGTGATACTGCCTGGGAAACCCAAGGAGGGGTCGCTGTGAGTCGGGTCTGACTCGACGGCACATAACAACAACAACAACAATAGAGTAGGTGCCTAATACATATTCATTGGCTGGTAAGAATAAGAAAGGACTGTAACTGGACCTCCTGACTCTTAATCCTGCATAGTTTAATAGCTATTAATTGAGAAACGGTCTTCGGTATTTTACTATTTCTTATTCTCAAGTAACCATGTAAAACCCAACCCACTGCATCGAGTCCATTCCAACTCATAGCGACCTTGTAGGACAGAGTAGAACTGCCTATAGAGTTGCCAAGGCTTAAATCTTTAGGGAAGCAGACTACCTCATCTTTCTCCCGCATGGTGGCTGATGAGTTTTGGTAGCAGCAGACTGCTTTAACCTCTACAACACCAGAGTTCCCTGCATGGTGAAAAGGCATCTGAGAAGACAAAAGTTAAAGTCTTTAATCTTATTGAAAGGGGCTCTGGTGATGCAGTGCCTAAGGCATTTGACTGCTAACCAGAAGGTGGTGGTTCAAACCACCCCACAGAAGGAAGCTGGGGCAATCTACTTTGGTAAAGATTTACTGCCTCAGAAACCCAGTGGAGGCCATTATGAGTCAGAATCGACTCCATGGCAGTGAGGTTTTTTTTTTTAGTGTTATTGATTACTATTTATTGACCCATGTCATTTTTATCTTCACAGAAATTGGCCCGGTTACAATTACCACAGATCCTAAGAAATTTCAGTATGAACTCAGAGAGTTATATGTTCAGGTGAGTACTTGCTTTCAATTTTGCTTCTTTTTAGGGGATGGAAAATCATGAACTTTTGGCTGATATTCCTTACTTTTAAATCTGAAAGAAGTAATTGTTGGGTTATTAGGGACCCCAATAAATATCATCTATTTTTCCTCCTTGAATTCTGAACCAGTTGAGCAGTAGGCTTGGAAAAATTTGTTCACCTCTGCCCTATTGAATTTTTTCACTTACTGAGTAGTTATGGAAATAGGTATGGAAATAAGGTTTAAAATATTATCTGTATTACTAACACAGTATTTAGAGAATGTGACTTGTTGACATCCTTGAATTAGATGTCCTTACGCACATAATGTCTGCCACTGCTGAATGACCAGGGAACATGCTTTCTGTAGGCAAAAAAAATCACAAAAGAAGGCCTCAAAAGAGCTTTGTTGTTGTTGTTATGTGCCATCGAGTCAGACCTGACCTATAGCAACCCCTCCTTGGGTTTCTGAGGCTGTATCACTATGGAAGTAGGTTGCCCAACCTTTTATCCAAGGAGTGGCTGGTGGGTTTGAACCAGCAACCTTCTGGTTAGCAGTCAAGTGCCTTTGCACTCTGCAGAAGGGCTTACCCAGTTCTTTCTCCCAAATTCACCAATCAGATAAGTCAACCTTCTGCTGAGAAACAGTGAGTGAAAGGTAGAGAGGCCAAGAATTTGACTCCAGAAAAGGGGTCAGTAAAGTAGAGCCCATGGACCAATTTCTGTTTTTATAAATGACATTTTACTGGAAAACAGCCATTCCCATTCATTTATCATTGTCTTTGGCTGCTTTCATGCTACAACAATAGAGTTGAACAACTGTAATAGAGACTGTATGGTCTACAACCCCTAAAATATTTGCTGTCTGACATTTTATAGAAAAAAAAAAATGTTGACCCCTGAGCTCTTGAGATTCTTGACTTAAAATCATAAAGAACATTTAATAATTCTTCCCCCACAACAGCAAAGTATAACTAAGATAATTTTGATATTCTATGCTGTAAGTTGATTATATGAAAATTTCAACTCTAAAAATAATTATATTATTAAAAAACAAACAAACTCATTGCTATCCAGTTGATTCCAACTCATGGTGACTGTGTGTCATAGAGTAGAACTGCTCTAAAGAGTTTTCTTGGCTGTAATCTTTATGGAAGTAATTTGCCAGATCTTCTTCCGTAGTGCCCTTTGGTGGGCTTGTACTACCAACTTTTAGGTTAGAAAACCAAACCAAACTCACTGCCGTCGAGTCAGACCCGACTCATAGCGACCCCTCCTTTGGTTTCCGAGGCAGTATCACTACAGAAGTAGATTGCTCCATCTTCCTTCCAAGGAGTGGCTGGTGAGTTTGAACAGCCAGCCTTCTGGTTAGCAGTCAAGTGCCTTAGGCACTATGCTATCAGAGCTCCCAGTTAATGGATGTAGGTGGGTTATATATTTGGTATCCAGAATCACAGGGAATTTTCACATGAAGGTTTCCATTTGTGGGTGCCTATGTAAGGAAAAGTAAGTGAAATCTCTTGCTCAGGATAGATCATTTACTAAAAGAGCCAGTTGTAGTTTTTTCTCCTTTCCCGCATCTGCTTTTAACAAATAACACCTTTTGTCATTCTCAATTCATTTAAAGCCAAACAAGGTGTCTGTGTTCATTGCCATCCTTTCCTCACATTTTTCTCATCTACTCCTCAACTATTTTAATCTAGTTCCCAGGTTCTTCTCTTCACTCTGTCAAAGTAGCTCTGTTGTTGTTGTTGTTGTTATGTGCCATGGTGTCGGCCCCGACTCATAGCGACCCCTCCTTGGGTTTCCGAGGCAGTATCACTATGGAAGTAGATTGCCCAACCTTCCTTCTGAGGAGTGGCTGGTAGGTTTGAATCACCAGCTTTCTGCTTAGCAGTCAAGTGCCTTAGGCACTATGCTACCAGAGCTCCCAAAGTAGCTCTAGTCAGTCATTAATAATTTCCATTTTGCTAAATGTAGTGGGAACATTTCAGTCCTTACCATGTTGGATGGACATCTTTTAGTATTTGACAATAGTGGCCTCTCTCTTCTCTTTGACTCATTCATTCTCTTTCCTCACCTACTCTTCCATTTTTTCCCCTACTTTCTTCTCTCATTATATGTATTTTCTTCCCACTTCTTCTCTAGGCAAGCTCATTCTACTCCATTTCACCACTGAATTTTGGGATTCCTCAAAGTTTTGGGACTAGCCACTCTTTTTTCTCACTTTAAATACTCTCATTAAGTAAAATCATCCATACCACATAAATATGTTTCTAGCTTAGACTTCTTCTCTGAGAAACAGACCATTCTCTTGGTTGTCACAATGTTCCCTCTAAATGAAATTTATGAAATTGCTCCAAACTTTGTCTTTGATCCTTTGTCCTTGTCCTCTGTTTACTATCTTTGAGAATGTCTACAACATTCTGGTTATACAACCAAAAATTCCAATGCTTAATACAACTTTCACTTTTCCTCCTTACATATAAACCATCACTAAGTGCTGTTTTTTTTTTTAACTTCATAAATATTTTAAAAATTAATTAAATTATCACCATTTCCACTGGCAACATGCTAGTCCAAATGACTATCTTTAGTCTAAATGAATGCAAAATAGCTTCTAAGTGATTTTCCTGTATTTTCTCTTGCTTTTATTTTCCAGAACTTTCTTTGACGACAGAATTATTTCAAAACACACCTCTGTACATATCTCCCTATTCCTCATCCACTTTTTTCCCTTGCCCCTCACATTCCATCAGATTCTTTCCAAGGTTCTGAATGACCGGAGGCTTGCCTACTTTTCAGCCACATCTAGTTCCACTTTCTCCCTCGGGTCCAGTGCGCTGTCTTAGACATAGACCCTCCTCATATCTGTATCCTCATCCATCTCTCCATGAGGTTTTTGCACATGGTGTTCTCCTTGCATAGGATGTTCCCGTTTCTCTTCATTCTGCCTTCCACATTCACACTCCCATTACCTAGTTTAAATTTCTGTTAATACTCAAAGTCTCATCTTGAATACAGCTTAGAGAATTCCACTCTATCCTCTAGGCTTGGTCATATCCTGCTATATCATATCTTGTTTATTCATCATGAAGCAGTTGAAGTGAAGGACTGCTTCTGATTTAGCTCACCCTTGATCCTCTAGTAAAATGCCTGCCATATCGAATTTGTTCACTTTTTTGACAAATAAATGGATGAATGCTGATATGTACAAATTAGTAGTCTAAATCAGTGTTTAAAGTATAATATTTTGATTGGTTTCCCTGTTGGGTGAATGACTTCATTCAAAATTGCACATAATGTAAGCATGATTGAGGCATCTAGTGAAAAATCCAAAGTCTGGCATTCCAAATATGTATTCAGTGGTGATTTTTTTCTTGTTCATGCCTCTATTTTTAAATTATATATGGATTGGACTGTATTTTGTAACTATCTAAATAGATTTATATAATTATCCATGGACTATTTTTCTCTTTTATTAAATTTTCTTTTTTCCCCACTAATAATCTTCCATTTCCTTTCTCTTTAACCATGCCATTCTTTTTTCAGTCATTACTTACTTATTTACTTTTACCTCCATCAATATAGCAAATTCTTTGTCACTTTGGATGCCCAGATTATCTGAAAAAAATCTTTACATAGAAAATTCTATGTACATGGGTCATGGGATTGAGAAATTCTTAAGTTCTCCTGTTGTACTGTGAGATCATGAGGGCAAAAACTTTGTCTAACTTGTTTACCCTCTTTACTGATTGTGGTGTGAACTGGTGTTTATAGCAAAATATATTGTAAACAGTTCCTGAATAAATAAATGTCATACATGGGTGGCTTTTTTAAAAAAATGTACATTTACCAATAACATTATATCAAATGTAATTTAGATGTTACTCAATTGTATAAATGCCACTTTACAAATGTAATTATCAGTTTTCATTATATTGTGGAGATTTAGAAATGCCAAGTAGTGGAAATCTTTAGCCAATACAATATTTGAAAGAGATTTAGTGTATTCATTTTCCCCCTCTATGAGACTATAGCTAGGCTATTTTGTTGAAAATTTGACCAGATATAGAAATATATGCATTCTCAATGATAGCTGGCATGAATGCTCCCTAATTTCCTGCCTCTCCCTTGCTTTTGTTCCAAAGGATCTTCAGGGAGTGTCCTTATCCTCCCTCTCCATTCATCTCCAGGGTTAAGGATCATGATTCCTGACTCATACTCCATTGATACCTTCCCTAGCATCCTCACCCATAATCCCTTGGAATTGAACCTGATACAGAGAGACCCTATGTTGTTGTTGTTGTTATGTGCCCTCAAGTCGGACCTGACTCATAGCGACCCCTCCTTGGGTTTCCGAGGTGGTATCACTACAGAAGTAGATTGCCCAACCTTCCTTCTGAGGAGTGGCTGGTGGGTTTGAACTGCCAGCCTTCTGGTTAGCAGTCAAGTGCCTTAGGCACTATGCTACCAGAGCTCAGGTCATATAAACTATTTTTGTTAAAGAAAATAATTAATCTTTCTTTCTCTCTTGGAATGAAAGCAGTGTCCTTTTTTTCTGAAGGTTTCCTCTGGACAGACTGAATCTTGTGAGATTTATTGTTTCATTGTTTTGGGATCTAAGAGGATGCTTAATTAAAACAAGCAGCCAGGGAAGAAATAAAACATTTCCTTTCTTCTTTCATTCAACACTGGGCGTTGTTATAGGCATTGAGGATACTGTGGAAATGTTTTAACTTTTGAAGGTTCTAGTGAATTATTCTCTTTTAAATCAATGGCAAAAATTCCATTAATAATCAAATAGGAAAAGACTCTATGCTATATTGTTACTTTAATACTAACCTAAAGATTACATATTGTTTTCTTTTTGATATTTGCCTAGAGATTATTTTATTATTTCATAAATCAATCTGAGATACTTAATTTCATAAATTTAATGAAATTTTAGTCTGAGTTACCAAATTTTGTTTTGTGTGTGATTTCCAGAACTTCTTTGGTTCCCTGTCTACCATTTTTAATAACCAAAAAAACCAAAAACCAAACACATGGCCATCAAAGAGTCGATTTTGATTTATGGCAACACCATGTGCTGCATAGTGGAACTGCTCGTAGAGTTTTCTTGGCTGTAATCTATATGGAAGCAGACTGCCAGGGTTTTCTCTCATGGAGCTGCTGGGGGTGGGGGGTGTCAAACCATCATCCTTTACATTAGCAGCAGATTGCAAACCACTTGTGCTCCCATTTTTAATAACTTCTCCAAAATCATGTTATAAAAAGCTACAAGAATGTTTGTCCTTTTAAAACTAACATGGATTTAAAGAAAAAGTCTTTTAAAATCTTCTTTGCACATTTATATAATAGTTTAGAAAATAAGAAAACTAAATTCAGTTTGGTGTATTTTAAGTAATCACCCATTAACATTATACTGTTGTTGTTGTTGTTATGTGCCGTCGAGTCAAACCCGACTCATAGCGACCCCTCCTTGGGTTTCCGAGGCAGTATCACTACAGAAGTAGGATTGCCCAACCTTCCTTCCGAGGAGTGGCTGGTGGGTTAGCAGGCAAGTGTCTTAGCCACTATGCTACTGGGTTCAGCTATTTTTAAAAATAGAACTATGGCATTATCTTGTGTATGTGTGTGTGTTTGATGTTAGTGTTAATGCAGTATTGTGCATGTACTAGTATTTGCCTCTGTTGTCTGTATCTTATGTACACCTTTCAGTGTCAATGTTCTTCGTTTCCCCAATGTCATCAGGCTGGTCGTAGACTCTTTGCATACTGTTCTATGGAATTATCTTGTTGTTATTGTTGTTGTTATTTGCCTTCGAGTTGGACCCGACTCATAGCGACCCCTCCTTGGGTTTCCGAGGCATTGTCACTACAGAAGTAGATCGCCCAACCTTCCTTCAGAGGAATGGCTGGTGGGTTTGAACCGCCAGCCTTCTGGTTAGCAGTCAAATGCCTTAGGCACTACACCACCAGAGCTCACAATCATATCTGTTATCTTGAGGTAAAGCATTTTCACAATTTACAAGAATAGCTTATTAAAAAAAAATCAGTAAATAATTAAATTTATAACATTAATTTCATTTTCCTTTACCCTCTTTAATCTGGAATATAGAGAAGTAATTTATAAAGCAAATGAGCTTCCCCTCTGGGAATAAGAAGGAAGGACAAATGACAACAAATGGTATCCAAATCACACAGAGCTTTGGGAATTAATATCATTGTAAATATCAGTGCAAAGTCTTGCCTCGGGTCACATTCTTTAAAAGAAAGTATCAAGCTTGTTGAATTTCAGAAAGTGGTATTGGCAGGGATATACTTTCAAACCTTTTATTTGAGTGTTTTAAAGAACATAAAGCATATTAGTCATATGTTTGAAATAAAAAAAATAGAAACTATTTCTACAATAATGGATTTGCATCCTAATTTTTATATAGGTAGTTGTTCCTAGAAGGTAAAAAACTTCACACATAATTTAATTTTCCTTTGTGAAGTTTTTTAAGAAATCAACTTTAAAAGAACAAACAGGTATCAGACCAAAAATATGTGGAACATCATCATCACATAGCAACAAGATAGATTTATGAAGAGGAATAAATTGGTTGAAACTGCAGCAGACTGAAATTAGGGGGAAAAGATTTATGCTGTAACATGAGAACAGTTGATACTAGAATTAACTGACAAGGGAGAATATGAAATACCATGTCCAGATAGACAAAAACTGTTACCAAAAGAAGGAAAAGCTGATGGAACTAATTTTAAAGAATAATTTAGCATGCCAATTTTGAATTTTACATATTTCAAATAATTCACCTATGTGGAAGTCTGCTTTTTATTTCTAGATTTATAGAAGATTCATCATATGGATTAAAAAAAATCAGCCTGTATACAAAAATCTAATAGAAAAATTAAGAAGTCAAAAAAAAAAAAAAGGAAAAGAAAAAAATCTTGACTAAAGGGAGAGAAAGGAATGGAACAGAAGTCAGAATGGATAGAGATGATGTAGATATATGCTGTTGTTGTTATTATGCCATCGAGTCAGACCTGACTATTTTCACACTCATTTTTGGTATTCCACATGATTCAATTTAAACAAAAAAGTTTTAAATTTCCATTTAAATTTTCTTAATATTCATTTGACTTAAAAATTATGTATAACCCCTTGATATTGAGCCGATTCCAACTTGTAGCGACCCCACGGAACAGGGTAGAACTGCCACATAGGGTTTCTTAGGCCCTGGTGGCACAGTAGTTAAGAGTTTAGCTGCTAACCAAAAGGTTGAAGGTTCAAATCCACAAGTGCTCTGTGGGAGAAAGATGTGACAGTCTGTTTCTGTAAACATTACACCCTTGGAAATCCTATGTGGTTGTCCTACTTTGTCCTATAGGGTTGCTATGTTTGGAATGGCACTGGGTTTGTTGATTTTTTAGTCTTCAGGGAAGTAGACTGCCACATCTTTCTCCCATGGACTGGCTGGTGGGTTCAAACTGCCTACCTTTCAGTTAGCAGCTGAGCACTTAACCGCTGTACCAGCAAGGTTCTTCCAAATTATACTGATGGATGGATAGAAACATATCAGATATCTCTCTATCTATGTATCTTTTATAAGAGTAATAACATTTACAGAGCAAATTCACTTTCCACACAGCAGCTCACATATACTTTGTCTCATGACATTGACTACAATTTACCACAATGCAACAGCTCCCCTCCCACTTCTTCCCCATAGTTACCTCTTCCCTGTGTCCCTCCCTCCATGCACTCCTGCTCCCTGAGCTGTTTCCCTGTGCATACACAGCCCTTCTATTTTTCCATGATTGTTCTCTTGAA
>NW_006921630.1:15889702-15890884 GCF_000298275.1 Orycteropus afer afer
GTGCCATAGGCACTATGCTACCACTGCAGCCTGTCCACCCATCTATCCACTCGTATGGTCATGTTTGCCTTCACTGACAACGCAGTACTGTATGTGCAAAAAGGTTCATCTTTGTTGTCTGTACCTCCCGTGTACCTCTCTGTGTCTTCCTCTTCCTCAATGCCACCGTGTTGATCACTCACATTTGGTACATGCCCTTCTCATCACCCAAATCAGTACTTGTCTCTACCTGTCTAACAGTGTTTCCTCCCTGCCCTCCCACCTCTGGTAACCAACAAAGAAAATTTCCTTCCATATATAAACCTTTCCTTGACTTTTTACAATAACAGACGAATACAATATTTGTCCTTCTGTGATTGACTTATTTCACTCAGCATAATGTCCTCCAAGTTCATCCACATTATGTGGTGTTTTGCAGATTTTACGGTATTCCTTAGGGTTGCATAGTATTCCATTGTGTGTATGTACTATAGTTTGGTTATCAGTTCTTCATTTGATGGACACCTAGGTGGTTTCCATATTTTGGCTATTGTAAATAGTGCTGTGATGAACATGGTTGTGCATATATCTGTTCTTGCTCAGGCTCTCATTTCTTTAGGATATATACCTAGTAAAGAAATTGCTGGGTCAAATGGTATTTCTAATTCCAACTTTTTGAGGAATCACCATACTGCTTTCCACAATGGTTGTACCATTTTATACCTCCACCAGCAGTGTATGAGGGTCCCAATCTCTTCATCCTCACCAGCATTTATTATCCTCTGTCTTGTTGAACTTTGCTACTAGTGCTGGGTCAAGAAGGTATCTCATTGTTGTTTTGATTTACATCTCTCTAATGGCTAATGATCGTGAGCATTTCTTCATATGTTTGTTGGCCTCCTGAATATCCTCTTTGGTGAAGTGTCTATTCATGTCTTCTGCCTATTTTTAAATTGGATTATTTGTCTTTTTGTTGTTGAGGTGTTGGACTTTTCCATAAATTCTAGCGATAAGTCCCTTGTCAGATGTGTCATTGCCAAATATTTTTTCTCAATCTGTAGGTTCTCTTTTGACTATTTTGGAGAAGTCTTTGGAAACACATAAAAATTAATTTTTAGAAGGTCCCATTCATCTAGTTTCTCTTTTGCTGTTTGTGCATTTTGGGTTATGCTTGATAAGTCTATTTATGCCATATATTAGGCC
>NW_006921630.1:15893235-15894248 GCF_000298275.1 Orycteropus afer afer
GATTTCAGTGTTTTTAATTTATTAAGGCTTGCTTTATGGGCTAACATATAGTCTATTCTGTAGAATGTTCCATGTGCCTTGGAAAAGAATGTATATTGTGCTGTTGTTGGGCAAAGGGCTCTGTAGATATCTATAAGGTCAAGTTGGTGGATTGTATTGTTTAGCTCTTCTGTGTCTTTGTTGTGGGAAACTTTAATACACCACTTTCAATCAAAGAGAGAACAACTGGAAAGAAACTCAACATCTTTGAGGTTACCCTGTGATTTATAATTTTCTCCCCGAGTATTCTGGTTACCTAGTCCCACTCTGACAGGAATATACCACAAAGGGATGGCCTTAATAAGTAGGAGTTTATTTTCTTACAGTTTGGAGGCTTTAAGTCCAAGTTCAAAATGCCAGGCTTCAGGGGCTGGGTGAAAGCCCCCAACCTTGGGCTTCAGCTCTGCCTCCTGCTCCTGGCCCACTGGAGCTGGGGGCTTTTCTTCACTCAGACAGCTGCTGACTGCAGAGGCTGACAAACCCAAGATTGACAAGTAAAAAGGCACAGTCCCAATGTCATCAAACCACACGGCAGGCCATTAATTTAAGTCCATTGTATGTCCAAGGTCGGCAGAGCATGGCAGGCTGCTAAACAATGACACAGCTACATGCAGGGTCCAAGCATGCCATAAGGTAGAGAACATCCCCAAAGCTGCTGCTTATATACCAGAAGCAGACCATACACACACAAAGGCAGCTACTCAGCTGTTTGTAGTAGATCCCACCATGGAGTTGATTGCCAGTCTCATCATGGGGAATAACTACCACCAGCTGCCCAGGCACTCAACCAGGCCCAGCCAAGTTTACCCAAAAACATAACTACCACACTGAGTTTAGAACAGTCCATTCTAACTTGCAACTCTCTTGACTTCCTCACCATTTAGAAGTTCTGTAACTACACTATTTTCCCCCTCTTTTTGGTTTGTAGTTTTCCTCATTTGCCAATTGATGTCTCTGGTTCCCTGTTTACAATC
>NW_006921630.1:15895225-15906854 GCF_000298275.1 Orycteropus afer afer
ATTTTTCATTTATTTTGTCATTTTGTTCTTGTATTTTCTTCTAAAATTGTTCTAGGATTTTGTCTGTGTTTTCCTTAATTTTGTCAATGTTTTCTTTGATCTGTCTCTCAGTCTTTTGTAGATACCTAAATATAATTCTTAATTCCTTAGCAGGGAGTTCCAGTGCTGCTTCTTCCTCAGGGATGTGTTCTGGGTCTGTATCCTCTTCCCTTGTTTCTATCACTTTATCTTGCTTCTTTGTGTGGACTATGATGGTCTGTTGCCTCTAAGACATCGTGACATTATTGTATTTAGATCTCTGTTAACTGTTTATGAAGAGCAGCCAAGGGTGAATCAGGCTCGTCTTGGTGGTTGTTTACCATTGGCCAGTTGGTGGAGAAGGAAGTGGTGGCTCTCACTCAGTAAGTGAAGCTGCAGGAAGTGCGGGTGTAATTGTGTTGTATGGGCACTGCTGCTGTCTCTTTCACTCAGTTAGGCAAAAACAACAAACAAATAACCATCAAAAAAGTAAAAGCATGTGGGCAGAAAACATACCATGTAAACACACAGGAACAATTAAAAAAAAAGAAAAAAAAAAAAAGCTCTGCAATATCTGGGGAGAGGGCAATAAGAGAAAAAAGGTTGAGAATAATGAAGAAAAAAATGTGAAAAATGGAAATAGAAAAACAAGGAATGGTGTTAACCACAAGAAAAAAAAAAATCAGAACCAGGATCAGAGAAGAGAGAAAAAGCTGAAAGCTAGAACCTGGGAAGGGAAGAATAAAGAATAATAATAAAAAAAAGGATAATAATAATAATAATAATAATAATTTTAAAAAAGACAAAAGCAAACAAACTGGAAAAAAAAAATCTGGGCAGGGTGGGGCAGGGCACCCAGACTAGGATGAAATTCCTGCCGGCCCAGAGGGTGGGTGGGAGTGAGGGATGGCTATACCTCCATTCACCAAGAGGGTATGGGGTATAAGAGTAACAAAGGGAATATTGCACCTTTCCAGTCATTGGTGTCCAGAATGTCCTTGTGGTTCCAAGTCGAGCCTATTAAGTCCCTGGAATCTAGGAGAATCCTGTTACTTTAAATATCCAAAATGGTCATACCACTGGTGAACACTCAAAATGGCTGCACCTTCCAGACAGGCAAAAGTCTACAGCTCAGCCCGTCCTCCTCTTTGCTGCTTCCCTTTTTATTCACCAGGCACCAGTGCAGTCCTCTCTGCAGCTCCTGGCTACCAGGGCCTATTTTTAAGTTAATTCTTAGGTCCTAACACCACTCGGCAATATCCAAGCTGTCTGTGCCGTCAGGATCAATGCCAGACCATAGCTCTGTATATCTCCTTTTTTGGTGGTTTCATGCAAATTCTTCTACTAGTTGGAGTTTAATCCACTTCTAAATCTTTCCCTTCAAAGCTCAGGGCCCCAGGATTATCTTCTGTATCTGTGTTATTTGGTCTCCCTTTTTTTTGTTGAACAGCGTCTGTGCAGTCTGTCTGCCTCTTCTGCCTCTTACTGGAACTCTCTAACAGGTATTAAAGTGTGATAATACATGTAAAAGCTTTGAGAACAGTAGTACATTGTATTTTCTGACTCAAAGTAAGTGCTTGATAAACATTAGGTATTACTACTAGTGTTACTATTATTACTATTACCCCTCCTTCTCTAAAGTTTTTTTTTTAAAGTGAAATAATCCCTAAAATTTATACCCAGAAATGAGCAATGAGTATAAAACATATGCCTTGAGAAAGGTTTTGCAAGTGTTTTAAAGTCATATTCTCAAGTCAATGCCACACAAATATTAATGCTCCTCTTTTAAAATTAGCATCCCTGGTGGCCCAGTGATAAAGCACTCAGCTGCTAACTGAAATGGCAGCTCTAACCAGGCAGCTGCACAGGGGGAGAAAGATGTGGCAGTCAGCTTCCATTAAATTTCACAGCCTTAGAAACAGTATGGGACAATTCTATTCTGTTCTATAGGGTCACTATGAGTCAGAATCATCTCAGTGTCAGTGTGTTTGATTTGGTTTTCCTTTACAAATGAAGAAACTCAAAATTTGAAATGTTAGGTAACGTGTCTTTTTTTGGGTCACAAAACAAACATAGCAAAGCTGGTCTCAAAACTGGAGGTATTTAATGAGAAAGGCAGTTTCCCTTTGTGCTATTCCACTTTCTTTCTAAATACTGGTTTAAGTAACCTTATCAATTTAATTAGCATATTTATTTATATAATTTCTCTTTGTATTTTACTTCAAAGTAGGAGAGTAGAGAATTGAAGACATATGTGGGTTTAAGGTTGGTGTCATCCTGACAAAAATGAATTTATTTCTTAAAGATATTTACCTCCACTTCTACCTCTGTTCACTTTGAGTTTTGGTCCACTTAAAATTGCTGAGCAGCAAATGACAAAGTCATTATAAATTTAAAATAACTCCCTTTTCTCAGCAAATGTTCTCGCTACTTAATGTGATTGGTTATTTATGTGAGACAGAGCAAGGTGCATTTTAAGAGATTGAAACAGTGTTTGTATTGTAGGTATGTTTGGTGCCTAGATTCACTCCATGCATGTTAGGTAGCTAACCAATGAAGTGGTCTATCTTCCCCAGTATGTACCATATCTGACTTTGTCAGTTTCTAAGTGATGGCAAGGATGGAAGTCAAAATGTTTTCCTTGGGAAGATGTCCCTTGATCTAAAGCCAGAATCTTAGAGAGAACTATAAACCTCTATGCCAACAAATTAGATGTATGGAAAAATCAAACAGTTTCTACTCAATCCAAATTGATCAGAAGCAGTTCTCAGGAAGCTATCTTATTTATTCTTAGACTTTGAAAAATTTTCAAGAAAAATTCTGGAATCACAGAATTGGAATTGCCTTTGAAGATTGTTTGTCCAATTACCCCATCGGCTGTTGGAATTCCTTACAGAAACCTAACAATACCCCAGACATGAACTAATGCTAGTTAGAGATTCAATAATATTGATATTCCTTGCCAGATGATGCTTGAGAGACTCCTCTGGAGCACAGACTGGGAGCCTCTGTTGGTGCTGGAGGTGGTATCGGCTTTCTTTGGCAGGCGTATCATATTATTGAAAATGAGTCCAGTCATTAGCCAAGTCCCTCAGGTTTCCAAATATGAACTTTTAAACCAAGTCTCCATCCTTCTTTATTCATGTTAACTTTTTTTAATCTTCATTCTTCTACTATGTCACATAATATATTGCACCCTTTTAGGTGGTCTATATCTTTTTCATTAATTTTGTTTAATGATCATTAGCTCTAAAAACAAAAAAATTTGTCCACCTCAAACTTACCCATAATGTAATGTTTTCATTAATTATAATGCTTTTATTAATAAAAATTCATTGCAGTGATAACTATTTTGTCAGTCTATAAAATAAAAAGCATATCGTTGTCGTTATTTGCCATCAAGTCATCTCCAACTCATAGTGTCTCTACATCCATCAGAACACAACACTGTCCAGTCCTGTACCATCCTCATAATCCTTGTTATGCCCATTGTTTCAGCCACTGTGTCAATCCTTCTCCAGGGAATGGTCCCTTCTCACAGCATGACCAAAGTAGGTGACACAAAGTCTGGCCATTCTTGCCTCTAAGGTGCATTCTGGCTGCACTTCTTCCAGGACTGATTTATTCATTCTTCTGGCAGTCCATGGTATTTTCAGTATTCTTTGCCAACACCGTAAGCAAAGACATCAACTTTTCTTTGGTCTTCCTTATTCATTGTTTAGCTTTCACATGCATATGAGGTGACTGAAAACACCATGGCTTGGGTTAGGCACACCTTAGTCTTCAAAGTGACATCTCTGTTGCTAAACACTTTGAAGAGGTCTTTTGCAGTAGATTTGCCCAGTGCAATACAATGTTAGATTTCTTTACTCATGTTTCCATGTTGTTGATTGTAGATCAAAGTAAAATTAAATCCCTGACAACTTCAGTCTTCATTTGTTGTGATATTGCTTATTGGTCCTGTTGTGAGGATTTTCATTTTCTTTATGTTGAGGTATAATCCATATGGAAAACTGTAGTCTTTGATCTTCATCAGTAACTGTTTCAAGTCATCTTCACTTTCAGCAAGCAAGGTTGTGTCAACTACATATTACAGGTTGTTAATGAGTCTTCCTCCAATCTTGATGCTGTGTTTTTCTTCATATTCTCCACCTTCTTGGGTTATTTGCTCAGCTTACAGATTGAATAAGTGTGGTTAAAGGGTACAATCATGATGTACATCTTTCCTGATTTTAATCATGCGGTATCCCCTTGTTTCATTCAAACAACTACCTCCTGGACCATGTACAGTTTCCTCATGAGCACAATTAAGTGTGCTGGAATTCCCATTCTTCACAATGTTATCCATAATTTCTTATGATCCACACAGTGAAATGTCTTTGCATAGCCAGTAAAACATGGTTAGCCATCTTTCTGATATTCTTTGCTTTCAGCCAAGATCCATCTGACGTTAGCAACATTATCACTTTTTCCATATCCTTTTTTGAATCTAGTTTGAATTTCTGGCAGTTCCCTGTCAAGATACTGCTGCAACTATTTTTTAATTATCTTCAGCATGTGATATTAATGCTATTGTTTGATAATTTCCACATTGTGTTCCATCACCTTTCTTTGGAATGGGCACAAATACAGACCTCTTCCAGTCAGTTGGATAGGTAGCTTTCTTCCAAATTTCTTGGCATGAATGAGTAAGTGCCTCCAGTGCTGCATCCATTTGTCGAAACATCTCAATGGGAATTCCATCAATTCCTGGAGCCTTTGTTTGTCAACCAATTCCTTCAGTGCAGCTTGGACTTCTTTCAATACCATCAGTTGTTGATCAAATGCTACCTCCTGAAATGGTTGAACATCGACCACTTCTTTTTTGGTATAGTGACTCTTATATAGGCCTTCCATCTTCTTTTAATGCTCCCTGCAGTGTTTTGCCCATAGAACCTCTCAATATTGCAACTCAAGGCTTGAATTTTTTTCTTCAGTTATTTCAGCTTGAGAAATGCTGAGTGTGTTCTTCCCTTTTGGTTAACTAATTCCATATTTTTGCACATTTCCTTATAAAACTTTACTTTATCTTCTTGAGCTGCCCTTTGAAATCTTCTGTTCAGCACTTTTATTTCTTCTATTCACTTTAGCTACTCTCAGTTCAAGAGCAAGTTTCACAGTCTTTTTTGCCATCCGTTTTGGTCTTTTCTTCCTTAGCTGTCTTTTTGATGGCCATTTGCTTTCTCCATGCATGATGTTCTTGATGTCATCCCACAACTCGTGTGGTCTTCAGTCATTGGTGTTCACTGTGTCAAATCTGCTTGTTAGATGGTCTCTAAATTCTGGTGGGATATTATCAAGATCATATGTTTGCTCTTGTGGACTTTTTTTCATTTTCTTCAGCTTCAACATGAACTTGCATATGACCAATTGATGATCTGTTCCACAGTTAGCTCCTGGCCTTGTTTTAACAGAAGATAATGAGCTTCTTCACTGCCTCATTCCACAGATGTAGTCAGTCTGTTTCCAGTGTATTCCATCTGGCTAGGTCCATGTGTATAGTCATTTTTTATGTCATTGAAAAAAAGTATCTGCTATGAATAAGTCATTGGTCTTGTAAAATTCTGTCATGGGATCTTCAGCGTCATTTCTATGCCAAGGGCATATTTTCCAACCACCAATGATTCTTGTTTGTTTCTAATTTTTTGCATTCCAATCACCAGTAATAATCAGTACATCTTGATTGCATGTTTGGTTAAATTCAGACTGTAGAAGTTGGTACAGATCTTCAATTTCCTCATCTTTAGCTTTAGTGGTTGGTGCATAAATTTGAGTAATAGTAGTATTAACTGGTCGTCTTTGTATGTATATGGATATTTTCCTATTACTGACAGCATTGTACTTCAGGATAGATCTTAAACATTCTTTGTCATGATGAATGTGGTGCCATTCCTCTTCAATTCATCATTCCCAGCATAGTAGACCATATGATTGTCTGATTCAGAATGGCCAATACCAGTCCATTTCAGCTCACTAATGCCTAGGATATCAATCTTTATGTGTTCCATATAATTTTTGACAACTTCCAATTTCTGAGATTCATACTTCATACAAGGAGCTCTGGTAGCACAGTGCCTGAGGCATCTGACTGCTAACCAGAAGGTTGGTGGTGGTTCCAACCCATCAGTTACTCTGTGGAAGCAAAACTGGGCAATCTACAGCCCTAAAGATTTACCACCTCAGAAACCCAATAGGGGTTGCTATCAGTTGGAATTGACTTGATGCCAGTGGATTTGGTTTTGGTTGTTTTTTATACTTAATATGTTCCATATGCCAATTATTAATGGATGTTTGCAACTGTTTCTTCCCATTTTGAGTCATGCTCCATTAGCAAATGACGGTCCCGAAAGTTTTACTCCATCCACATCATTAAGGTTAACTCTATTTCTCCAGTCATATTTTAAGTACTTTCTGGTCTGAGGGGCTCATCTTCCAGGACCATATCAGACAGTGTTTCAGGGCTATTCCTAAAGTTTCCCAGTAATATATCAGACAGTGTTTCACTGCTATTCGTAAGGTTTTCTCTGGTCAGTTTTTTTCAGAAGTGGATGGCCCTGTCCTTCTTCCTAATATGTCTTAGTCTGGAAGCTCCACTGAAACCTGTCCACTGCAGGTCACCTGGGTGGTATTTGAAATATTTGTGGCATAACCTCCAGCCTCACAGCAACACACAAGCCACCATAGTATGTCAAACTGACCAACAAGTGGTGGGACAAATATGTATGTATATATATATATATATATATATATATATATATATATATATCATCTTAAATAAAATAAATCATGGCATGACAACTTTTTTTTTTAAATTTTTTATTGTAAGAGTTTGTTTTACATTCAGCGTTAGTTACATGCACATTTAGTTTCACCATGCCCAACCCTAACCCAGTCTCCTCCCCTCCCTGCATAGTAACCCTCCCCCTTGCCCCTCATAGTTATGCACTGCTGTGTGTCCTGCATTTCCTCAGTGTGCATGTTGCCCCTCTGGTGCCCTGTGGTCGATTGCTCCAAGGGATGCATTTCCATAGAGTATGAGGGTGTGTCACCCTGGGTTGAGTGCTCTGCATGTACATCTTATTTATTATTGGGCTGAGAGCCAGCCCTTGGGAGTGAACTTTATTCTAGGCCCAGAATTTATCCCAGGACCATAGTATTGGGGATGTCACCA
The DNA here is from genome assembly GCF_000298275.1 of Orycteropus afer afer. Classification (NCBI taxonomy): domain Eukaryota; kingdom Metazoa; phylum Chordata; class Mammalia; order Tubulidentata; family Orycteropodidae; genus Orycteropus; species Orycteropus afer. Next base: position 15,902,454 of record NW_006921630.1, read on the forward strand.
GAGTCCATCTGACCATTAATTCTGGTCATTATTGAGTTTTTGGATTTTGTTCCATGTTTTTCCTCCCACTCTATCCAGGATCTCCAGATTTGATCCTTTCTTGAGTGATTGGCATTGGTAGCCAGGCACCATATAGTTCTTCTGGTCTTGAAGGCCATCATGTTCTAGGCCTGATTTCTTCCCAATGCCTTTGTTTTTATTTTGCACTCCTTTTCACTTCCAATGATAGAAGACCATTAGCTGCATCTTAGATGGCCGCGTGAAAGCTTTCAAGATCCCAGTCGTGACTCACCAATGTAGGATGAGGAACAAGGTTTTTATGTATTTTGTTGTGCCAGTTGAGTCTGGTGTCCTTCAGTACTATGGTCCTGAGAAGGTAGATCCATTGGATCTCTTTCCCACAGTGTCTGGGTGTCTGTGAGGGGTTACTCTATGTCTGTCTTCTGTTGTTTCTGTAAGGATTGCAGGTATTTTGTATCACTGGTATCTGTGCAAGATTAGCCTTCACTGAATCTATCCTTGGTCTAGAGTATACTCCTGTTCACTGACCTCCATCTGATCCTCTCAGGTGTTTATGTGTTTATCTGTAGCCTGGCATTTGGTGTTAATGGTAATACAGCATTGTGGGCACACTGGTTGGTATTAGCATCTGTCGTCTGTCTCCTATGTGTGCAATTTGGTGTCCTCCCTTTTCCTAATATCATGGATGACGACCTTTTTCATTAACAATCCAGTTGCAAAGATAACGGCAAATGTGCTGGAAAGTACATAAAATCCACATGAGACAATTATAGCAGAAGGAAGAGAGAAATTTCAGTGTGCAGCTGGAGTATAGGCAATGCTGAGGAGAGACAGAGAAGGGTCATAGCAGAAGGAAGATTGGGACGAAGAAGGTCTGCCAAGAATAAGTACAGGAAAGGTGAACACCTTGTCCATGAATAAGTGAAAGATGATTGGATACAAAGATTTTCTTTAGACCCTGTCCTTGCCACCTTTTGGATCATGCTCCCTAAGCAAACAGGAGAGCCATCTGTTAAGAGAGTGTAGGATGTCTTCCTGATCAGGGCAATGACAGTGTCTTAATTTGATGGCAAAGGAGAAAATCACAGAGAAAAGGTATAGACAAAATCCTTGAAGGAGAGAGGAAGGAATTCTCTCAGAAGCAGATAAACAATTGCTATCAAGTCTATTCTGACTTGCAGCAACCTTATGTGTGTCAGAGTAGAACTCTGCTTCACAGGGTTTGTGGTGACTGAGTTTTTGGAAGTAGATTGCCGTGTCTTTCTTTGGAGATAATTCTGGGTAGATTCGAACCTCCATCTTTTCAGTTAGCAGCCCAGTGCACTTACCGTTTGCACCAACCAATTATCTCAGAAATACAGGAGGGAGAATTACTAAAGGGGTGATTGAATACTAAGATATAATTTTCCAGTTTTCCATTTTTGCCTAGAATTAGCTTGATCTACTTCCACTCGTCTTCTGATACTTGAATGATATTTTTGTCATGCACATCTGCTTCCTTGCTATTGTCCTCTTGAAAGCACCACTATCTATCACACTTCTTAGGAATTATTGATCTTTTGAAATTCTTAAAACCTGGCCAACTTTGTTATGGAGGCATATCATTTGCAGACTCATTAATCAAGATATTGTATGCCTAGTATACAGTATATTCTTTGTGAATATTTAAATTGAATTAAATGGAACATCCTTTCAAAAGTAAACAAAGCTAGGGCATAAACTCATTATACCTCGCAAGTAAGTAGTTTTAACAAGTTGGAAGGTCAGTTGCTGGAGATTTAGGCCCTTCGTACTGGTAGGTTATAGACAACAGCATGGAAATTTTTGTAATTACTATCTCTAATGCGTATGGAATTGAGGTCAGCAGTTCTTTTGATGCTTTGGATTTGAATCCTACCTTCTTAAAGCTTGTTTAACTGTGTAGTTAAGGGCAACCATGGTGGAATGCCTGGGATATAACATCTCTTATTTTGATGATGGAGATTTGAGGCTTGGCCTCTGATTTATTCTGATTGTCTCTCAGTACATTCCTATTATATTTACTACAAGTGATGAATCCCAGCACATGTCACTGATGTATTTATTAGAGCTCTGCAATAGTTCTGATTTATTTTATTCTTCCTAGGATGCACATTTTAAATTCAGTCTAATATAATTTAATGGCTTCCACATGTACATTATGTTTTTCTGATCGTAGAGTCATACAACTATATTTTGAGAAAGAGATAACAGACTATTTTTGTTCATCTTCCATTTGACTCAGTTTCATAACTGAGTTTTAAAGGGAAAGGACAGATTATACAATGAAGACATTCTCAAACAAAAGGAATACCATGCCAAAAGAATAAATTCATTAGGTTGTACTCGTGTTGCCATTTAGTTAATTCTGACTCATGACACCCTCATGTGTGTCAGAGTCAAATTGTACTCCATAGGGTTTTTAATGGCTGATTTTTGGCAAGTAGATTGCCAGGCTTTCCTTCCCAATGTTCTTTTCAGAGTGTAAGTAATTATTGGAATGATCAAAAGAGACAGATAGAGGGTAGGTGAGTTCATTTTATATACCATTAAGATGGGATGTACATATTCCATACTTAGTTAAATAACGACTTTTTGGCACTGGAAATATATCACTTCAGATGGGCTAGGCGTGGGTGAAAATCAGGCATGAGCCTGTAATAAAAGTTTAATTTCTTGACTATTCAGAGTTAGATGTACCTGGAAAACCCCTGGTATAAATACTGTTGTTGTTGTTGTTGTTGTTATGTGCAGTTGAGTTGGTCCCGACTCATAGTGACTCCTCCTTGGGTTTCCAAGGCAGTATCACTATGGAAGTAGATTGTCCCATCTTCCTTCCGAGGAGTGGCTGGTGGATTTGAACCGCCAGCCTTCTGGTTAGCAGTCAAGTGCATTACTCACTGCGCTACCAGAGCTCCCGGTATAAATACTAGTTAGGGGCAAATGGACAGTGAGAACAGAGGAATTGAAATGGTTTGGCTAAAAGATAAATAGCAAAAAGTGCCTGCTCTGAGATTAGCGTTTCTGGTTCTCTGATCCTTCACTTGATGGGCATTTTCCCATTAGGTTTTGGACAGGGACCTCATTTTTCTCCAACTCCTCTCAAAGTTTAAAGGTTCAGTTTACTGTAGTGCCACTCCGACGCTGCCTTGTATTTAGAAAAGGCAGCATACTAATCTATGTTTTATTACTCCCTTGAATGATAGGATTTCTGCTCATTCTTATTTAATCTTTCTTTCCAAGAATTCATCTTTTGAACATAATTATCACTGTAACACTGAGGTTACAGGCTTTCGTTTTTAAAATTCCAGGAGCAATATTTACTGCAAAAGGTCACATGCTTCTGTTTTTTCAGTGCACATTTTCCTATCTGAAGTGCCTTTGACACTTAGTAAATTATAGCTATCACTTGAATTATAAGGATAAAACAAATATCAAAGCACTGAGCAAGAATGTGCCTGTTGAAACCAATTAGTTGTATTCCAAAGTTCAAATAAAAGCATTAAGTTAACAAAGCCCTTCTTACATGCATTTAGGGGCTTGTGCAATTCAGTGCATATGCTATTCTCCATCACACCTTTGATTTGTATGTGTGTGAGCATGTGTATGTGTTTTGAGGGGTATATTTTCATAAACGTACTTGTTTTTCTTTTATTACAGATTAAATCTGACCATATCCCAAGACAGAAAGAGAGAGAGAGTGAGAGAGAGACAGATGGAAGGGGGGTGGTAGGTGAGGGTGAGAGTTTTATATATCATTCAGAAGGAATGTATATATATATATATATATATATATATATATATATATATATATATACATATATTTCCTGAGCTTGGTTCAGGAGCAACATTTTGGCACTTGTACTTTTGAGGGGGTTGGCTCTTTAATTATATCACTTGAAATGGACTAGGTCTTACAACATATGACAAGTGTGCACAATCTCATTCACAGATTTTCTCATTATTCATTCATTTATCCATTGATTCATTAAACAACAATGTTAAACCTATGAAGGTCCTCAATGACCAAGTAGACTGATGAGAGGAAACAGGTAATGTAATGCAACTCAGTGAATAGAAGAATAGACAATCTTCTATGGGTGTTCAAAAGAGTGGAATATTAGTTTCCTAGGACTACTGTAGGGCAAGCTCCTGTGTGGTACAAGTGATTAAGCACTAGATTGCTAGCAGAAAAGCTGGTGGTTTGAACCCACCCAGAGGCACCTTGGAAGATAGGCCTAGTAGTCTGCTTCTGAAAGATCACAGCCTTGCAAACTCTATGGAGCACACTTCCACTTTGTGCAAATGGAATCACCATGACTTGGAATCTACTCGTGGGCAACCATCGCCAATAACAAGGCT
>NW_006921630.1:15907249-15912044 GCF_000298275.1 Orycteropus afer afer
TTAGCAGTCAAGTGCCTTATCCACTATGCTACCAGAGCTCCCAATTTAACCTATAGTATCTTCAAAAACCCTGTCTCCGAACAAGGTCATACTCACAGATACCAGAGGTTAGGACTTTAACATATTTTTTTTGGAGAGACAGTTCAATCCATAACAAACTGGAATTTTCTTCATCTATTTTTGTAGTGTCTTAGGCAAGTTACTTGCTTGCAGACATAGAAATTGATGATGGTGGTAAAATGCCTCACTGGAGTTAGCATAAACTCTGACATGAGATAACAGTGAGTTCAAATCTCTGCTTTTTCACTTAGTAGTTGTATGACTCTGGGGTAGTATTTTCAAAATTTACTGCTATGCCAAAAAACTATGGTACAAATCATACCTACTTTATTGGTTGATGTAAAGAATGAATAAAAAGTATATAAGAATGCCTGTCTACTCAGCTCTTGACTCAGATCAGACATCCATTGTTTTAATAAAGATAGAGTGAGTTATTTCCATTGAAAGTGTCCATTAAACTAAAGAGACTTTTCATAGATTCAAGCTCTTCAATTGTAAATTCCTCTATCACAGATTTTTTTTATGGAATATTGTTTTACATTTTTTTTTCTTCTGATATTAAGGTCAAAACAGAAACTGCTCAAGACTTTTAAAGGGCTACTTTTTTATTTTTAAAGTTTGGAACTGAAATTTAAAACAGTTTATTATTATTATTATTATTTTAGTGTAAGTCACATTTCCATTGCCCTGAATTTTTAAACTTGCACATATGCATGAGGCTGTTACAGATCAAACTTTACTCTGAATTTGTGAGGTTTATTTATAAAACTTACCAATTTTAGTAACACTACTCTCTATTCCCATTCTGCCAAAGCTAAATTCAGGGATCAGAAGATCACTTGGTAATTTGAGAAACTCTATCAACAAACCAGCAGGTTATTTATCTCTTTTTTTTTTTTTTTTAAATTCTACTTTAATTACTGACCCTCAATAAATTAAGGCAACTCGAATTTTACTTCTAATAATGTCTGTCAGGAAACAAAATTTATCAAAAGCTCTTATCAAAGCAACAACCTCATAAGTGACAGTCTAGAATATAGACTACATGACTAAACTAAATGTATCATTCTAAACAATGCTATCCAACAGAAATATAATGCGAACCACATATAAAATTTATTGTTACCCACTGTCATTGAGTCGATTCTGACTCAAGGCTGTAAATCCTTAAGGAAGTAGATTGTCTCATCATCCTGCCTCAGAGCAGCTGATGGGTTTCAATGGTGATCTGGTTAGCAGCCAAATGCCATAACCACTGTGCTCCAGAGCTCCTAGGTGAAATTAACTTTAACAATCAAAATGAATATATCCAAAACTTATCATTTCTGCATGTCATCAATATAAAAATTAGCCCTGCTTTAGTTTTTAAATTTAAATTTTAATTAATTAAAATGAGTAAAATAAAAATTTAGTTCTTCACTTTTACTATCTCTATTTCAGGTGCTCAGAAGCCACAAGGACTTACTTAGTGGCTCCCGTACTAGGATAGCTCTAAAGCATTCTTTTCTTTCTTCCTTTCTTTCTTTTTTTTTTAATAGATCTTGTTAATGGTTAGTTATAATTTAAAATACTTTGAAAACCAAAATGATGTCTTAGATAACCAAAACCAAACTTACAACCCAAGGAGAGGTCACTCTGAGTCCAACTGACTCTATGGCAGTGAGATCTCTATGGAAGTAGATTGTCCGATCTTCCTTCCGAGGAGTGCTGGTGGGTTTGAACCCCCGGCCTTCTGGTTATCAATCAAATGCCTTACACACTATGCCACATCTCAGATAAAGAGCTTTTATAAGACTAAAATATAATATGATAACTTGTTTTGGAAAAAGAAGAAACTTAATTTTCTTTTCAGGAAACAACATCCACAATGGGGTAGACAAACAGTTTCATTATGATATTTAATTACTAGTTAACATTTGCTTTTAACTTTCAATTAGCCACTAACTGCTACAAACAGAAAGGTAGTAATTTTAAGATACTGTCATCTTGTAGAGCTCTAGTGCTGTAGTAATTAGGGCATTTGGCTGCCAACCAAAAGTTTGGTGATGTGTACCTATCAGCAGCTCTGTGGAAGAAAAATGAGGAAGTGTGCTTTTGTAAAGATGTAGCCTTGGAAATCCATTGTGGGTCGCTGTGAGTTGGAATTAACTCAATGGCATGTATGAATTAACACAATGGCTTTTTTTTGGGGGGGGTACTATCTTGTAGGGAGCCCTCTGTCACACTGGATTAAACACTCAACTGTTAATCAAAAGGTTGGCAGTTTGAACCCACCACTTTCTCCATGGGAGGAAGTTGTGGCAGTCTGTTTCTGTAAAGATTTACAGCCTTGGTAATCCTAGGGGGGAAGTTATTCTCTAAGGACATCTTTGCCCTGTGGGATTGCTATGAGTTGGAATTGACTCAGTGGTAGTGGTTTTGGTTTGGATACTATCTTGTATTGAAAAGAGTTCTATTCCTGAGAAAATCTTATTATCCATATGACTATAAGGTAACCCATGTCTGCAAATGTAAAATTCAGGGCTGAATCGACATTCTTTACTGTAAAGAATACATCAATTTCTACAGCAGGAGAAAACTAACTAAGCTATACAAATCACTCCCAAGGAATGTATAAGCATTGGGAGATCTGGTAGCACAGTGGCTAAGGCAGTTGGCTGCTAACCAGAAGGCTGGCAGTTCAAACCCACCAGCCACTCCTTGGAAGGAAGATGGGGCAATCTACTTCCATGGTGATACTGCCTCGAAAACCCAAGGAGGGGTCGCTATGAGTCGGATCTGACTCGATGGCACATAACAACAACAGTATAGGTTTCTGACATATGGGAGTTAACATGTTTCCTTTTCACTTGACATTTCCAATTTTCTGGTGCTTTGAGACTTTCTGAGAGTATAATATAGAAGAGGTTCAAGAAATAAAAATTCTCATTCATTACAATCTTATTTATGAACTGTTTTGTGGGAGTATGTTGTTGTTGTTTGCCATCGAGTCGGCCCCGACTCATAGCGACCCCTCCTTGGGTTTCCGAGGCAGTATCACTACAGAAGTAGGATTGCCCAACCTTCCTTCCAAGGAGTGGCTGGTGGGTTTGAACCACCAGCCTTCTGGTGAGCAGTCAAGTGCCTTAGGCACTATGCTACCAGAGCTCCTTGTGGGAGTATAGCTGTGTCAATTGATCACACTCTTTCCTTTGGGTGGTAACCAATAGTAAGCATCATAGAGATGAAGTTCAGTGTTCCACAAAGATAACTGCCCGCCCCCCATGAGCATAAGAAGTTTCCAAGGCTTAAAAAACATTGTTGACTGTATTGGTTTTATTAATATGTGCTTTTCAACTTATCAATTTAAATTACAGTATAAAAAAAGGATTAAAAGGCTGAAGTGTTCCATTTTCATACATGATTTTTAGGACGACATTCAAACTTTAGCAAGAACGGAAGCTATGGAGGGATCCCAGTGGACTGAATGAGTTTGCAGTCACTTCTAAGGATTCTAGTGGCCCCCTATGTCTGCTCTTCAGTAGGGATTAGATGAACTATGGGATTTCTAGGTCCTCTTAGAGCAAATCTGAATGCAAGTCAAGTCACTCAGAGGTTGTTCTTCATTCACTAAATGGGGAAGGTTTATCATTCCTAACATGTATCCTTGAAGCTTTTTTGAGCTATTCTAATGTTTGGTCCCTAGAAGACTTCTCTTAGCCAGTGGTATAAGTGACAATTAGCAAATATAATTTATCTTTCTCTAGAATTATAGTATCACCAAACTCTACTGTGTACTTAGACATTGAACAAATGCTTGTGGAATGGATAAATTTTATTCACATTCTCGTGACAATGCACTGTAGAAATTTTTTTTTTTGTTGCTTTTTAAAGCAGCCTAAAATATCCATTACAGATAGGCTGTAAGCAAAAATTACTCCTATCCAGCATACCAAAATTACTATTGGGCCTGTAGGTATTTCCCACTTTCCTAGAACATAAACCCACATTCAATGGCATTTTTTGAACATGATAACCCCCAAAATGACTATTATGCAAAGGAAAATATGATAAGTACCATTCAAAAGAAAAGCTATTAAAGTACATCTGAGGAGTTGGGAGGTATATCCAACTGAAGAGAAGTAAAGATTTTAAAGAGGGAAAGGCATATTACTTCAACTTTGAAATAAAAATAGCTCATTTCAACCAATGTCTTCTCAGTGACTATGCCAAGCAAGATGCTAAGAACTGGGGACTCAAGGACTCAACACAACACTGTTCCTGTCATCAAAGAGCTTATAGAATAATGGTTAACACTTAGGCATGCATCTAGTAGGGAGGAGTGTTTGATGATGGAGATTAAAAAGACAATTACTTGAATGAAAGCAATAAAGGCATTCAAAGAACAAAAAGTAGTCTCAACATGGAAGAAATTTAGGAGAAGTGAGCAGTAGTAGACGTAAAGCCAGAAAGATAATTTTATCCAATATGAGTAATTAGTGAAGGGTTTTAAGTAAGAAAGTCATATATTCATCTCTTTGCTGCAGAAAGAATAAAGTTTGGTGGTAGGAAGAATAGACATGCAGAATAGAATTATTGGGAAACCAATAATTAATAATAACAAGGTGAATGGTAGTAAGTAAAGAGGAAGGGATAAATTCAAGATGGTAGAATGAATAAGATTTGACCACTGGTTAGGTGAAAGGAGAGGGAAGAGTCAAAGATGATGTAGGGTTTGAATGAGAGCTCTGGTGGT
>NW_006921630.1:15920009-15938316 GCF_000298275.1 Orycteropus afer afer
TCAAGGCTCAGGCGTCCAAGATTATCTTCTGTGTTTGTGTTAATTGGTTTCCCTTTTCTTTGTTGAAGAGGGTCTGTGCAATCCTTCTGCCTAGTCCGCCATCTTGCCGGAACCTCCTAAGTATATAAGTTTTTGAGAGTAGTATTATTGTTTAAACTAAATGCCTTGAGAAGGAACTTAAGTAATAGAAGGAACTGCTTACTTAATAAAATTTCTGGGGGCCTATGGCTGATATCATTTCCAAAGTGAAGATCAAATTATTATAGCTTCTAATCCTCTACCGTTAAGAAAGTGACATATATTTAATAGGTCGCTTACCATTTCAGAGGCAATTTATAATCATTAGTGCCCCATTCTATCCATTTAGCAAATGTACCCACAAGCTATGAATTTTGAGTGATATTCAATGCAAGAAAAGGTTGCCCAGTTCATCTAGTCTACAGTGTAAATAATTCTAATATTTGGTTCTTATGACCCTGATTAGATCCATGATGCTTTGAGACTGTTTGGGGTCTGGCTAAAGCCCCAGTAGGGTAATCAAATAAAATCTTCAGAGTATTGAGATAAATCTGTATCCTTTTCATCAAGTAACTGTTAGTTTTTAAAAGGAACTCTTGTTATTGGATTCTGGTGGGCCCTTGGACCACAAGATGCTCATCATCCTAAACTGTCACACTTTTGATTTAATTATCTTTTCTAGAGCATGAACTCTTAAAGACAAGCTACCTATCTTTTTGTGTGTTTTGGGTCCAAATTTACAAAGCAAATTGCTTTTCCATTCAATAATCCATACACATTCTGTTTTGTGACATTTCCTGTCATCCCCACATTGTAACAGCATTCTTCCTACTTCCTCCCTTACCCAGCCCTTTGTACTTTCTTCTCATCCTCTCTCACTTCCCTAGCTCTATCACTAGACAAATGCTGTCCTCTTGATCTTATATGCTTGATTATTTCAATGAGTATATACCCTACTGATAATACTGTTCACCTTTTAGGCCAGGTCTATTGTTTGGCTGCCAGTTGAGTCATAGGAGCTAGGTTCAGTTACTAGTTTGAAGGGTGTCCAAAAACCATAGTCTCAGGGATTCCACCAATCTTCATCTTTTTTTTTTTTTTTATGATTTTGAGTTTTGTTGCACATTTTCCCCAAGTCTTAACTGTGGGACCTCTTATTGCAATCCCTTTCAGAGCTGTCAGCTCTGGTAGCCTGGCACCATCTAGTTCTTCTGGTTTCAGGATCATGGAGGCTGGTGTTCACATGCTCTATTAGTTCTTCAGACTAATTGTTTCCTCATGTCTTTGATTTTCTTCACTCTTATTTGCTCCAGACAGGGAGACCAATAGTTGTACCTTAAATGGCTGCTCACAAACTTTTAAGTCCCCACAAAGTAGTATGTAGAACATTTTCTTTGTGGACTATGGCATGCCAACTGACCTTAATATCTCCTGAGACTATGATACTGAACCTCTATAATCAGTGACTCATTCTCTCAAGATGTTTGGTTATGACTAAGTTGTTTTTGTAACTTTGTCCCCTGAATGTTCTACTATATTCATGGATATATTTGAAGCACATATACCTACATAGATAAAGATAGCCTCTGTCAAAGCTATATATATTCATGGGTATAGTCCCATTCGCCTTTCCACCCCTGTTCATATTGAGTATCTATCTATGTATCTACTAGTAAATTATTGTTATTGCAGAATCATATATATATAGTAGTATTCACCTTCATTGCCTTTAACTCTTGTGCTCCTCCCTGTGTCTTTGCTGCCTTGACCCTTTTGTGTTAACCTTCTCCTTATTGTATATTGCCATTCCCATCACCCAAGTTAATAGCCTCTAGTTGGTGATTTTCTCTCCCTTCCCCTCCTACCTCTGCTAACCTTCAAAGAAGGATTCTTTCTATGTATCAACATTCTGACTCACCGCGACCCTTTTTTGGGTTTCTGAGGTGGTATCGCTACAGAAGTAGATTGCCCAACTTTCCTTCTGAGAAGTGGCTGGTGGGTTTGAATCACCAGCCTTCTGGTTAGCAGTCAAACACCTTAGGCACTACACCACCAGAGCTCCTTGTTTAGTTGGTGATTTTCTCTCCCTTCCTGTCCTACCGCTATTAACCTTCAAAGAACGATTCTATGTGTCAACATTTTGTTAACTTTTTACAATAGTGGTCTTATACAATAATTGTCCTCTTGTGATTGACATTCAGCAATGTTCTCTAGGTTCATTCATGTTGTGAGGTGTTTTGCAGATTTAACGTTCTTCTTTAACATTAGGTAGTATTCTATATTGTTATGTACCATAGTTTAACCATTCATCCATTGATGGACACTTGTTTCCATCTTTTTGCTGTTGTGAATAATGCTGCTATGAATGTGAGTGAGCATATATCTGCTCATGTCATGGCTCTTATTTCTCTAGGATATATACCTAGTAGTGGGATTGCTGGATCATATGGTATTTCTATTTCCAACTTCTTAAGGAAGTGCTGTACAACTTTTCTTGGAGCTCTGGTGACATAGTGCCTAAGGCATTTGACTTCTAACCAGAAGATTGGTGGTTCAAATCCACCAGGCACTCTGCGAAAGGAAGACTGGGAAATCTACTTTCATAAAGATTTACTGCCTTGGAAACCCAGTGGGGTCACTATGAGTCAGAATCAACTCAATGGCAGTGAGTTTGGTATACAGCTTTCCACAGTAGTTGTAGCATTTTACAGTCCCACCAGCAGTGTGTGAAAGTCCAGTCTCTCCTTTGAATACTGACCATTGGTTTTGTGCATATGCCTTAATTATGGTGAGGAATATCCCTTTTATTCCTATTTTGCTGAGAGTTTTTATGAGGAATGAGTGTTGGATATTGTCAAATGCCTTTCCTATGCTGATCTATATGATCATGTGGTTCTTTCCCTTAGTTTTATTTATGTGGTTGATTATGTTGATTGTTCTTCTAACGTTGAACCGTTCTTGCATACCTAGTATGAGTCCTACTTAGTCAGGATATATTTTTTGGATATATTGTTGGAGTCTACTGGTTAGAATTTTATTGAGAATTTTTTCATTAACTGTTGATGAAGGATCTTGGTCTACAATTTTCTTTTTTAGTGATGTCTTTGCCTGGTTTTGGTATCAGGATTATTCTTTTTTCATAGAATGAGATTGGTAGTATTCCATCCTTTTCTATATTCTGGAATAGTTTTAGTAGAATTGGTATCAGCTATTCTCTGAATGTTTGGTGGAATTTGCCAGTGAAGCTGTCTGAACCAGAACTTTTTTCTTGCTGGGAGTTTTTTTAATGACTTATTCAGTTTCTTCTTTTGTGATGAGTTTGTTCAAATTTTGTACCTCAGATTGTGTTAGTTTTGGTAGATAGTGTCTTTCTAGAAATATGTGCATTTCTTCTAGGTTTTCAAAGTTGGTGGAGTATGGTGCTTCATAGTGCTCTGTTATTAACACACTGCTGTCGAGTCAGATCTGACTTGTAGCGACCCCTCCTTGAGTTTCTGAGGTGACATCACTACGGAAGTAGATTGCTTAACCTTCCACTCTGAGGAGTGGCTGGTGGCTTCTGGTTAGCAATCAAATGACTTAGGCATTATGCCACTGTTCTGTTGTGACATTGCCTATTCTATTTCTTATTTGTATTATTTGCTGCTGCTTTCCTCTTTTGTTCAATTTGCCAGTGATTTCTCCATTTTATTAATCCTTTCAAAGAACAAACTTCTAGTCTTTTTGATTCTTTTTATTGTTTTTCTGTTTCATTTATTACTGCTTGGCTGTTTATTATTTCCTTTCTTCTGGTGACCTTGGATTTTTTTGCTGTTCTTTTTTTAAGAGTTGGAGATGTTGGGTTAAGTTGCTGATTTTGATTATTTCTTCTTTTTTGATGTGTATGTCTCTTGCAATAAATTGACCTTTGATCATAGCTTTTGCTCTGACCCAAAGATTTTGTATGTTGTGTTTTTATTCTTGTTTTATTCAAGTCATTTTTAATTTTTTTATTTACTCAATAGTTTTTAAGCAAGATGTTATTCAGTTTCCATGTTTTTTATTTTTTCCCTTGATTTTCCTGTTGTTGATTTCTATTTTTATAGCATTATGATATGACATGTTGCTTTATAGTATTTCATTGTTTTTAAATTTATTGAGTCTTGCTCTGTGGCCTAACATATGGTCTAACTGAAGAAAGTTTCACGTGCACTGGGAAAGAATGTATATTGTGCTACTGTCAGGTGGAGTGTTCTGTACACATCTGTGAGGTTCAGCTGGTTGATTGCATTGTTTAGTTCTTCTGTATCTTTGTTAAACTTCTTTCTAGTTGTTCTGTCCTTCACTGGAACTGGTTTTATATAGTCTCATACTATTATTGTGGAGTTGTTTATTTCTCCACTCAATTCTGGTAAAGTTTGATTTATATTCTTTGGGGCTCTTTCATTGGGTGCATAGATATTTATTATGGTTATGTCCTCTTGTTTGATTGGTGCTTTAATTGTTGTATGATGTCCTTCCTTGTCTCTTTTGCTGGTTTTTGCCTTAAAGTCTACTTTATCAGAAATTAATATTGCCACTCCAGCTCTTTTTTTTTTTTTCGTTGGCATTTGCTTGATATGTTTATCCATGTTTTGATTTTTAACTTATTCTTTTTCTGTGTGTCTAAGGGGTGTCTCTTGTCAACAGAATGTTAGTGGATCATGTTTTCTTATCCATTCTGGCACTCTCTTATGTTATGACTTTAAGTTCATATAGTTATTGATAGGTATGAATTTACTGTTGCCATTTGGCTATATTTTTATGTGTGATATTGATGGTTTCCTTTTTCCACTATTTTTCTGTGCTGAGCATTTTGTTTATGGATTTTCTTATCATTTCTTTCATTGCTACAGTTTTAGTGTTTACTGAAACTTTATGATTTTCTTCTTTTTTATTTTCATGTGAAGGCTTATTAATATTCTTTGAGGTTACAAAGTAATTTAATATTCTCTTTCTAAGTTTAGTGCAGTCTGTTCTATCTCTATATTGCCTTGACTTCCTCTCAATTTGGAAATTCTGTAACTACATCATTTATTCTCTCTTTTTGCTTTGTAGTTATCATTACTTGCAAATTGGCATCTCTGGTTCTCTGTTTTCCATCTTACAGGTTTATTTTATTTTTGATACTTCTATATCTGGGTTGATATCCAGGTGATGTTGCCAAAAGCCTTAATCTCTGATTATTGTTTGCTGTTGGTGGTTCTCTGTCTGAAGGACTCTCTTAAGCACTTCTTAAAAAATTGTTTAAGTTTTTGCAAAGTCTCTTAATTTCTATTTATCTGAGAATGTCCTAATTTGTATCTGAGAGACAATTTTGGGGAAAAAATAATTCTTGTTTGGCAATTTTTTTCTTTCAGTATTTTATATATATCACTCCATTGCCCCCTTTCCTGCATGATTTATGCCAAGAAATCATAGCTTAGTCTTATTGGTTCTCCTTTGCAGGTGACTTGTTTTTCTTGAGCCACTTTGAAGACTCTGTCTTTGGTTTTGGAAAGTTTGATTATAATATATCTTGGTGATTTTCTTTTGGGGTATATCCTAATTGGGGTTTGTTGAGCTTCTTGAATACATGTCTTCTCATCTTCCATGATATTGGGAATGTTTTCTTCCAACAAATCTTCAACAATTTTCTTGGTCTGTTTTTTTTTTTTTGTCTCTTACTGTTCTGAAATATTAGTTATACATAAGTTATTCTTCTTCACGGTGTCCCAGATGAATCTTAAGCTTTCTTTATTTTGTGATTTTTTTTTTTTTTTTCTGATTGTTATTCCAACTGATTGGTGTTACGAGATTTGTTTTCAATCTTGCTAATTCTGTGTTCCATTGATTCAGTTCCACTCCTTTTCCCTCCCAATGCATTATCCATTTTTGAGATTTAATATTAGTCTTTTGGATTCCTATTTGTTATTTTTTTATGGTTTCTACTTTTCCATTTATTTTGTCGATTTGTTTCTTTCTTTTTTTTTTTTTTAATTCTTACAGAGTTTTTTCTGTGTTTTCCTTGATTTTGTCTGTGGTTTCCTCAAACTTTTAATCTGTTGAAGGTACTTAAATAGAATTGCTTTGAATTCCTTATCAGGTAATTCCACTAGCATTTCTTCCTCCAGAAGGTTTTCTGGCCCTGTATTTTGCTCCCTTGTTTGAGGCATCATGTCTTGTTATTTTGTGTGCGTGATTAGAAGTTATTTGTTGTCTCTGAGACATTGTACGGTTATTTTATTAATTTATTGATTATATGTTGGTTTACTTCACCCTGATTTTTTTGTGTTGTTCTGTTTCAATATATCCAGGCAACAGGGAGATCCTGTTACTCTGGTCACCAGTTTGGCAGCACTGGTGCACTCACTACCTGTCTATGGACTGATTTGGTAGCAGGTGGGAGTGTGGGCACCAGCCTCTGGTCATTGATTATGCAGAATAGCTGAGGGCAGCCTGTGTGGGTGTTGGCCACCATCTCTCATGGTCCACTAGTGCTGGAGCATGTGGTGGCACTTGGCCAGTGGGTGGGGGCAGAACGTGTGGGTGAGTATGGTTGGGAAGAGTCACTGACTCCCAACTGCTCTGGAAAGATAGAAAAAAAAAATAGGGAGGGAGATATGAGAAAGGAGAGAAAAAGGAAAAAAAAATGGAGAGGAAGAGAGGAGACCTAAGGGGTGGGGGGAAGGACAGAAAGTAAGAGAAAAGGAAGAAAACAACCAAAAATAACAACAACAACAAAAACACAAGAAATAAATGTGACACAGTATTGACACAAGTGATATCCTCCCAACATGGCTGTGGTGGAAATGTGGCACTTGCTCCATGGGAGCATACAACACTGAATATGGAGTATAGAGGTAGCACTGCTGAACACAGAGTGGTGAGGGGCAAGGTACTCAGATTTTTTTTTTTTTTTTAAAGGAAGACGAAAGAAAAGAAAAAAATCATGGCATGGGAAAGTCAGAAAAAAAGAACAAAGAATAAAAGGAAAAAAAACAAGGGGGGAGGGAAGAACAGAGAACATGGGGAGAAAGAAAAAGAAAAGAGAGAGAGAGAGAGAAAAAAAAAAAAAAAAAACTGGTATAAGTGTTAGTTGCCAGGCATAGCTGCAGCAGGAATGGGGAGCTTGCTTCTGGAGCACTCACATTGCTGTCCATGGAGGGGTGGGGGCAGGTGCTGCTGACCACAGACGTGGAGGCAAGAACAAAAGGAAAGAAAAGAAGAAGAAGAAAGATAAGGTGGAGAGGAAGAAAATAAAGAAAGTGAAATCAAGGGGGAGAAGAGGGAAGAACTAAGAACAACAACAACAAAACCCAAAGGAGGGGAAAAAAATAAAAGCAGCACAATAGATAAAGCAGCCACCAAAAGTGCCAGCCACCAAAAGTGCCAGCCACCAAACATGGCTGCGTCAGAGTATTCATTTCTGACCAGGGAGAGGCAGGGACAAAATGCCACTGACTGCATAGGCAGTAGGGGAGGGACTCCTGCTCTCTGGGGAAGATAGATGGAAGGACTGAAGAACTAAGCAGAAAGATTTAAAGAAAAATAGTGGTCCTGCACTGGCAGTGGGGGCAGTTTGACTGGCTACAGGGTAGGTGGGAGTGGGGATGGCCATGTGTCTGGTCACTGGGAGGTTGTGCAAGGTAAAGGGGGAGGACATACCTCTCTGGTCACCTGATCACCAGTGTGAGTGGTGGTGCAGTCTTGGGCAATTGGAGCTGGTTATCTAGTTCCTGCTTCTATTGGAATGCTGCTTGCGATAATTCAAAATGGTTGTGCTGAACGGATTAGCAGTATATCACTCCTTGTTCACTGTTTTCATTCAGCCTCTTCCTCTCATCAATAATTGATCTACTTCTTTATCTTTTCTTTTGTAGCATTGGGACCCAGGATTTTCATCTGTAGCAGTTCCCCTTGTTTCTTTTTTGAGAATTTGTTGTAGATGATTTGGGTAGTGTATTTGCCTAGTCTGCCATCTTGGACTTGGAAAATCAAGGACAAGATACTTTAGCTTATTCATCTTTGTAATGCTAACAGAGAGCCCTGATGGTGCCGTGGTTAAAGCACTTGTGTGTTTAGAAGTTATTAGTTGCTCAAAACATTTTGGTTCATAGTCCATTCCCTTGACCCTATAGTTATTAACATGTATGCTAAGGAAATAACATGCATGAGTTACATATATGTATACAGTAAAGCTTAAATCTGGAACCCGTATAAAATGAAAGCCTGACAGAGAAGGAAGACTCAAATATTTTCCACTAATAGAGAGTGCTAGAAAAGTGATGACTGCACCTTATCAAAGGCTGAAAACTTGTGAGACTTGGAAAGACAAGACAGTCCCATTGAATTCTGGCTCTCACAGATTTCACTGTACATAAAGAAAACAAAATCAATTGCCACTTGCCATCAAGTAGATTCTGACTCATGACAACCACATATGCTTCAGGGTAGAACTGCACCCCATAGGGTTTTTAATCGCTGCAACTTTTGGGAGTAGATTGCTAGACCTTATTTCTCAGGAATCTCTAGGTGGATTTGAACCAGCAACTTTGAGTTAGTAGCTGAGTGCTCAACTATTTGTACCACACAGGAACTAAGGCATTTGACTGCTAGCCAAAAGGCTGGTGGTTCAAACTCACCAGCCACTCCTTGGAAGGAAGGTTGAGCAATCTACTTCCACAGAGATACCTACCACCTCAGAAACCCAAGGAGCATTCACTATGAGTCATATTGACATGATGGCAGTGAGTTTGGTTTGGTTTTATATTATCTGTAATAGAGGAAAATTTGAAATAGCATTAATCTTTAACAATAGAGAAATAGTTCACTAAATTATGAAATATAGACATAGCATAAAATCATTAGAACCTGTGAATGAATGTTCACATTAAAACCTGTGGAAGAACATTGATTACATAGAAACAAAGGCATAATCTTAAATTGCAAAAAATACTATATAAAACTACAAATACAACATGTTCAAATTGAGTACAATAAGAAGCGAAGTCATCAAACAAGAGTCAGAATCGATGAGAAGAGAGGGGAGGTCTTAATCATGTAAAAGAATGAGAGAGTGAATGGACATTAAATTAACTAAACAATATCTAGCAGATGTTATTTTTTTGTATTTTGGATGAATTTTCCACATCACTTTATGTCTTTGCCATATCCCTCCCCACGAAAGCGACTAATCTAATAGGAAATTTTAGGGTTTAAAGTTCCTAAGACAATGGCACATAACAACAACAACAAGACAACTTGTTACAACTAAAATGCCTCTTTTTTCCTTGCTGATGAAATAATTGCATTTGTTTCTCTGCTCCCGAACAGGGTGGTGGTGATTGTCCAGAAATGAGTATCGGAGCTATAAAAATTGCCTTGGAAATTTCTCTTCCTGGCTCTTTCATCTATGTTTTCACGGATGCACGGTCCAAAGATTACCGGCTCACCCATGAGGTTCTTCAGCTTATCCAGCAGAAACAGTCACAAGTGAGTAGGAAGCAACTCCAAAACATTTTCACCTGAATATAGCATGTAAGAGAAAATAAATAACTCAGAGTTTCTCTCTTCTTTGATTATTCATCTGTGGGCAAATAATAATAATTATAACTGTCACTCCAAATATTTGTACTTTTCTATGTATGTGTCATTTAATTTTAAAATATTAAACTTATGTGTGATCTTTGTATATACCATGTGAAAGCCTTGTTTTTTATATATAAAATAATATTTTTTGAAATTTATTTTTTTGTTGAGAATGTACTCAGTAAAATTATACACCAATTCAACCATTTCTACATGCACAATTCAGTGACACTATTTACATTCCTCGAGCTGTACAACCATTCTCACCCTCCTTTCTCAACTCTTCCTCTCCCGTTAACAAAAAGTTACTGCCCCCTAAGTTTCCCATCTAACCTTTCAAGTTACAATTGATCTCATATAGATCTTAAAAGAACACAATGCTCAAGCCAAACATTCTTTGCCAGTTAAGCTAAATTATTATTTGTTTTTACAAAAACTTTAGGGAATATTTTTGGCTTAAAGTTTAAGGTTTAAAGATTATCTCAGTACAGTAGTTTTGGGCATTTATCCCATCTCATCATGGAATTTGGTTTCTTCATTTGGAGGGCTAGGGTCATGATTTCGTGGGACATCACAGTTAATTGACCTAATACCATGCTTATTACTTCTATTCCATCTCCTAACTCATTTTGTAGTGCCGGGGTCTTAAAAGCTTACATGCAGCCGTCCAAGTCTCAGTAATTGGTGTCTATTTGCCTAGAGATATATACGAACAAGGAGAATCAGGAATAAGAGGAGGAAATGGAATGTGTGGCTAACTGCCTCCATGAACAACTGCATCCTTTGCCATGAGACTAGAAGAACTGGATGGTGCCTGGTTATCATTATTGAACATTTTGATCAAAGATTCTATAGAAGAATCCCAATCAAAAGAAGGAAAATACAGAACAGAATTTCAAATTTTTAGGGAATCCAGACTTTCTGGAGCCATGAAAGCCTTCTTTATTAAGAAAGAGAAGAAATGATTGGAGATTAGTTGAGATGCTTATTAACATTTTATCCTTATAACTGAGCTCTAACAAGAAAGACCTATATTTCAAATACCAACTCCAATGTGGAATTTTGCTGAGTCAGAGTTTATTATTGTTCCATGGTAGCTATGGCAGCATAATGAACTGTCCCAACACTCATGGCTTCAATGAATAAGCATTTATTGCTCACATTTTTATGGGGTTCAGTTGATCGAGGCTAGGCTTTCATGCTTGTATAACTGGGAATGGTTTGGGGTTGGTTTGTCTACGCTGGGCTCTGGAGTGGCGTGCTTCACAGGTTTCTCATCCTCTGTTTAGAGCAGTAGTATAATTGAGCCATGTCCTTCTCATGGTCTTGGCAGAAATACCAGACTAAGCAGAAATATAAAAGGCCTCTTGAGCCTAGGCTCAGAACTGGTAGAATGACTCTTGTGCCTCATGCTATTGGCCAGATCGAGTCACATGCTCAAACTCAGAAGATAAAAATAAGCTCACTACGCTCACTACTTTGATTAGAGGAACTGAAAAATCACATGGCACAGTGCATAGGAACAGGAACAGATGAGGAACTGAGGCAATCATGTAATTTAGCACAGTCATTGTTTCACCTGCATTCCATAGCCTGTAGTTTATACTTTTGAAATGTAAATAATTATGTCCCTGTGTGTGTTCATTTTTAACATGTTTACTCATATACCCATAACTGTAAATAAATAAATAAATAAATAAACAGATATATTTTGTTGTTAGGTGGAGTGAAGCCATCATATTGGCTTCAACTCATAGAGACCCTATGTGGTACAGAATGAAACACTGCCTGGCCTTGCACCATCGTCACAAATCATTGCCGTACTTGAGGCCATAGTTGTAGCCATTGTGTCAATCCATGTCACTGTGGGTCTTCCCTATTTTTGCTGACCCTATACTTTATCCATCATAATATCCTTCTCAAGGGCTGGTCCCTTCTGATAATATGACCAAAATGTGAAAAATGAAGTCTGGCCATTCTTGCCTCTAAGGAGCATTCCAACGCTCACTAGCTTTCTCTCTGTCTGTCTGTCTATATATACCAACTGCTTAATAGTATATAAGATATAATAAGTATTGAATAAATATGTACTGTTTAATTTCTGGACACCCCTTAAACTGTCCTATTTTTTTTTTTTTCCCCCTTTTGATTAGGTGGTGTTTGTGCTGACTGGAGATTGTGATGACAGGGACCACATTGGATATAAAGTCTATGAAGAAATTGCCTCTACAAGTTCTGGTCAAGTGTTTCATCTGGACAAAAAACAAGTTAATGAGGTAAGTTTAATAAAATGGGTCTAGTTTTTTACTAGTTATCAACCTAATTGTGACAGGTTCGAATTGAACTAAAATGTTTCATTTCAAGGTCACAGGTCAATAGAGATGTTAAATTCATGTAAAAAAGCATAGATTTATGTCCTACTAATTTCTAGATTCTAATATGCTATACTGCCAAATTATTTAGGCTCAAGTATACATGTAGTTGAAATTCATTTAGTCAGAATCAAGAATTGTTACAGTTCTTACTGTTTAGTAAGGCTGATGTGTGTTTCTGATGCACTACTTTTAGATAACTGGTAAAATGGGCTTGACTGGTTATTAAACTTGATGTGAGAAAGAAAAGTATTATTGAGCAAAATTCTAGTTAAGTTTGACCTGTATGATTAAAACTAAACATCTATAATTATGTAACTATATAGTTATACAAAAGCAATTATGGTAGTAAAGGCTATAAAACATAATAAGGAAATCTTGGTATTTCCCAAAAGAGATGTGCCTTAGCCTCACTCATGTCAATAAAATGTAATTAATTAAACTCACACATAAGTTTCTAGAAATATGCCAGTTTCTAGAAATATGCCAGTACAAAGATAAAGTTTTAAGTAGGCTATAATTCACATTTGATTGATCTGTATAAGTTGTATCAATTTCATGAAAAATTCCTTTGTGTCTTGAATAAAATGATTCAATAGTTCTTTTATACCTAAAGAGTTCTTATTGTATCATGGTGGAACTAATAAGACATTGCAATTTTCTAAAACAAACAATATAGCCAAGATATTTTTCATCAATATACCAAGTTATATGAACCTGGAAGTTTACTTTAATGTAAAAAAGTCTTGGAAGAAACAGCCTTATAGAGGGCTATGGCTTGAGTCTATACTGTGCCAGGGAGCATCTGGCAACTACAGGGGGAGCCCTTAGTGGTTAATTTATACAAACATTTGCATGAGAATTTGGAAGCCTAGGAGGAAAGGGGTTGTGGAAAAGTGTAGGACCCTCTCAGGAATTGGGTTTCTTGTCCCACCACATAAGACTGTGGTTGAATCTAATGGAGTGAAATATTACTGGTAGACAGTTTTGACAGAATTCTAAAAGATCCTGGTATACTGTCATTATCACTAGGACAAAGTAGGGCATAGTGAGGAAAAGCTTCACTCTCTCTTTCATCTGTGAGGAATAGTACATGTTGAAAGTTTTGTGAGTTTCTAGGCTGGAAATATCAGTGGTGTTTAGTGAGAAATGTAGGCCATTGGAGACAGGAGAAGGTGCCATGCTCAGTGGACATGGTGGTTTCCAGCAGAGTTCTGGGAAGAGGTGAGAAGAGACATGGCCAGTGCCTAAGGCACTTGAAAGAATACCTGCTTAGATTTATCTGTGAATATTCAAGCACCTTTTAGGGATTCCCAAAACCAGTAGAGTGAATTTTTTAGGGGAATTATAGGATTTTGTTAGTGGTTTTGTCCCAGAGCCAGAAAAGTGGTTCTGCCCTATGAATGTAACTCCGTTTATGTCCACATATCCAGGGAAAATTAAGTTACACAAAACAAAATATTATAATTGTCCTAAATGAAAATAGCCCTATAGAGGCATATACTTTTTTTCTTTTTCTTTTTTATTACCAATCATCTTGTGGCATGAAGGAACATTTTTTTTCTTTTTTATTGTGATTTGGGTGAAAATTTAGTTGAGCAAATTCATTTTCCATACAACAGTTTGTACACATTTTGTTTTATGACATTGTTTGCAATCCCCATAATGTAACAGCTCTCTTCCCACTTCCTCCCTGTGGTTACCTTTTCCCTGTGTCCTTCTATCCTATGTATTCCTGCCCTCTGAGCTATCTTCCTGTGCAAATACTGCCTTTCTGATCTCCCATGGTTGATTGTTCTACCTACCAGGTGTACCTACCAGGTGTAAATGTTAACCTTATATATACCTCAGAAAATATAAACTGAAATGGCGAATGGGATCAAGTTTTGCGTCATAGGTATGGTGTATGAATAGGGGCACATTTGAAAGGTAGTTGGAGTGCTATTGACCAATACACAGGAAAAGAGGTGTAAACAGAAAAAGAGAAAGAGAATTTTAGAAATTTGTTCACATGCCCTCATGATTGGTGGGGGGCTGTTAAGTCCAATATTTGTAGGTGAGGTGACAGGCTGGAGCTTTTTATACTCCTGTGTCCCAATCCATCGGTCAGGCAGTGGCAACAGTGCAGGAGTTCTAGCAAGATGTCTGTTTATAGTCTGGTGGCAGACTACTCCCTAGGGAAAATCGCTTTTTGTTCTTCAGACCTTCAATTCATTAGATGAGGAGGATAATATGGAGGATAATTTGTTTTGTTTAAGGTTAACTGATTTAATTATGTGTAACTACTTCATAACTGCATCTAGATGGCTATTTGATCCATCAACTGGCACCATAGTTTAGTCAAATTGAAACATATAATAGCCATCACAGTACAAAGATTGAAGTACAGTCTTTTACACTACAAGTATTATTTTGCTTTTCCCCAAACATACAATCTTCAAACTTCTTTTTCTGGTTTGTTTTTATTTTTATTTTTTTGTCTGCTTGGTCTGTTGAGCAAGTGCCTTAGCCACTATGCTACCAGAGCTCCCCTGTTGAGCTCAGGGTCCTACTATTGAATTTTTCCCTGAAAGTCCAAAGAAGATCAGTCATTTAATTCCAAGTTATTGCTGTGCTTCATACATACCACTATATTATTACATTTATTATACAGTAATTTCTGTGAAAGCTGTAACCTGTATAAGGCAGAAACCTATCAGAAAAGAAAAACTCAAATATTTCCACTAAAATGAGTGAAGGAGCCCTGGTGATGCAGTGGTTAAGCACTCAGCTGCTAACTAAAATGTCCTCAGTTCAAACCCATTTGACACTCTGTGGAAGAAAGGTTTGGCACTCTGCTTCCTTAAAGATTAGTTGCACTGTTTCCTGTAGAGTTGCTATGAGTCAGGTTCTACTCAAAGGCAATAGGTTTGGTTTGGTTGAGGATTAAAATAAGTGTTAGAAAAGTGGGAAGACTGTACCTTGTGAAAGGCAGAAAATTTTCAAGACCCAGAACAACTTAATAGTTTAACTTAATAGTTTAACAATGATAATTAGAATTTATTTTTTTCTTACATAAATTCAGCAATCTTAAATTTTACTTATAAATAAGAGTTGGTATATTACCATTTGTTTGAGCTCTGGTGGTGCAGTACCTAAGGCATTTGATTGCTAACCAGAAGGCTGGCAGTTCAAATCCACTGGCCGCTCCTCGGAAGTAAGGTTGGGCAATCTACTTCCGTAGAGATACCGCCTCGGAAACCCAAGGAGGGGTCGCTATGAGTTGGATCCAACATGATGGCAGTGAGTTTGATTTTGTTTTTAGTCATATTACCATTTGTGCTTTTTAAGGAAGTAAACAGAATCAGGAAGTGTACTCTCTGTATTATTTTGTAAAGGTTGATTTAATATTGCAAATAAAGTATAACATTAAAGAAAAATATCTCATGAAGAAGAGTGTAACTCATGTTGATGCAGATTTTGGAATCGGAGTCAAATGAATTAATGG
Source organism: Orycteropus afer afer (assembly GCF_000298275.1). Taxonomy (NCBI): domain Eukaryota; kingdom Metazoa; phylum Chordata; class Mammalia; order Tubulidentata; family Orycteropodidae; genus Orycteropus; species Orycteropus afer. The sequence continues at coordinate 15,935,475 of NW_006921630.1, forward strand.
AGTTCACTACTTTTGGGCACTTTGTGGTACCTATAGCCCCCTGACACCTAAGGAATTCTATTTCTTTTCCATTTATAGTACTCAAGTGGACTAGAGTTTGATGCTAGCAGGGGTGGCCCTGATGAGTCTGTCAATCATAACAATGCTATCCCCCTAACCAGTTAATTCAGGAAAGGACATCTCATCTGCTTTGGGCCAATGAGACTCAAGTTTCCAATGAGACTTGGGAAAGTTCCCTTCCTGTAGTTGTTGCCCTAGATCTGACGCAGGCATTTTGCTACATCTGAAAATGAAACCACTACAAGTGGCAGTGAAGTGCCATGAACATCCTGAGCCTGTAGATTAAGTCCATATTCACGCTCATTCTGTGGTTAAACCTATGTTGTTGTTGTTGTTATGTGTTGTCGAGTTGGACCTGACCTATAGCAACCCCTCCTTGTGTTGCTGAGGCAGTATCACTATGGAAGTAGATTGACCAACCTTCCTTCCAAGGAGTGGCTGGTGGGTTTGAACTGCCAGCCTTCTGGTTAGTAGGCAAGTGCCTTAGGCACTGTGTTACCAGAGCTCCCAGCTAAACCTAAAGAACTAAGCAAATGACCTTATTGCTTAAGCCAGTTAAAATTGGGTGTTCAGTTACCTAAAGATAAATGCATTCTATATGAAAAAAGCAAGTATTTTGTTGTTGTTGTTGTTGTTGTTGTTGAAGATAATTCAAATACATTTGCAGCAGCAATATATTGACAGGGAACTTCTAGAAATGCAAGCTGGACTCAGAAGAGGACATGGAATGAGGAATATCATTACTGATGTCAGATGGATCTTGGCTGAAAGCAAATAATACCAGAAAGATGTTTACTTGTGTTTCATTGACTATGAAAAAGCACTTGACTATGTAGATCATAGCAGATTATGTATAACATTGAGAAGAATAGGAATTCCAGAACTTAATTATGCTTGTGAGGGACCTGTATATAGACCAGGAAACTGTTGTTCAAAAGAACAAGGTGATACTGCATGGTTTAAAATCAGGAAAGGTGTCTGTCAGGGTTGTGTCCTTTCACCATACTTATTCAATATGTATGCTGAACAAATAATCTGAGAAGCTGGACTATATGAGGAACCTGGTATCAGGATTGGAGGAAGACTCATTAACAACTTGGTGATATGCAGATGACACAACCTTGCTTGCTGAAAGTGAACATGATTTGAAGCACTTACTAATGAAGATTAAAAACTACAGTCTGCAGTATGGATTACACCTCAACATAAAGAAAACAAAAGTCCTCACAACTGGACCAATAAGCAGCATCACGATAACTGGAGAAAAGATTGAAGTTGTCAAAGATTTCACATCACATGGTTCCACAGTCAACACCAATGGAGGCAGCAGTCAAGAAATCAGATGACATATTGCATTGGGGAAATCTGCCAAAAAAGACCTCTTTAAAGCACTGAGGAGCAAAAACACCTCTTTGAAGGCTAAGGTGCACCTAACCCAAGCTAGGGTATTTTCAATAGCTTCATGTGCATGCGAAAGCTGGACAATGAATAAAGAAGATGAAACAAAGAGTTGATGCTTTTGAGTTGTGTTGGTGAAGAATATGGAAAGTACCATAGACTGCCAGAACTAACAAATCTCTCCTGGAAGAAGTGCAGCTGGAATGCTCCTTGGAAGTGAGAATGGCCAGACTTTGTCCTACTTTGTCTGTGTTGTCAGAAGGGACAATTCCCTGGAGAAGGAGATCATGCTCGGTAAAGTGGAGGATCATCAAAAAAGGAGAAAACCCTCAACAAGATGGATTGACACAGTGGCTGCAATGATGGGCTCCAGTATAGCAAAGAATGTGACGCCTGGGCAGGACTGGGCAGTGTTTCATTCTTTTGTACTTAGAGTTGTGTGTGTGACATGAGATTTGTAAACTGGTTTACTGCTCTGTAGAATGGGGATAATAGAATTATTGTATCCATTTCCAAGACTTGTTGTAAGAGTCAATGAGATAATGCATGTAAAAAGAAGATGGTACAGGACCAGGCAATGTTTAATTCTATTATGCATGGGGCTGCCATGAGTTGGAGCCAACTTGACAACAAGTAACAATACCACCACTATTATTATATTCACCTTTACTTACTGAGATGCCACATAAAATTTGGTCAATAGTCTGGCCGACTGCTCAGTGTATGTGAAAAGCAGCTTGGATTGATGTACCACTTGTCATCTCTTGGCAGTGAACAGACTTTCCAGTAGAGGAATTGCTCCTGCTTCTCTGTAGATTTAATGATTCAGTTTTTCAGAAGCAATGAAATTAATTGTCCTTCTGAAGATTCATCAAGCATGACTGGAATAAGATGAAATTAAATTCATGTACAGTGTAGGAAGATAACTCTTTTACTTTGTGTTAATCCACACATTTCCTTGTGGTATTGTTTTTATTTTGCTTTTGAAGTGGGGAAATTATGCTACCATGCTTGTTAGAAACCAGATGGTATTTGTTGCTGGGAAATAAATCTTAGTAGAAGAATCCAGGGAGCAGTACAGAGAAAGTTTTCTTTTCTCCTGTGTGTGAGAAAAATATTGCAAAAGGCTTATTGGAAATGTATAAGCCTATATGTTGCTTAAAGAAAAACACGAATGTGGAAAAAAAAAAAAAGACTTTGTTAACAAGAAGCATCATGACAGTGTTTAAATTGGATTGGCAAAGTTCTTGGTATGTAATTTAGCCAGTTCTCTTTTCTTATTGTTTCAAACTCTCCCATTATTTCAAGTTTATACACTGTAGAGGAAAAAAGATACTATACAAATATCTGCACACATTTAATAAACACCAGGAATGCAAGGAAG
>NW_006921630.1:15939441-15951738 GCF_000298275.1 Orycteropus afer afer
CTTTATATACCTCTCTATTATTTGTCTGGAAGCCACAGGAGTGAGTTCAATTCCAGGCCTGAAGGGTGACTAAGAGCTATAGTTTTACAGGTTTCACCAGTCTCTAGCAGATCAATACGCGTAGTCTTTTTTTTTTTTCTTGAGGTTTTTTTTTCATATTTTTCTCCTACTTTATCCAGGATCTCCTCTTTTGATCGCTTTCCAATTGGTTGACAGGGGTGCCCAGGCACCATCTAGTTCTTCTGGTCTCAGGATCATGTAGGCTGAGGTTCACATGGTCCACTTGTCCTTTGGACTAATTATTTCCATGAGTCTTTGGTTTTCTTCATTATTTTTTGCTCTGGATGAGAAAAGACCAGTTGTTGCATCTTAGATGACTGCTTGCAAGCTTTTAAGACCCTAGTCTCTAGTCACCAAAATAGCATGTAGAACAATGTTTTTGTGTAGTATGTTATGCCAATTGAGCTTGATGTCCCCTGTGACCATGGTCCTGAGTCCACAGGCCCAACAACTCCCTCCCTCAGGGTGGTTGGCTGTGGCTAAGAAGTTATCATAACTTTGCCACCTATTACCTTTATTATATGTGTGATATTCTTATAGCACATACAAATACGCATGTAGAAATATTGTCTATCAGCATTATATATGGTCATGGGTATATTCCCTTTTGCCTAGACAAACCTGATCATTTAGCCTGTCTCCCTACATATCCACCCATAGATTGATGTTTATTGTTACTGATATTGCAGTATTGTGTATATAAAAGTGTTTATCTTTGTTGTCCGTACCTCTTGTGCACCTCTCTGTGTCTTTTCCTTAGTTTACTGTGTTTGTCACTTGCTTTTAATATATTGCCTTTCCCTTCACCCAAATCAATACTTTTTTCTTACCTATCTAGCAATTTTCCTTCCCTTCCCATCCCCTCCCTGATAACCAACAAAGAAAGTTTCCTTCCATATGTAAACCTTTCCTTGACTTTTTACAATAGTGAACTAATACATTGTCTGTCCTTCTGTGATTGACTTATTTCATTCTGCATAATATCCTCCAAATTCATCCACGTTATGACGTGTTTCGTGGATTTTACGTTATTCTTTAGTGTTGCACAGTATTCCATTGTGTGTATGTGCCATAGTTTGGTTATCTATTTTTCTGTTGATGGGCACTGTGGTAGTTAAAGTTGTCAACTTGCTTTGGCCTGGTTGAGAGGCTGGGCAGCTGGTGGTAGTTATTCCCCATGATGAGAATGGCAATCATTTCCATGGTAGGATCTACCACAAGCAGTTGAGTAGCTGCCTTAGGGATGTGGTCTGCTTCACATATATAAGCAGCAGCTTTGGGAATGGTCTCTATCTTATGGAACATTTGGACCTTGCATGTAGCCATGTCGTTGTTCAGCACCTTGCCATGCTCTGCTGACCCTGGGACTTGCAATGGACTTGAATTAATGGCCTGCTGTGTGGTTTGGTAACCAGAATAGGCACTTAGATTGTTTCCATCTCTTTGCTATTATGAATAGTGCTGCAATGAACATGTGTGTGCATATATCTATTTGTGTCCTAGTTTTCATTCTTTAAGATATTAAATGATGATATCTTAAAGTCTCACAATATAGCTTGATGACTATCTGTTCTGGTTACTTAGTGCTGCTCTGACAGGAATATACCACAATGGGATGGCTTGAACAAACAGGATTTTATTCTCTTAACAGTTCAAGAGGCTAGAAGTCCGAATTCAAATGCCAGGCTCTAGGGGGTGGGTGAAAGCCCCTCAACCTTGGACTTCAGCTCTGCCTCCAGCTTCTGGCCCACTTAAGCTGGAGGCTTTTCTTCACTCAGACAGCTGCTGGCTGCTGAAGCTGAGAAGCCCCAAGGTTGACAAGTAAAAGGCCCAGTCTCAGTGTTACCAAACCACACAGCAGGCCATTCATTCAAGTCCATTGAAAATCCCAAGGTCGGCATGGCATGGCAGGCTGCTGAACAATGACACGGCTACATGCAGGGTCCAAGTGTGCCATAAGCTCGAGACTATCCCCAAGGCTTCTCCTTATGTACAGGAGGCAGACCACATCCCAAAGGCAGCTACTCAGCTGCTTGTGGTAGATCCCACCATGAAGCTGATTGCCAGTCTCATCATGGGGAGTAACTACCACCAGCTGCCCAACCACTCAACCAGGCCCAGCCAAGTTGATACACAAACTGAACTACCACAATTCCACCCCTCGTCAACTTGGTATCTGTACAGATCTTCATTGGGTGGCATATGTACAGATCTCTCTCACTGGGTGGCTCCAGTACCCTAGTTCCTCTAAATTGCAACCTTACCCCCTTGGCCTGGCAGGCCCTGTTCCTCTCTCTCCTGGGCATGGCAACCCTTCCCCCTCACTCTTGGGCAGCAGCTATGGCTCCATCCCACTGGCTCACATGAACGAGCATCCCCACACTCCAGAACCAAGTTGGTGAAGGCCTGGCTCTTTGAAACCTAGGGGGCTGTGGTGGTTCCACCCCCAAAGGCCATGGTCCTACTCTTGAGCCTGAGGCAGCTCTACTTCTGTTTCCTTGGTCTCTGTGCTTCTGCCGATTAATGCCTGAGGGCAACCCACTCTGCAGGAAATCTTTCTGCCCAAAGGACATTTAGCTTGCTTGCTCCATGGACCGGCCAACCTGCTACTCCATTTTATGCCTGTCTCTTCACCAATTAATGCCTGAAGGCAACCCACTCTCTGCCAGGAAGCCGCCTACCCAGTGATACCTGGCTTTTTCCTCTGTGGGCTGGTAAGCCTATTGCTGTTTAATGCTGGTCTCTGGGCTCTGCTACTGCCATCTTTCATGCTGGTCTCTCTGCTGGTACCTCTCAGCCACTGTCTTGGCTCTGCTCCTGCCGTCTCTCATGCTGTATTCTGGGGTATCTCGGCCAGGGTCTCAAGTCAAGAATACACTCCACTGCTGTTTCCACATTTTAGGTATCTGTCAGAGCAGTACCCCACTCCTGGTCCCATATTCTGTTGTGGTTACTTAGTACCACTCTAACAGGAGTATACCACAATGGGATAGCTTGAGCAAAGACGAGTTTATTCTCTTACAATTTGAGAGGCTAGAAGTCTGAATTCAAAGTGCGAGGCTCTAGGGGCTGGGTGAAAGCCCCTCAACCTTTGGGTCCAGCTCTGCCTCCTGCTTCCGGTCCACTGAAGCTGGAGGCTTGTCTTCACTCAGCTGCTGGCTGTTGAGGCTGACAGACCAAGGTTGACAAGTAAAAAAGCACAGTCCTGATGTTACCACACCACATGGCAGGCCATTAATTCAAGTCCATTGTAAGTCCCAAGGTCAGCAGAGCATGGCAGGCTGCTGAACCATGACACGGCTACATGCAGGGTCCAAGCGTGCAATAAGCTTGAGACTATCCCCAAGGCTTCTCCTTATATACGGGAAGCAGACCACATCCCAAAGGCAGCTACTCAGCTGCTTGTGGTAAATCCCACCATGGAGTTCATTGCTAGTCCCATCATGGGGAATAACTACCAGCAGCTGCCCAACCACTCAACCAGACCCAGCCAAGTTGATACATAAACTGAACTACCATACTATCTTATCCTGTAACATGCAGTTCTGTGGTGTAGAATGTAATTCCAACCTTCCTTGTGAACACTTAAAACATGTCTGCTGGATGCTTTCCACTGAAGTATTTATCTGTGTTGCCCTATTTGGCACAAGCATTTCCTTCTAGACCCTTGTTCTTTGTTAGGCATGATAGACTCTCAGGCTTCTTTCCTTTCCTTGGTAATTACCCTGTGATTAAAAAAGTTAAGTAACAACTTACAGTGATTGAGTGCTTATTATGTGCCAGCCATCCAACAAGAGCTATTTCATTTAATCCTTACCACAACCCTATGAGGTTGGTCATTATCACCATTTTAGAGATGAGGGACCTGAAACATAGGGAGGTAAAGCATCTTGCTTATGGGTAAGCTGCCATTAAAAGGTTTGAACTTAAGTGACATGTGCAATCCATCTCCTGAGACTGTACCTTTAAACACTGCTTTCCTCTCTTTTTTTTTTTTCCCAATGATTTCTGATTTTGACAGTAGGCATAGCAGCCTTGCAAGGATGAATAAATACCCAGCCTGATTCTTCACTCCTTCCCCTTTGCTGCTGGTGCCTTTTATTTCCACAAATCCAGCTGGAAGCTGAGAGACCAGGGAGCCCTCCTAAGGCAATCCACAAATATCAGTGTCCCAGAGCACAGAGCTTCATGGAGAAGGGTAGGGAACGGATCTGCAGGGAGAAACAAAATATTCGGCACAAACAGCCTAACAGTTGTTGAGTCCAGACTCTGGGGCTTGCTAATATCCTAGTCAGGTGATCTTAGACAAGTTACATAATTTTTGTGTCTCAGTTTCTTCATCTTAAAATATAGTGAAAGTTAATACCTACCTCATAGGATTGTTGTGTTGAGAACAAATCACTGCTTTTATTTTTATTTAAGGAGCTCTGGTGGCACAGTGATTAAGGCATTTGACTGCTCACCAGAAGGTCGGTGGTTCAAACCCACCAGCTCCTCCATGGGAGAAAGATGAAGCAGTCTACTTCCGTAAAGACTTACAGCCTTAGAAATCCTATGAGGTACTTCTACTAGGTCCTGTAAGGTCACTATAAGTCAGAATAAGAAGACTCAATGATGGTGGGTTTGGTTTTATTATTTTTATTTAGTGCTAGTTGAAATATTCCAGCAATCTTTTAGGTTTTTTTTTTTTTTTTTTCCCTAAAACAAAAAATATATAGACTTAGTGCCCATTTGTGATGAGATAGACTGAGGCATCCTGTTACAATGGGAAACTCTTGGGCTTTAGAATCAGAGAGACTTGGGTTTGTCTGCTTTCAGTTAGAGCGATATTATGTTATTACTGGACTTCTCTGAGGCTCAGATTCTTCATATGAAAACAAATATAGTAAGTACCTCATAGGCCTATTATGAGGATTAAATTAAAACAAACAAACATATTTTAAGCTGAAGAATTTCCCTTGGACAGGAATTGCTCCTTTGCCAAAGAGGGCACCAATGATTTGCTTTGATCACAGGTCCTAGGAGTACCCTTATCTTGTGGAGGACTCAGAAGGAGAGGGATATTTTCATGATACCACCTTCACAAGCAAAAGTGGGAGGGAAAATGAACTCAGGATTACTACAGACTGTAGGAAGATGCTTAAATTGTTATTATTTATTTGTATCAGTCATTTATCTTGTTTTCCCATCATGAATAGCTATAAAACTGTTAAAAGACAGAGTCTGACTGCTTATTTTGGAATAAAATTAATACCAATAATAATACAGATAACTCTTAACAGAGTTATTATGTGCCAAGCAGTATTCTAAGTGTATTTCTTTAATCCTCACAGTCACCCTTTGATGTAGGTAATAGTGTGTGTGTGTGTGTTGGGGGGAGTTGGACGTCACCACCCTGGGGAGAATAAATCTCATTCTTTTGCTGGCATTTCTGGAGTCACCATGAGTGGTTGTAGTTAGTGAGAGGAGAGGAAAGTAGGCAGAATCCCTGGGCGCCCTGAGTGGAAGAGAAAGGAGATTTGGGTGATTTGGGCTGAGAAGTATCCTGAAGTTGAGCAGCAGACAGGCCCATGGAGCTCTTCTGAGGGTGGACACTACAGATAATCCTCTCTTCTGGTTGTACCAGGAATGGAGACTCTAAAATGAAAGCATCTTTATTGTTTCCACTGAGGAATTTCTAATGGGAAAGGGAGAGTTGAAATCATTAGAGGTTTCAGAGGAAGTAACTAAAACCCAGGAAAAAGATGTGACAATCTTGCAACACATCCATGAAAAATATCAAAAATCTGTCAACAAAAACCCTCAAAGATTAGAGATTACTAGGTTTATTTCTCTTGCTAGTTTGATACTAAGTTTCAGTGGTGTCAGTATTGATGGAAAAGTTATACGCTTTAGCAAAGTATGAATTTGGCACAGTCCTCTCCTGCTATTTTGGCTAAAGAGCTTTTGTGACTAGAAGTCAGACCAAGAGCTTTCCCCATATGGGTTTACTGATGAGACTCTAAAGCCCAGGATTTTGAACAGTTAATGCTCTGAAATGAAGTCTCTGCCATTTTGCTTTCCCTTTATTTCTAGTTTCACTGAAGACATTATTTGAAAACATAACCTTACTGTTGACCTTTAAAATAAGCAGAAACGGGTGTTTCCTCTGAAGTCTGAATGTGTCAGAGACGACTATAACATTCTAGCAAGCTGCAAGAAATGTGTAAAAACAATGTATAAATGTTTCTACTTATTCCCTCTTTGAATTTACCTAATTCATATGAAAAATAAAATGGAAAGCTTAAAGCTCATATTTTAAAGTCATACGGATGTCTACACAAAAACATCAGAAAGTAAAAAAGGAATACTTACCTAAGTTCTAGTAGAATGCCTCCATTCTCTGTTGTGCTTCATCAGTGTATGCTGGGAACACTAATATTTAAGTCTCATAACTAGCTGTTCACTCCAAAGCACCTAGGGGTGCTTTATAGGTCACTAATATGGTTAAATGAAGCCATGTGTACTTTTATTTTCATTTATTTAGGTAAGACTAAAAAAAGACACATAATTTATAGTTTAAAATATTATCTATTGCCTAGAGGCCTCTGAGCATGTGAACAGTTTTTCAAAATGAAGTTTAAAGTATATGCAGTAGGTAATATTCCTTGCAAATGGAAAAAAGAAAAAGATGACTTTTCTTGATAAAAAAAATACTGAGAGTCAAGCTTACCTTCAGAGCAGAGTGAAAATGGTGTGGATGGAGTGGAATGGGAAATCCTTGTCCAAAATGATAAGCCCTGCAAAAATGAGAGTCTCTGTCTTCCATCTTATGATTTCATGCATTGGCTCTGGGAGCTGTTTGAAGCACTACTTTAAACTGCAATAGTACATTCTGTGAGGTACAGTGGAATTCATATCTGCACAACAGAAATCACTGCCTCTGAAATGTACTTTTCAATATACTAGTGTTGTTCCATTCTTCATAAGGCAATTATGCAATCACACTCCAATATTACTTTTGGGCAATCCTACTTCTGTAGTGATACTGCCTCGGAAACCCAAGGAGGAGTCGCTATGAGTCGGGGCTGACTCGACAGCACATAACAACAACAACAACAAATAAATTTGGAAAACAAAATAGACACCCCTTACTAAAACTTCCTTCTAAAATGCCAAGAAAGAAAGGAAAAACAGAGAGAAGAAGTATGTTTAACAAAAAAAAAAAAAAAAAAAGAACTTATATAAATGCCTAAGGGATCTTTCTTAAAAAGGAAAGAAGGAAATGTTGGCCAATAGGTTACATGCATCAAATAGGACCAAAACCAAGAGAAAAAGAAATAAACTTGTTTGGTTATCTGGCTTTATTTTGATTAAAATCTGAAATAAATATTGAGTAGGGCTAGAAGATGTCAGAACTAACTGAATTATCTGATTAGTTGTCTGGCTAACTCTGAGTTTGCAAGACTCTTAATTATCAAAAGATATGAATACGGAAAATACCATGGACTGCTAGAAGAATGACCAAATCTGCCTTGGAAGAAGTACAGTCGGAATGCTCCTTTTAAGTGAGAATGGCCAGACTTTATCTTAGGTACTTTGGTCATGTTGTCACAAGGGCATAGTCCCTAGAGAAGGATATCATGCTTGGTAAAGTAGAGGGTAAGCCAAATAGGGGAAGACCCTCAATGAGATGGATTAACCCAGTGATTGCAATGATGAGCTGAAGTATAACAAGGTTTGTGAGGATGGAGCAGAACCAGGAATGTTTCATTCTTTTGCACATAGGACCACCATGAATCAGAGCTGACTTGACAGCACCAAACAACAGCAACATCAGAGTATATCTGATCTTACAGAAATTCAGAAAAAAAAATAAGAGAACTAAAACATTTTTACAGGTAATATACCAGTTTTTTTTTTTTTTTTTTAAATATTGTATTTTGTATTTTATGAAGATTTAAAATAGTTGTTACAAAAGCATCTGTATTTCAGTCATCTGATCCAGGAGTTATAAATATATATACAAGAATAATTTTTTTTTCCTCTGTGAAATCATGTGTCCAAAGTATTTTGACTGCTAACCAAAAGGTTGCTGATTCAAAGCCACTAGCCACTCCATGGAAGGAAGACTGGGCAATAACCTAACGGAGGTTGCTATGAATCAGAACTGACTTGATGGCAGTGAGGTTTTTTTTTTTTTTTTGATGGTGTTAAAAAAAGAATAGTAATTTATAATTGTAAACACTATGACCTTTTTCATTAGCCTGAGATATTACCAGGAAGTTTATATTGTTAAACATAATGTTATTAAATTTAACATTTAATGTTAGTAGATTTAACATTTCCCTCTTGAGAACCTGTCATTCTGTTTCACCGTACAAAAATCTTAAGAATTTGTGTAAAAGGGGTGTTAGTCCTACTTCCAAAGGACAAGCAGGGAGAGGGTACCACAAAGTCCCAACAGAACAATTGCACATTTGCTTCTGCACTTCCACACTGTAAGCTGTAACAGAGCCAGCCCTCTCCCAGTAACTGTCAGACCCGTGTTACAAGCCCAGATTCCTCTTTTAGCCCTTAATGTGTCTTCCTTGTCAGGCAACAATCTTGTGAAGAAGAATATTGAGGTTTCAGTCTGTTCCTTTTCCAAAGGCTCCTGAACCCCTAGGCGAATTGGTCTGTCCTACCAAGAGATTTGTGTACTCAGGATACCAAAGGACAGTCTCTCTCTATCATAGAAAAGGGAAAAATAAAAAAGGGTCTTATTACTACCTCTTTTCTGCAGAGCACAAAGTGCATTCTGTCCTAACATTTATGTAATCGAGAGGAAAACACACTATTTTTCCTTTAGGAGTAATAATTTAATAATTTGGCTCAATTTAGCTGGCTATTTTTAAATCTCTAGTTGTAGAAAAATTTACATAATTTTCTAATTTTCTTTCTTTAATTATGTAACCAGGAACTTCAGTATATAATTACTATTTATCTGAAAGAAAAATTATAACCTTTGTACTAAACATAGGAAATAAATATTATTTTAATGTAGCAGGGAAAGACTTGCTTAGTATCTTTGGAAGAAATAATTATATCAATTAAAAGCAGTTTAAGGCCTTTGAAGAAACATGTATTTTTTGTTAAGCAGCTTAAGGCATTTCTTATAAAAGAGTGAAGAAAACTCAACTTACAGTCTTATTTTAAATAAAAAATATTTTTGTATATGAAGCAACAACTTTTGACAACATTAGGATTAGCCAATGAAGATGCTAAGCTGCAAATCCTTATATTTGTTTACGTTCATACGGTACTACTTAAATAAAAATATTCATCAAGGACAATCTAATGTTCTGCAAGAGCAAAGAGGAGCTGAAAGAGTTAAGAGTCAAAGCCAGGGAAGCTTTATTTGAGAAACTTCCTTTTGACCTAGGATAAATAAATGGAAACAGAGTCCATGCTTCATATATTTTCCAGATTTCCTTATGCATTCCTAGAACAAACCAACTGTAATGGGGTTATAAAAGCAAAGTCTTTTGAGAGCTGGTATGAGCTACTTTTGAGAGCTCCCATGTAACATTTTGCTCATGATTTGGCTTTGTGACAAAAGGTACAAATGGCTTTTCTCTTTCTTGCTAAGGGCCCCAGAAGAATAATGTACTTTAAGGTCATATGCCACACAATATAACTCTTTTGGTGTGAATGAACAAAGAGAAAAGCAGAAAGAAATCTTTCAAAATTCTTAGTTACAGTTTTAATTAGCGAGAAGCAAATTATTTGTTTCAAAAATGACAATTCATGAGTTATATTGCCAACTTTTCATTTAATATGAACTTAGAAAGAATACACACGATATAGTTAAATCACTTAAAATGTGAGTATCATTAGGTGAATGCACTCTTTGGAGAGAACAATCATGGGAGAATAGAAGGGCTGTGTATGCACAGGGAGACGCTCAGGGGGCAGGAGTGCATGGAGGGAAGGATGCAGGGAAGAGGTAATTATAGGGAGGAAGTGGGAGGGGAGCTGTTGCATTGTGGCAAATTGTAATCAATGCCATGAGACAAAGTGTATGTGAACTGCTATCTGGAAAGTGAATTTGCTCTGTAAACTTTCACCCAAATCACACACACAAAAATGTGAATATCAATATCTTTTGTTACTAGAAGATCTTCAGGAATTAGTAGAATTATTTGTATTATTTGCCCTTTGGTCATTCAATAATATTTATTAAATTAGCAAATCAACTCAATAATATAATGAATAAACAACTTTAAATATTAAAGAAATAAAAACGAATTTCTGTTACTGTTTATTCAAGCAGTGCTTATTAAAGAGCTCTGGTGGTGTAATGTCTAAGGCATTTGACTGCAAACCAGAGGCTGATGTTTCAAAGCCACTAGCCACTCCTGGGAAGGAGGATTGGGCAATCTACTTCCATAGTGATATTGCCTCAGAAACCCAAGGAGGGGTTGCTACAAGTCAGATGTAACTCAATGGCAGTGAGTGAGTATGCTTATTAAAATTATATATCTGATATGGTTGTGGTGTCTCTTCATTTACTTATAAAGACCTGGTGAACCAACTAGCTGCTCTGGGGGAGAAAGATATGGCAGTCTGCTTCCATAAACATTACAGCCAAGAGAACCCTATGAGACAGTTCTCCTCTGTCATATGGGTGCACTGTGGGTTGGAATCGATCGGATGGCACCCAACAACAGCAGTGCATGTTTCTAGAAAAAAATTGTAAAGTTCTACCAAATATGTTGATAATGATAATCACTGAGACATCAACAAGTTGAATAGGTCATTTATGTAAATGTGGAAATCACTGTGGTCAAAACACTTGGGGGAAATAAAGACAGTAAATCAAGTGTCAAATCTTCAATAAATGAGGAGTAGCAGCAGTGCAGTTGTATGGCACAAGCCTCAAAGGAGCAGGGCTTTTTTCAAGGTGAGAGAAAGAAATGAACAGCAAACATTAGTTAGGAGTGTGAAGGCTGCTCTAGGTCTAATTTCCAAGATGTGTGTAGTGTGGGAGAATAAGCAACCTTTATTAATGAGAGTTGTCAGTGAAGAGTCTAGCTTCAGGTGAGAGACATATTTCCCTTGTGGTCAGGAAGTACCATGAATATTCTCTGAAGAATGGGTATACAGCTCCTAACAATGGGATAGGGGTTTTTACAAGTCACAGTCAAAAAGTTGGGGTAACAGCATCAGTGAAACCTTATGTTAGTGGAGAGAAAGCATAGAACAGAATAAGGATGGAAATACAATGAAGGACATGTAATTGAAGGTACTTCCGTTCTAGGAAGGAACTCTGGTGGCACAGTGTTTAAGGCATTTGGTTACTTAACCAGAAGGTTGGGAGTTTGGACTCACCAGCTGCTCCAGGGAGAAAGATGAAGCTGCCTGCTTCTGTGATTTACAGCCTTGGAAACCCTATGGGGCAGTTCTACTCTGTTTCATAGGATTGCTACTCTTACTTTAGCTGATGAAGATAAACTGCTCTGAGACATTGCATGAGCTGTTCCTTCTCCTGGAAAATGTAAACAGCCCTTTTCACCAATTACCAACCACCAAGGTCTTGTCCCCGTTTACCTGGTTACTTCCCACTCTCATTTCTTCAAGCTCATGTTAAAAGTGATTTCCCTCAGTGGACCTCCTGACTCCCTGAAATTTGGGCTAGGTGCTGTCCTTTTTTCTCTTCTCATGTTATCATCCTATTGTATTAAAATAATAGTAATGCATTTCTGTCATAAGCTATAAACTCTATAAGAGCAAGAATTTCTTTTATTGTTATATCTCCAGTGCCTACCAGAATGCCAGGAAAATGGTAGATAAAGTACTTAATACTGGTTAAATGAATGAATGAATGAATGCAATAGTGGAATGAAGTTGAGATATGAACTAGTAGATCTGGAATAAAGTCTCAGGTCTGGTAGTACTTCTTAATTATAATATCTTTGGCAAATTGAGTGAAAAAGTGATTTTTGTTTGTTTTGCTTATAGTGTTATTGTGCACAGAGGTCTTTTATCTAAGTATAAAAGATGCAAGTTGGAATGATGATCGTCAGCTAGCATAAGATCATGTCCTAGAATCCAGGTGCCCTGGTTCAAGGCTTAGGGGTCTTTCTGTCAGTCCTTTCTGTTGGTGGCCTAGGACCTTGCTCAATGGAATTTGGCATTAAATACTTTGTTTCTTTCTGTTATAAGCTATGGAATGTAAATAAGGTTAATACATTTTGGTTGTATGTGTGTTAATGT
>NW_006921630.1:15952508-15967660 GCF_000298275.1 Orycteropus afer afer
CGGTTCAAACCCACCAGCCACTCCTCGGAAGGAAGGTTGGGCAATCCTACTTCCGTAGTGATACTGCCTCGGAAGCCCAAGGAGGGGTCGCTATGAGTCGGGTTTGACTCGACGGCACATAACAACAACAACAACAGCCCCTTGCTTGCTTCCTTTGACTTTTAGCTAACATTGTCCTCTTTGTACATCCACAGATTTGGTTGTTAAAATAGTTGTTGCCACTAAATATATACTCCCTTCTCTGCCTTGTGATTCTTTATTTTCCTAATAGGAGACTAGGATAATAAACACTAAAGAGTGCAAGTTTTTGCAATGTAAATAAGCAGAGATTTCAAAGAGCTATTAGAAATTTATTACACAGATTTACTTTATATGAGATGATTCATATATAATAAAGAAGAGGTGATATTGACATTAACATAGTACGTTGGAGTGGAGAAAGTCAGTGACTCAAATAGGAATGTCTGGTAGTACTATTTTTTATGGACTATTAGTGTCATGCACAGGATAGTTAAGTGAAAACATCATGAATAGGGAAAGAGCAGACAAATGAATCATTTGATTTGCTAAGAAATTTAGTTTACTTTCTTATTCTCTTTAGGTAATAAACAACACCTTTTAAGTTTCAAATATTTTGCAATAGCAGTAATGTCACAAAGATCAGTAGTCTGATTCTGGTATCCTGTTTTGTTTTGTTTTTCTCCCTCAATGTCTGCCCTTGTGATTATAAGTGTGGAGTAAAAACATAGTGCTGAATATATGGATTTAGATAAAGGCATTTGTGAATTCAGCCTGCAACATTAAACATTGTAAAAGCTCATTTTCAGGTGAGATTTCCAAAGTAAACTCAATAGGAATCGCCAGTTTCCATAAAATAAAAACCAATTTGTGCTTTTTTCCAAAACTTGCCCTGAGTATTTTTGGAGCTTCAAAAGTATTTGGATAAGTCTTTTAGTATTTTCTCATTTCACTCACTTGTTATACATCCTCTTTTAGATGGAGGCTGGAAGTAGAAGTTTAGACTTCAACCAGAGAACTTGTTCTTTTAGAAATGTCTAGTCTGACAGATGTAGGAAAGATAGGACCCTAATGGAAAATCACTCACTGAATATTTGAAGGTTTGTGGAACTCAGTAACTTTTTTCAGAAGTTTAAACTTATTTCTGTTTTAGAAAGTTAGCATTTATGTGCTATTTTTTAAAGGGCACATGCAGTTACTTGGCTAGATGCATTGACCATAGTAGATTTTCCAAATATACATTGGTTTATGCAACTGTGAAATGAAGCAAAGCTTACTCCCATCTGGAGAGATCTTGTGAATCTAACCTCACTGAATAAACTCTAACGGGACATTCAAACTTATTATTCCTTACCTGAAAGAATAGTACAAAAATTAATATATTAATCTTTTTTTTAGAAGATAACATTTTATTGTGTTTTTGGTGAAAGTTTTCTCACCAAGTTAGGTTCCCCTTTGACAATTTCCACACCAATTGATCAGTGACATTAGTTACATTTTTCACATTGTGTCAACATTTTCACTAATTGTGTTCTAGTTTTCCATTTTCAGTTCTCTAGTTTCCCTGCCCCTTATCAACTCATCTTTGCTTTGGGTTAAATGTTGACCTTTTGGACTCATACAGACTTTTTTTTTTTTTTTAAATAAACTAACAATCTATCATGTAATAGCCATTATTTTGTGTGTCACTGTGCTTTTCTGTGAAAAGGTGATCTCAGGAGATAATTTTGGTTCAAGATTTAAAGGGTGTCTCAGGGCAATAGTCTCAGGGAGTCCTCTGGCCTCAGTGGTCCAGTTAGTCTGGAAATTTTTAAGAACTTGTGTTGTTCTGCACTTTTCTCCCATTGTATCGAGGATCACCTCGATACAATGTATTGTTCTTGTGCTAATGTATTATTCTTGTGCTAACATCATATACATGAATCTGTTGTTTTTTGATTATTTTCTTTATTGATTTTGCAGGCAAATAGTTTTAAATTGTGCCTTGTGGCTTGTTTCAGATAGACGTAGAGGCTCTGAAGGTGGGCCTCACTCCAGCTTTTGCTGGACAGTTTTGTTTTTACCTGTTCTGAACATTTCCGTGTAGATTTGATTTGACAAATGTGTCCTGTTTTTGTTTGAGAAACATTGAAATACACACACACATGCACGCACACACACACATATTTGTTTAACTAAAACTCACTACCATCTAGTCAATCCTGACTCATAGCAACACTATAGGACAAAGTAGAATTGCCCTATAGTGTTTACAAGGCTGTACATTTTTATGAAAGCAGACTGCCACATCTTTCTCCTGGAGTGGCAAATGGGTTTGAACTGCCAACATTTTGAGTAGCAGCCAAGTGCTTTAACTACTGTGCCATAGAGCTCTTTATTATTTTTTTTTTTAGGCTGTTAATTGCCACTAAAAATGAAATTTTTTGCAATTCTTTTATGTGAAAAACACAAGTCTAGAAGCAACCACTTTCCAACTTCAGTGATTAGAATATAAAGCGTGGTTAAAATAACATCTAGCTTTTGGGATAGAATTATCAGCTGGAGTTCATTATATGAAAGTTTTAGTTTTTCTTCCTAACACTAGCATCAGCTTGAGTCTTCAAGTACAAAAAATACTTATAATGTATTCAATTCTTGAACAATAATGAGAAGAAAATCTTTGCTCATATTTGTCAAAAATCAAGGGTATAAAATAATACGTTTCATTTATAGCTGGTGAGTGAAAGCATTTACAAAGGTGGGAAAAGGTGGAGTTCTCCCCAGCTGCCTCTTGAATTCCTTATACCTCTCTGAATTAGTATTGCCTTTATACTCTATTTCTCTAAGTCTCTATTCAGATTGTGAGCTCCTTGGTACTGTTGTTGTTATGTGCCATCCAGTCAGACTCGACTCATAGAGACCCCTCCTTGGGTTTCCGAGGCAGTATCACTATGGAAGTAGATTGCCCCATCTTCCTTCCGAGGAGTGGTGGGTTTGAACAGCCAGCCTTCTGGTTAGCAATCAAGTACCTTAGGCACTACCAGAGCTCCTTGGGGGATGGAGTTTTATCTTAAATACTATCAGCATCTTACTCTGTTGTGATGTTCCATTACTCTGTTTTTTGAACAATGAATGAGTAAATCACAGACTGTGTGTGTGTATGTGTATGTGTGTATATATGTCTTCATTTTATTTGAACACAAGGCATTCTTATGACATATTTGTCTTTGCATTCTGATTGATGATAAGCATATTTCTAAACAATGTATACTCACAAAATATTTCTAACCAATTTTATGGAGGTAAAGTTTGCTTAAGTGGATGTTTCAATGAATTTTGATAGATTTATAAACCTAACCACCACCATAATCATGAATAGAATGTTAGCATCACCCTTACAATTTCCCTTATGTCCCATCTCAGTTAATCCTGCCCTCTACCCTGCCAGCACCTCAACTACTGATCTGCTTTCTATCACTTTTTATCAGGTTAGTTTTTTCTGAAATTCATATTTGTATTGTGCCTAGCTTCCTTCATTCAATTTAGTGTTTTTGAGATCATTCATGCTACTGTGTTTATCATTAATTCATTCCTTTTTATTTAGTATATTGGATTTTATGTACATAGTACAATTTGTTTATCTGTTTTCCTAATATTTGACATTTGAGTAATTTCCAGTTTCTGTTTATTATGGATAAAACTGCTAAACACATTCTGTATGGTTCTTTGTGTGGACACATGTTTTAATTTCTCTTGGGTGGATATTTTAGAGTACAATTACTGGGTCATATGTTGTTGTTATGTGCTGTTGAGTTGGACCTGACTCATAATGACCCGTACTTGGGTTTCCAAAGCAGTATCATTAGGGAAGTAGATTGTCCAAACTTCCTTCCCAGGAGTGGCTGGTGGGTTTGAACCTCTGGCCTTATGGTTAGCGTCAAGTGCCTTAGGCACTATGTTACCAGAGCTCCTACTAGTAAGTATACTTTTAACTTTATAAGAAATTGTCCAACTGTTTTCCAAAGTGTTTGTACTATTTTGTATTTACACTAGCAAAGTATGAGGCTTCCACTTGATTCACGTTCTTACTAACTTGGTATTGTCAGTCTTTTTTTTTCTCCCTAATCTTATGGTTTTAATTTACATTCCCCTCATGAATGTTGAGCCTTCTTTAAAAAAAAAAAAACAAACTCATTTGGTCATTGGCCATTTGTACATTTTCTTTTGTGCAATATCTGCTAAGGCTTTTTGTCCATAATCTATTGGTCTGTCTTCCTCCTTATTAATTCACTAAAATTTTGTTAAGCATAAGCATTTTTATATTTCATGAGGGATATTGGTGTTTTTTTTTTTTTTTCCTTTTAATGTACTGTTTTTGTTGATTTTGAAAGCAGAGTAATACTTGACTCAAGAAATGAGTTAGGAAGTATTCCCACACTTCCATATTCTAAAAGAGTTAGTGTAATATTGATATTTTATTTTCTTTAAGTATTTGATAGTATTTACAACTGAAGTCATCTAGGTTTGGAATTTTTGTGTGGGCCTGTTTTAAAATATGAATTCAGTTTCTCTAATAGATAAAGAATGGCAAGAATAAGTGTCATCATGCTAAATGGAGAAAAGATTGAGGTTGTCAGTGATTTCATTTTACTTGGATCCACAATCAACACCCATGGATGGCAGCAGTCAGGAAATCAGACACTGTATTGCACTGGGAAAATCTACTGCCAAAGACGACTTTAAGTGTTAAACAGCGAAGATGTCACTTTGAAAACAAAAGTGCATCTAACTCAAGCCATAGTATTTTTAGTCACCTCATATGCATGTGAAAACTGGACAATGAATAAGGAAGTGTGAGAAAGAGTTGATGCCTTTGAGTTGTGGTTTTGGCAAAGAATACTGAAAATACCCTGGACTGCCAGAAGAATGAACAAATCTCTCCTGAAAGAAATAGAGCCAGAATGCTCCTTAGAAGTGAGAATGGCCAGATTTCATCTCACCTACTTTGGTCATGTTGTCAGAAGGGAGCAGTCCCTGGAGAAGGATATCATGCTAGGTAAAGTAGAGAGTCAGTGAAGGAGAAGACCCTTAGTGAGATGGATTGACACAGTGGCTTCAACGATGGGCTCAAGCACAGCAAGGATTGTGAGTGCAGTGCACGACTGGGCAGTGTTTCGTTCCATTGTACATAAGGTCACTGAGTCGTAGCCAACTCGAAAGCATCTAACTACTACTACACCAAAGTAGATAAAGACTTATTTAGAGATACTTCTTCTTGAACAGGTTTTGGTGATTTGTCTTTCAAAGTCTTTGTCCAGTTCATCTGAGTTGTGAATTTATTGACATAAACTTGATTGTAATGTTCCATTGTTATCCTTCTAATGTCTGGAAGATCTGTAAGAATATTACTTCTTTCATTTCTGATATTAGTCATTAGTGTTTTATCTCTCCTATTCTGATCTCTCTCTCTCTCTCTCTCTCTCTCTTGACCAGCCTTATTTTTCAATTTTAGTGATACCTTTCTAATTGTCTTCTTCTTACTTTGGGTTTAATTTGGTCTTTTTAAGTCTCCAAATTGAGAGCTCAGATCACTGTTTTACTCTGAGACCTTTAAAAAAAACATTAATATAAGCATTAAATGTTATAAAACTTCAAGGTGCTTTAGCTGCATCCTATGAATCCTATGAAAATCTATTGTGTTTTTATTTTCACCTGGTTTAAAATATTTTCTAATTTCTTTAGCATTTTCTTCCATGGGTTATTTCGGAATGTGTTGATTAATTTTCAATTATTTGGAGATTTTCCAAATATCTTTGTATTACATATATTCCACTGTGGTCAGAGAATGTACATTGTATGACTTTAAATATTTAATTATTATTTAATATATATATTTAATTATATATTATATATTTATATTTAATATTTAATATTTAATTATCAATTATTGTTTAGACTGGGTTTATGGCCCAATATTGATCCATGTTCCATGTACACTGAAAATATGTGTATTTTGCTGTTGTTAGAGTGCTAAATAAATCAATTGTGTCCAATTTCTTGGTAGTGTTTTTGTTTTCATTTTGATCTTCTATATACTCACTGATTTTGTGTTTACATGTATTAAAATCTCTGACTATAATTGTTGATATGTCTGTTTCTCTCTTTCCACCACTTTTCTGTCAGTTTGTAATACTATGGTGGCTGCTGTGTTGCTGTGATGCTTGAAGCTATGCCACCAGAATTTCAAATACCAGCAGAGTTACCTATGGTGGATAGGTTTCAGCAGAGCTTTCAGTCTAAGATAGACTAGGAAGAAGGATGTGGATAGATCCACTTCTGAAAGAAATGGCCACTTTTTAATTAAAAGCTTATGCTTGGCAAGAAAACATTGTTTGATACAGTATCAGAAGATGAGCACCTCAGGTTGGTAGGCACTCAAAATACTACTAGGGGAGAACTGCCTCCTCAAAATAGAGTTGAGCCTAATGATTTAGAAGGAGTAAAACTTTCTTTCTAGACCTTCATTTTCTGATGTGGCATGACTCAAAATGAGATGAACATCCATTAATACTTGAAATGTGGAATCTACCAAGTATAAATCTAGGAAAATTGGACATTGTCAAAAATGAAATGGAATGCATGAAGGTTGATATCATGGGCATTAGTTAGCTGAAATGGACTGGTGTTTGTATTTTTAATCTGACAGTCATATGGTCAACTATGCTGAGAATGAAATATTGAAGAGGAATGTCATTGCATTCATTGTTAAAAAGAACATTTTAAGATCTATCCTGAAGTACAATGCTGTCACTTATAGGACAATATCCATATACCTACAAGGAAGACTAGCTAATATAACTATTATTTAGATTTTTGTATCAATCACTAAAGCCAAAGATGAAAATATTGAGGATTTTTACCAACTTCTGCAGTCTGAAATTGACCAAACAGCCAATCAAAATGCATGGATTATTACTGGTGATTGGGCTGCAAAAGTTGTAAACAAACAAGAAACATGGATAGTTGGAAAATAGGGCCTTGGCAATAGAAATGACACTAAAAATTGCATAATAGAATTTTGCAAGACCAAGGACTTATTCATTGCAAATGCCTCTTTTCAACTACATAAATGACAACTATACATGGAGACCTAGTCAGATGGAATACACAGGAATCAAATTGACTGCATCTGTGGAAAGAGGCAATGGATAAGCTCAATATCATCAGTCAGAATAAGGCTGACGAAAATTAAAACAAGTCCATGAGAGTCAAAATGAGATCTTGAGTATATCCCACCTGAATTGCAAGCCCATCTGAAGAATAGATTTGACACACTGGACACCAATGACCAAAGAGACTAGAAAGTTGTAGGAGAACATCAAGGACATCATACATGAAGAAAGCAAAAGATCATTTAAAAGACAGGAAAGGAAGAAAAAAACAAAATGGATGTCAGAAGAGATTCTGAAACTTGCTCTTGAACAGAGAGTAGCTAAAGCAAATGGAAGAAATGATGAAGCAAAAGAGATGAACAAAAGATTTCAAAAGGCAGCTGAAGGACAAAATAAAATATTATGATGAAATGTACAAAGACTTGGAGTTAGAAAATTGAAAAAGAACACACTTAGCATTTCTCAAGCTGAAAGAACTGAAGAAAAAATTCCAGCCTTGAGTTGCAATATTAAAGAATTCTGTGGGCAAATTATTGGACAGTGAAGGAAGCATCAAAAGACAATGGAAGGAACACACAGAGTCATTGTACCAGAAAGAATTGGTTGACATTCATCCATTTCACGATGTAGCATATGATCAAGAGTCAATGGTATTGAAGGAAGTAGTCCAAGGGGCACCGAAGGAATTGAAGAAAACAGGGCTATAGAAATTGACAGAGTACCCATTGTGGTAGTTAAAGTTGTATGTCCACTTGGCTGGGCTGTGGTTTTGAAAAGCTTGTCAGCTGGATGCATTTATTCTCCAGATGGGATTGGATGTGGTATAATCAACTCCATGGTGGAATCTGCTGTGAGCAGCTAATTAGTTGCCTTCAGGGTGTGTCCTGCTTGAAGCTTTGAGGAAGGTCTCTAGTTGGTGCATTTGTATGTTTCTTGTAGACAACTTATAATGGGTCTTGCTTTTTGTATCTTGGTTGATATTCTCTTGTAAAATTGTGGTGTTTAGACCACATACATGTAATATAATTATCAAAATGATTGGGCTTACATAGATCATCTTGCTATTTGTTTTATTTTTGTTTTGTGTTGTTACATTTCTGCTTAGTTTTTCTGCCTTACTTTGCATTAATTATTTTTTAATCACTACATCTAATGTTAACTGTTGGCTTATAGTTTTATATTTTATATCGGCTCAACGTTTTTTATTTTCAGTGCTTGATTTAGCATTTACAATATGTATGTTTAACTTATCACGTATACCTTCAATAATATTACTTCATGTATAATGAAAATAACTTTTACAGCAGTACATTTTTATTTTCCTCGTTCAGGCAATGTGCTACTTACTGTCATCATTTAGTTTATTTCTGTGAGTATATGAGACTCACAATATGTTGCTATCAGTGAGCAATGTTTTAAACAATTACCTTTTAAGAAAATTAAAAAATGAGAAAGACATATTTTACATTTACACTTATATATGCTTTTTTCTCCTCCCTTCATTCCTTTGAGTGGATTCAAGTTTCAGTCTGGTGTTAATTTTCTCTTTCCTGAAGTACTTCCTTTAATATTTCTCATTTTACAGGTTGTTGGTGACAGATTCAGCTTTTTTTTTTCTTTTTGAATAAGTGTTAATGTCGCCATTGCAGATTTTTACTGGATACAGGACTCTAGGTTGTCCGATTTCTTCTTGTAACACAGGCTTGCTAAATTTCTGATAAGTCTGAAGTCATTCTTATGTTTGCTTACATGTAGGTAATACATTCCTTTCACTGGCTGCTTTCAGGATTTTCTTTTTATCACCTCTTTTCATTAGTTTGATTGTGATACTTCTTGGTGTGGTTCTTTAGGTGTTCATCTTACATGAGATTTGTTGTTACATGAGATTTGTTGAGATTAGATCTGTGAATTGCTAGCTTTTATCAAATTAGGAAAATTTTGACCGTTGTTTATTCATATATTCTTTTTTTCCTATTCTCTCTCCTCTTTTGGTCCTTAATTATATATATGTTAGACTACATGATATTAACCTAAAGAGCACTGAAGTTCATATTTTTTTAGTTGTTTTTCTCTCTGTGCTTCATTGTAAATTGATTTTATTGCTGCTGTTTATGCTCATTGATCTTTATTTTATTTCCACAGTGTCTAAACTGCTGTTAATCCCATCTAGGATCTTTTTCATTTCAGAAGTTGTGTTTCTCATTTTCAGAAATTTATTTTTCTATATTTTTCATTTTTTATATCCTTATTATGTCCATGTTTTTCTTATATCCTTAAGCAAATGGAGCATATGTATAGCAGTTACTTTAACATCCTTGTCTGCTAGTCCTACCATTTCTGTCATTTTTGGGTCTGTTTCAGTGGACTGATTTTTCTTATCGTTATGGATCACATATTCTGCTTTTTGTACATCTAGTAATTGCTGAGGAGCGCTGATAGCATAGTGTTTAAAGCACTTGACTGCTAACCAGAAGGCTGGCGGTTCAAACCCACCAGCCACTCCCCGGAAGGAAGGTTGGGCAATCTACTTCCATAGTGATACTGCCTAGGAAACCCAAGGAGGGGTCGCTGTGAGTCCGGGCAGACTCGACGGCACATAACGACAACAGTAATTGCTGATTGTAGGTTAGACATTGCTAATTTTATACAGTTGAATGCTGGATTTGTTGCATTCCTTTAAAGATTATTAGACTTCATTGGACAGATGATTATGTTATTACTTGTGGATTTTGTTGGTCCTTTGAGGATCAAAGGACTAAGTAAAAATTCCTTTATTCTAGTGCTAATTTAGTCCCACTTATAAAGTTGGGTCATTCTGTGGTCTCTACTCATTTTACCTTGAATTCAACAAGGGATCTCTACTCTGGATGAAAAAACTCATGTAATTACTGATTCTTTGGGGTCTCTGGAAAGTTTTATCTTACTTAGCCCCAGTACTTTTTCTTTTGTAAGAAGTCATTCTGTCTCAACCTCATGAGGTTTACCCCATACATACACAGATTTATTCAGCAGATAATAAGACTCCTAAAGAAAATATCTGGATTTTTTTTTCTTTTTTCTTTTTTTTCTGCATAACTCTCTGCTCTCTGGAATTCTTTTCTTCATATTCTAGCTGCTTGAAAATCCCTGAATCAAGATA
The DNA here is from genome assembly GCF_000298275.1 of Orycteropus afer afer. Classification (NCBI taxonomy): domain Eukaryota; kingdom Metazoa; phylum Chordata; class Mammalia; order Tubulidentata; family Orycteropodidae; genus Orycteropus; species Orycteropus afer. The sequence goes on from NW_006921630.1 coordinate 15,962,817, forward strand.
TATCTGTCTTCTCAACTCACTAAATTTCTAGGCTGGAAACTACCTAAATATTCTGGGTTCATCTCATTTGTTGGTCACCTGTCAGATTATGATCCCGTTGAAAACGTCTAAAAAGAGTTGATATCTGTAATTTGCCCGTTGGTTTTGTTGTTTTTGGAGGGAAGGTAATTCTTAAATTGTTACTCCTTTATAAAACCAAATTGACTTGGAAGTGTCTGAAACAGATTACTAAACCATTCTATCAACAACTGTGTCTGTTTGGAAAGCGTATTGTCCTCTGGAGGGAACGCTTGATGGAGAGCTTGTGGAATACCAAATGTAGGAAAGTGCAAAGGATGTGATACCTTAGAATCAGCTAGGGAAGCTGTACTTTTTCATGTTAGGTATTGACCTTTAAGAAATAGCTTAAAGAAAGGCATTTGTTGTTTTAAAGAAATTGAACAGCAATGACTTTGGAGAGGAAAAAATGTAAATTATGTATGCAATGGTAAAATAGGCTACAGGTAACAGAAAACCTAAAATCTTAAAGGGTTACAGAGTTGTTCATTAATGATTATGATGTATTATTATACTAATCTATTTATCTTTAAATAAAACCAAACTCATTGCCATTGAATCGATTGATAGCAACCCCCTTTGGGTTTCTGAGGTGGAAAATCTTGACAGGAATAGGTTGCCCATCTTCCTTCCATGGAATGGCTCGTGGATTTGAACAGCCAACCTTCTGGTTAGCAGTCAAATGCCTTAGGCACTATTCCACCAGAGCTCCTTTAATCTATCTTTGTTTTTGTTGTTATATGCCATCGAGTCGGCCCCAACTCATAGCAACCCCTCTTTGGGTTTCCAAGGCGGTATTACTACAGAAGTAGGATTGCCCAACCTTCCTTCCGAAGAGTGTCTGGTGGGTTTGAACCCCTAGCCTTCTTGTTAACAGTCAAGTGCTTTAGGCACTATGCTACCAGAACTCCTTTAATCTATCTTTAGGAATGGTTTATAATAATCAATGGGAAAATGCTCTTTTTGCCCAGACTTTTGTTTTGTATCTTGTCTGGTAGTCATCCTTGTTTGTCAAAAGAATATGGAAAATGAGGGATTCCAGATGAGCAAAAAATTGTTAAAGGAAATAAAAGTTCAAAATATTAGTAAAGATTATTCATTTTTTAAGAATGAAGATATATTACTAAATGATATTATAAATATGAAAATAATAGAAAATGATGGATAATATCAATAAACTCATACAAGGAAGAAAAATTATAACTATAGGTTATTCACATTAAAACAGCTTACAAATTTCTGAACCATAGTTATACAGTTCTGAAAAAATCATTAAGCTATGTTTATAACTATCTATGTTAAAAGTTATAGGTATAATAAGAGAATTGGATATTGTGATCCCATCCTTTCCTGAATTAATCAAATTCCTTAGGTAAATACAAAGTCCTGCATTGTTAGCTTTGTTAACACTACCTTGTTACTTTTAAGGCTGGGGTGTCAAACCCACCAGCTACTCCTCAGAAGGAAGGTTGGGCAATCTCCTTCCATAGTGATACCGCCTCAGAAACCCAAGGAGGGGTCACTATGAGTCTCGTCCGACTCACAGCACATAGCAACAACAACAAATTTGCCAAGGTATTTTTAAAATTTAAATAAAGCAGAATCGCACTGCATGACACTATATAGTGAAGAACTATGTCTCTATATTCAGTCTTCTAAATTAGATCTTTTAATGTATAGGCTTGGCTCCTATTTCTTACTAAGATTTATAAACACAAGTAGATATCTACTACTAGATAGATTTGAAGATGTTGGGTGAGTAGACATTTCTATTTCCCAAGCCAGACATATTATCTCCTTTATATCTCTACTCTGAATAAAGAAGGCACAACAGCCATTCTTCTACCCTGCAGTCTATAAAACTTCCAAAAAAAAAAATTGGATTCCAGTTGTCCTTTTTGCTGTGCAGGTAATCTTATGCTTTTCATAGCAGTATGGTTCAAGTGTCTGATTCCATGTCATGCACATGATACTAGATCTAATTTTAAAGTAAGTGCTTTACAATCTTATAGCCATAGTATAAGGATTCACCAATTGCAAATCTAACTTTTTTAAATTAAAAAAAATATCTATTTATTATTTCCTTGAGAGTCTATTCTATCTAAAGACAGATAGCCATCAATTGCATAACTCAGGAATGAAGATCACACAGATTTTGTCCCATTTCTTTGAGCATAGTACTTTACCCTAAGCCTCAATATTAGTAAAATAACTAAAAGTATTTGAGACTCTGCCTTGTATGCTTTGTTGAAAAGAAACTGTTGCTGGAGAAGAAAAAGTAAGAGAGAGAAAGAAAATAAAAAAGCCAATTATGTACATGCTCAATGGCTTACAGTCATACACGACCTAAATGAACTAAACATCTAACATGCATGGTTAAGTAGGTAAATATCCAAGAGATTCTCTAGTTCAGTATTTAGAAAACTTGAATATAAAGACACAATGAATCTCATCGGAAAAGACTGGGAATATTTATTTCTTATTATAAGTCTTTTTTACTCATCTCCTACTTGCATGGTGTACTATATTTATAGATCAAAAATATCTTCAAATACCCAATCTTTTTATGAAACCAAATGTGTCATAAAAAGAAAAGCATATAGAATTTTTTAAGGATCTGTGCTTACTACAACATCAAATTTAGTTTTATATATGTGTTATTGTTATAAGCTGTCAAGTCGATTTCAACTCATAGTGACATAAAAATGTATTGTGGGAATTTTTATTTAATATACTTTTCCCATCATTATCACTCTAGCTCATCTTTATCACCTCACACCTCTATTGCTGCAATAATTTTATTTTTCTACTTCTAGTCTCTCCCATTGAGTTCAGCCAGAACTATAAGATAAGCTTCCTCAAATATTACTTTCATCACGTCTTGCCCTTATACTAAAAAATAAACCTGTACTGCCAATAGGATGGTGGCCAAATATTTTATGTTGGAATTCCAACCCCTCTATAATCTAGCTTCAATTTACTCATCCAAATATTTCTCCAGGTGTTTCCTAATACTCCATTCCCCACTCTAATTAGGGTAATCTCCTCCCTGCCTCTACACACAGTGTTGGGTACTTTGCTACTTCTGCACTCTGCTTCCCAAACTTCCTTAACCTGGAATGACCTCACCTTCCTTCTAGAACTTAACTTCTTTTTCTCCTGCATTCTTTAAGGACCACTTTGTGTCTCACTTAATGCATGAATCCTTTGTAGGATACACCTGCCATGTGAACCCCTTCCTAGTCTGATCATCTGTAATACTTAATATCTGTTATGGTATATTTTTCATCTATCTAAGAGGTACTTTTCAAAACACAATATAATATCTCTTACATTGGAATTTATTTTACAATCAGTGATGTATCATTGATTAGTTGGAAGTGATCTTCCTATCATGATTGGACATAAAATAACAGTGCATCTTATAATTGATTGTCTCACATTTTTGTTGGTTGCTGTCAAATCAACTCAGACTCATGTCACCTTTTATACAACAGAACAAAAGTTCATCTGGTCTCATGCTATTTTCACATGTGTGAGTCCATTGTTGCAGCTATTGTGTATTGTCTTCAACCTAGGCTGCTTATCGTTTAGCATTAAGTTGAACAATGCTCTGTTTTAAACAATATGTTGTCCATTGGCTAATTTGTGGAAGTCTATCACCAGGCCTTTCTTCCTAGTTTTACTCTAAATCTACACTGAAACCATGCTCATATTTGGAAATACTGGTGGCGTAGCTTCCAGCATCATAGCAACATGCAAGCCACCACACTACAACAAACTGACAAACAGGTGGTGGTATGGTATTGTAAGAGTTGAAAAACCTGTGTATGTTACTACTTATTGTTTCTCCTGGCTTCTTACATGTTGTGTCTTATGTGTGGCTTTCGTATTATTGTATTTTTTTTTTTTTTTTTAATCTTGAAGCTCTTTTTTATTTTCATTTTACTCTTTTGGTATATCTGACAGTGATAGGTATATAGTTGAGCTTCTTGAATTGAATTACTGAAATTTTATTTCAGTTCAATTAAATTTAATATAAGTATCATGATTCTACTTGGTTATAAAGGTTATTATTATTGTTAATTTTTCATTTTAAGCTTTTCATTCAAGTATTGTATACATACAGAAAAGTGCATGTGAGCTTGCAACTCAATAAATTTTCACAAATTCAACACACCCTGAGTAAGCTACACCCAGATCAAGAAATATTGCATTACCAAGGCCCCATGTACTCCCCCATTATACTACTTTCCAGTTATAAGGTTACCATTATCCTGACCTTTAAATGCATGGATTAGTTTGAAAAGTTTTGGACTTTATATAAATGAAGTCATACAGCTTACACACTCCAGTGTCTGGCTTCGTTTGGCCAACATTTTATTTGTGGGATTCAGCCACATTGTCACATGCAGGTGTGGATCATTCATCCTCATTTTATGAATATACCACAATGTATTTATCCATGGCACTTTTGCTGGGTGTTTGGGTAATTTCCAGTTTTGATCCACTGCATACTGTGCTGCTGTGAACATTCTGGGACATGTCATTTTTTTGCACAAACATATTAATTTCTCTTGGTTCTATACTTATAAGTAAGAATCCTGAATCACTGGTTATGATGGTATAATATATTCACCTTAGTAGATGCCACAAACCATTATCCAAAGTTTTTCTTTCAAATTCACTCCCACTACCAGTATGTGAGAATTCCAGTTATTCTACATGTTCACCAACACTTGGTATTTCTTGTCTTTTTATTTTAGCCATTCTGGTTGATGTATATG
>NW_006921630.1:15967760-15971007 GCF_000298275.1 Orycteropus afer afer
CTTTCATAAATGTAATGACTTAAATAAATAAATAAAATACTTATTTTAAATATGGTAAGTATTTTTAGGTTGAGCTTTGTGATTCACATAAAAATAATTACTGAAGCTATTACCATTATTTATTTTGGATCTTTGCCTGACTATAGTTCAATGCCTGCATGAATAATAAACTTTACATTTTGGGCTATTTTGGATCTTTGTAGGGATATTTGGTGATATTTTTGATTTTGTGGAACTCTACGGACCCTTTCGGGAGTTCTGGTGGCATAGTGCCTAAGGCACTTGACTGCTAACCAGAAAGCTGAGGTTCAAACCCACCAGCCACTACTCGGAAGGAAGGTTGGGCAATCTACTTCCATAGTGATACTGCCTCAGAAACCCAAAGAGGGGTTGCTATAAGTTGGAGATGACTCAACGGCACATAACACAGCAACAAAGACCATTTCAATTACAGTTTCCAGAGTTTTCTATTTGGCTCTCCTAACTTCGGAGACATAGAATTAGTTGTGTTAATTCCTAGCTGTTGGAAACAATTAACATTTTGTTGATTTCCTCATTGAACTAATACCATTCCTTTTTTTGTGAGTATGTGGAGCCCTGGTGGTGCAGTGGTTAAAGTGCTCAGCAGGTAAATGAAAAGTTGGTGGTTTGAACCCACCAGCCTTTCCACAGAATAAAGATGAAGGAGTCTGTCTCAGTAAAGATTACAGCTTTGGAAACCCTATGAGGCAGTTCTACTCTGTCCAACAGGGTTGTTATGGTTGGAATTGACTTGAGGGCAATAGTTTGGGTTTTTTTTTTTTTTTGGCAGTTGTTTTATATTTACAAATGACTTGAATTAATCCCAGCATTATTTTACTGGGTAGATCAAATTAAAAATGAAATATTTGAGTCTCACGGTTGTTACAACTGTCTATTGTCAATATATGTTGCTAATGAAAGCCATGATTTGAAATCTGTGCATTAAACCTCTAATGAATTGATTTTTTCATATGCGCCAAGATATTTTATATGTTTAAAGTATTAGATAATATTCATTTAATTAGCCTATAATTCTGTTTCTGTACCCTATTATTATTGAGAGAAACACTGTGGTCATTTTTCTTGCCAGTATTCTTTCCTACTTACGTGTAGGCCAAGACATTAGGTTTCTTACTGAATCACAAGGCTATATTTTTAAATTGCTCTAATATCAAAGATGCTGACTTCATTATATTTAACTCTAGAAGTCTGTACAGATTGCGTGGCTAATTAACCATAAAAATTAATTATGGCTCAGAAATAAGAAAGGTCTACTAACCTCTGTCTCTCACCATGTTCCTCTTACAAAATAAAGCCTTAGAAAAAAGACAACCTAGGGGTGAATGCAATAGTTATGGAACCATATGGATTTCCAACTTCCTCTTCTGCTTTGGGAACTCATATTGCTGAGTGCAATTGTGTGTGATGATTTGCATGTTAAAAATCTCACTGAATGAAACTAAGGAAGACCTTTTGCTGTCATTGGGTGCAGAAAATATAGTGTTGGGATTTGCCTCTTTACTTGGTGTGTTGGACACTGATTAGTTCATTACCTATAATTTACTGTATTTTGAAGCACGTACCCTGATGCCAACTTTAAGTACAGACATTACTTGGAGATATTATGGGTTTGGTTCCATACCACCGCAAGAAAACAAATATCACAATAAAGCGAGTCACACAGTTTTTTGGTTTTTCAGGGCATATAAAAGTTATGTTTACACTATACTGTAATCTATTAAGCATGCAGTAGTGCCTAAGGCACTTGACTGCTAACCAGAAGTCTTGCGATTCAAACCCATTAGCCACTCCTCGGAAGGAAGGTTGGACAATCTACTGCCATAGTGGTACCACCTCAGAAACCCAAGGAGGGGTTGCTGAGTTGGGCCCGACTTGACGGCAAATAATAAATTATAATATATATATATGTATATATATATATATATATACATATATATATATACATATATATATATATACATATATATATACTAAAATGTGACACAGCAAGTGAGCCCATGATGTTGGAAAAATGGTGCTAATAGACTTGCTCGATGCACAGTTGCCACAGACCTTCAATTTGGAAAAAATGCAGTATCTGTGAATCACAATAAAGCAAAGCACAATGAAATGAGGTATGCCGTTATATTAGTACATTCTCATTTAATAATTTAAAAATCTGCTTTAGCACATGAAATCTAATTCCTTTCAAATTTCCAAATGTCTAATAGATTGATGGGTGTGTAGTACATGTTAATAAATATGTATTGAAATAAGAAGGTGCAAAACTATATGTGTAGTATTGTCCTAATTATGGAAATAAATTTGTGTGTAAACATATATATGCACATAATATAGAATCAAATATCAAATATTTAAGAGTGGTTCATCTAACAAGAGATAGCTATTTTCATCAGGTGTACCACATCAGGTACATGTCCTGTACGTGGGTCCTAGCTTATGGGAGTCCTTGCTCCTGATATTGCTGCACACTTTTGTAGGTACTGTGTCTGAGCAACAAGCCCCAGATCTCAGCCTAGAAAGGGAACTTCAAAGTATGTGCTCTGATGGCAAGTGTGTGTGTGAAAGGGGGCTCAGCGCCTAAATCTGGAGAGTTATACATTATCTAGTTTATCAATTTTGTAAATTTTGTAGAACCTGAAGGCAGTTATTTAAAATAGCCATGGTCATTTATTTAATAATTGGTTGAAGAATGTGATGTAATTGCATCTCTAGTGTCTACCAAGCAAGGAAGATAGTGTGACTGATATTCAAGTGACATAAAAAAAATCCGATTTGGATGGTTGCAATTTGATTTCTGTGGTAAATGGGCAAGGGAGTTGTAATTAATTCATGTGCTGCCAAAAGAATGAGAGCCCAGGTAGATTTACAGTGTAAGTAACGATGCTTAAGCCTTAGGACTACTAGAAATCTGTTTACAGAGTTGTATTTATTTTTTATTTGCAAAAACTAAGATACTTTAACTATGATTGGATTGCTATCTATTTAAACTCCAACTTCCCCTCTAGTACTTATGCCCTGTGTCCAGTGACATTGGAGTGGTCTTGGCTACTTTTCAGATCCAAAGCTCTAGCAGTGCTACAGACACTAAGAATGACTGTGTATGAAGTTGAAAGTTTTAAATATCCCAGGTAATAATAGAAATGAAATTTTTGACCAACCATATTAGAGAAAAGAAAATTATCTTTTTTTTTTTTTTTTTTTT
>NW_006921630.1:15971706-15973137 GCF_000298275.1 Orycteropus afer afer
TATTATGTTGATTCCTTAAATCTGGCCTTACAAACTACTGTCACAGGGAATGTACTTTTATGCCTTTGTGTATCCAGCTCAGAACCAGACATTTGGCAAAATGACTGTACTTAAATGTTTATTGACTAATTTAAAATCCTTTTTCAGGCCATAAATCAGCTTTATTCTTACTTCAGTTGTTAATAGGGACTCTATGCATCGGAATTGACTTGATCACAGTGGTTTGTTTTCAGTCGTTAATGGGCTGTGATATTTAGTTACAATAAATAGAAACCGTATTTACTCCAAAGACTCTAAGAGGCTGTAAATTGGATGTTTTACCATTCTTTCCCTCCCCAGTCCCACACTGATGAAAATGTCCTCCCTCTATATCCTCTTTACCTTGTAATCTCTACTTTTTCAGGCGTTTAGATTACCTTTGGATATACTGATGGGTTTGACTTTTCTCTGATTTAATCCTTTGCTTTCATTTACTTCCCAAATTTGGATTCTTGCTTTACTTTTCTTTTTTCCCCTTAGGAGTTCTTCAGATCTGTATAGTTGTTGCCAACTGTCATTTCTGCTGTAATGGTTTAGTTGTGGGAGCTAATAAAGTTTTACAGTAATTGAAAAGGGAGACTGAAAATGTCTGGCAACCGCTTAGTATTCACCTACATTATTGCTAACTTTTCCAGAAAAGTCCAGGTTGTTATACAAATTGAAGGGTCCTTTCTAAAGATCTAAGGGAATCTGGAAAAAGTTAGTGAGGTTTCTGCACATGGTGCCAACTTTTAAAAGCTGTATGATGTTGAATTTTTACCACTTCTATAAAGTGTTCCCCAATAATTTTAGTCCACATTAATGGCTGCTCTTCTTGACTGCCTAAAGCACACATTGTTACTATTATTTGTGCCACATAGAATCTCTGAAATGAATGGTCCTTTGCAATCCTGCCTGCCGACCCATCAAGTGCACTTAGAGGGCTCTATTTTTCTGTCATGTGGCATTGCAATGGATTCTTCTGAAAGATAGATTTATTGCCTCTGAGGATGTTATTAGTTCTTTGGAGACTACTTGGAAATATGGAATATAAGATGAGCTAATGAACACTTCACTTTAATATCAATACATGATGGCACAGATACATATATACATACGTGTGTGTGTGTATATGTATGTATGTATGTATGTATCTTCAGAAGGAAGGTTGGGCAATCAACTATTGTAGAGATACTGCCTCGGAAACCCAAGGAGGGGTAGCTATGTGTTTGATCCGACTCCATGACGGTTAGTTTCGTTGGTTTGAGATGTATGTATCTCCTTTTAGCCTTGGTTTTTTTTTTTTTTTTGCCAATTCCTTCAATGTAGGTTCGACTTCTTCCTTCAGTACCACTGGTTCTTGATCATATGCCACCTCCTGAAATGGATGAACATCAACCAATTCTTTTTAGT
>NW_006921630.1:15974202-15976589 GCF_000298275.1 Orycteropus afer afer
AGATGTTTACTTGTGTTTTATTGACTATGCAAAAGCATTTGATTGTGTGGATCATAACAAATTATGGATAACATTGAGGAGAATGGAAATTCCAGAACACTTAATTGTGCTCATAATGAACCTATGCATAGAACAGGAGGCTGTTGTTTGGACAGAACAAGGAGATACTGGATAGTTTAAAATCAGAAAGGGAGTGTGTCAGGGTTGTATGTTTTCACCATACTTATTCAATCTGTGTGCTGAGCAAATAATCCAAGAAGCTGGACTATATGAAGAAGAGCATGGCATCAAGATTGGAGGAAGAGTCATTAACAACCTGCAATATGTAGACTATACAACTGTGCTTGCTGGAAGTGAAGATGACTTGAAGCATTTACTGATGAAGATTAAAGACTACAGTCTGCAGTATGGATTATATCTCAACATAAAGAAAACAAAAATCCTCACAACTGGACCAATAAGCAACATCACGAAAAATGGAGAAACAATAGAAGTTGTCAAAGATTTTATATTACTTGGTTCCACAATCAACCCATGGAAGCAGCAGTCAAGAAATCAGATGATGTATTGCACTGGGCAAATCTGCTACAAAAGACCTCTTTAAAGTGTTGAAGAGCAAAGATATCTCTTTGAAAACTAAGGTGAGCCTAACCAAGCCATGATGCTTTCAGTTGTCTCATATGCATGTGAAAGATGGACAGTAAATATGGAGGACTGAAGAAAAGTTGATGCTTTTGAGTTGGAGTGTTGGCGAAGAATACTGAAAGTACCAAGGACTGCCAGAAAAACTAACAAATCTGTCCTGGAAGAAATGCAGCAGAGTTCTACTTGGAAGAGAGAATGGCCAGACTTGGTTTTACTTACTTTGATCATGTTATCAGAAGGAACCATTTCCTGGAGAAGAATATGCTACTTGGTAAAGTAGAGTGTCAGTGGAAAAGGGGAAGGCCCTCAATGAGATGGATTGACACAGTGCTGCAATAGGCTCAGGTATAGCAAGGATTGTGAGTTTGGCACAGGACTGGGCAGTGTTTTGTTCTGTTGTACATAAGGTTGCTTAAGTTAGAGCTGACTCGATGGCACCTAACAACAACAACATCTCCTCTCAGCTAAGATTCATCTGACATCAGCAATGACATCCCTCATTCTACATCCTCTTCTGAATACAAGCATGATCTCCTTCTTCAGAGAATGGTTCCTTCTGACAACATGACCAAAGTAGGTGAGATGAAGTCTGGCTATTCTCACTTCCAGGGAGCATTCTGGCTGCACTTCTACCAGGAAAGATTTGTTAGTCTTTTTAGCAGACCATGGTACTCTTAGCATTTTTCTCCAATACCACAACTCAAAAGCATCAACTCTTCTTTGGTCTTCCTTATTCATTGTCCAGCTCTCACATGCATAAGAGGCATAGGAAGAGTTTAGTCATTAAGGGAAATGTTTGCATGCCCATCTGAGTTCTGCCTAGAAGTGAGAGGTCCTCAGCTAGTAGAACAAGGCTTTTTTCATCCTTTACAGTTCTGGTGAATAATCAAAGGAAGTGTAGTCTAGAAACTTTGAGATTTTCCAGCCAGTGATAAGACCACTTCTAATCTGCTCAATTATTTATTAACCAAATAATATAAAATTTTTAATGCATCTAAATTACTTCTATTTTTTTTTCACTGAACTCAGTAAGAATACAACAGTATAGTTACATCTTAAATAGGGGATACACCTTAAGCTAGAGCATAATTTGAAAATTACACCGTTAACATTATGCTTGAAAATCCTCTGAATTGAGGTCCAATTAGCAGTTCAAAATCAGGTAGTTTGTCTCCTTCCCTCTTTCCATTGTTTTCTCTTTCTTTTCCTCTTCCTCTTCCCTTCCATAATTCATCATCCCTCTTTCTTCTTCCATCCTCTTTGTTTCCCTCTGTTTCTCTCGTATTCTCCTCCCTTCTTCCTTCCCTTCCTGCTTCCCTCCTTCCCTTCCTTCCTTCCTTCCTTCTCTGTCTCCCTCATTCCTTCCTTCTTTCCTTCCTTCCTTCCTTCCCTGGGACAATTGGAATCTAAGATTTATTTCAAAGGTAGCAATGGGAATACAAAACTTCACAGTATATGTTTCAACATTACAATAGTTAAGAACATGATATTTGAAATCCAATGCCTTTTTTAGAATGTTTTCTCTTATATATACTTTGTTCCTTACTAAAAAATGTAAACACAAATGCATAATTTATAGGATATAAAACAAATTAAACAAGGTGAAATTTGTAAAGCTTTAGCCTGAGGCTTAGCACGTAAGTGCTATTTAAATAGTAACCACTATGGGCAATCCAGGGAGCTCTGGTAGCATAGTGGCTAAGGCACTTGGCTGCTAACCAGAAGGCTGGCGGTTCAAACCC
>NW_006921630.1:15977074-15980285 GCF_000298275.1 Orycteropus afer afer
GTATAACTCAATTTAAACATACAGACATATTACCAGTCTTTTGAATTAAAAAAATTATGTATCTATCCCAAGTAAATTGATCATACACCTTAGTAAATTCTTCTTGTGAATGAAGTCTGTATTTTGAGTTATTTTGAGAGAGATTTGCTAACCTTCATTAGGTATATACTGTAAGGGACTAATAGAATTAGAAGGTGCCTTGGTGGCCTAGTGGTTAGGCCCTTGGCTATTAACTGATAGGTCAGTCATTGGAACCTACCAGCTACTCTGAAGGAGAAAGCTGGGGCAGTCTGCTTCCAGAAACCCTGTGGGACAGCTCTACTCTGTCCTGTTGGGTCACTATGAAGTGGAATTGACTTGACAGCAAGAAGTTTGGGTTTTTGTTTAACAGGATTGGTAAATGTCAAGTATTAAACCAGATAATCTTATATTTAGCTTGCTTCCAGTAAAATTGTAAGGAGGGGACAGATCAGAATACATAAATACCTATTTTTTTTATAGTTATTATAAGTTTAAAATCTGATGTATTTTAGTTTCTGACTAATAATTAGTCGGAAATACAATAGAATATTTTAGTTCATAGTTTCATCTTCTCAATTATTTATTTAATGACCTATAAACAGACATTGGAAAGGAGCCTGTAGCCCATTATGAAATGAGGAATTCCTTTGCAATGTGAATTATTTCATGTTCTAATTTATTTATTTTAAATAAGACATTCAGATACTTCTTAAAATATGCTGTTTAGTAATGTAAGAGACTGTTCCATAGGAAAGGGGATACTTTTGTCCTGTTGTTTTTAAAACCTCCCTTATTAACACCTTTTGAGAATCTTGCCAATTTATGAGCCCTACTCCCATGTACTATGCCCACCTACATGTATAATTCTTCATATAATTTCAGGGAATTCATAGGTATTCCTGAAGGCATTCAAAAGCTCCAGATTCATGATTCCATTTTATATGGAATGGAGTTTCATATCACCATGTATCTTTGTATTTTTTGTTTATACTTGTCTCTACTCTCAGCTCCTACCTCAGTTCCTATCTTAGGTCCTGAACAGAAAGTATGTGGATGTATGTCTATGTGTATATGCAGATGAATAAATAAAGGGTATGAGTGGGGAGAAAGAGCTAAGGGAGGGTTTGGACTTTTTCCTGCTTTCAGTGAAGCCAAGACTGAGGGTGAGACCATAACTAACCTATGTATGGATGCGTGTGTGTGTGTGTATTTATTATGTATTTATGTATTTTTACAAGTTTTACCTTTAGAACTGAAGAGTTTCTGTGGGGCAGTGAACTGACTGATATTTGACTACTCTAAAAAAGAAAGGTATTTAGTAAAAAACAAAACATCAAGCAAACAAAAAAGGATCCAATGAAAGATGTACATGATAAAGTCAATCTTCTATATTTTCATTCTCTTACATAATGCACACTTTCTGGCAAGCTAAATTTCCTCAATCATTTGTAACACATTGAAGTTGTGACACACAAGAATTTTATGAAGATAAATTAATGAAATATACTTTGACACTTTAAAATAGCCAGCATGAATGATTTCACTCTTCAAAAATGTCTGAAGTGTGATTTTATTTTTTCAGCTGTTGTACATTATAAAACTTTCATCATATCAGAGGTGTGGTAGTTACTTTTACCCCAGTTTTAGGTGATCATTCAATTGAAGTTGAGAGTTACCCTTCATCAATCTTTCCAATGTCCCCCTTGAACCCAATGTTTCTGTTGCCCCTCAAATTTCTAAGCTCTTTCCCAACTCCTCAATTCTGTATGAGTTGAGAAAAACTTCTGTTCTACCAGCAAGTCTTTAAAAAAAAAAAACTTCTTCTAACACATAAATTATTTCTTATTTTGCATACCTTCAGCATGAACATTTATGATTTGTATAATCAATTCCTGATTATACTTGTTTAATGAGCACTTACTGTTGCTAAAACTCACTGTCAAATTTTCTAAATTAAATAGATACATGGTACACAGAGAATAACACAAATGAGTATTGCCGGAAGTGATCCTCCTAGGAGTTCTTAAAGGGTGACATTTTGGTGTATTTGCTAAGAGTGAAGCTGGATTTGTCAACATTCTAAGAGAGAATCTATTCTGAAGAATATACTTTCATTGACCAGACTCACAGTACTGTTGTATAAAATCAGAATGCCAACTCCTTCATCTACAATGAGAAATTTAATTGTCACAATCTCTAACAGTCACATTAGCATGATTAGTATATTTTTCTCTATATAGGTACACACAAACAAGAGGGACAATCTCATCTGAAGGTCTTCAGGAATCAGAACAAGGGGAGACTATTTCTAAGTCTCTATTCTGAGCCATTATGCATTGATATCTAATTTCATTTTTACAGAATTATGTTTTTCCTCTATTGCCTAAGTTCTTGGTTAGGAGGGGCTATGAGGGGACCCTCATGTCTTTAAATTCCATTTTTAGTTCAACATGGACTTCTCAACTGAACTCCAGATCCATGTATCTGACTGTCTCCTTCATAGAGCAACTTCAATGTCTAATTTTGTTGTTGTTGGTTTTTGTCAAGTTGATTCTGATTCATGATGACCCTGCTTTATGCAGAATGAAATTTAGCATGTCCAAAATGAGACTTTACTTTCTTCTTCCCATTCTACCACCTCCATAAACCAACTCTTTCTGTAGTCTTCCCAATCTCAGTAAATGGCAGCTGAGATATCATCATCAGACCCTCATCCAGTCTTCAGCAAACCTTGTCAACTCTCCCTTCAAAAAACATCCAGAACTGGCCACTTCTCCTTGTGTCTCTGCCAAAGCTCTGGTCTGGATTACATCGCCTTCTATTTGGATTATTGCAGTGGCCTCCTAACTGCTCTCCCTGCTTCTGACCTTGTACTCTTACAGTCTGTTTTCAACACAGAAGTCAGAGTGACTGACCCTTGCAGAGTGACATGCAAATCAGATTATCTCTCTCCTGTGCTATTAATGCATATTTTGAATCTCCTATTTAAACACAAGGAACTCTGGTAGCATAGTGGCTAAAGCACTTCACTGCTAACCAGAAGGCTGTCAGTTCAAACCCACCAGCCATTCCTCGGAAGGAAGGTTGGGAAATCCTACTTCCGTAGTGATACTGCCTCGGAAACCCAAGGAGGGGTCGCTATGAGTCGGGGCCGACTCGACGGCACACAACAACAACAACAACAACATTT
>NW_006921630.1:15981255-15985931 GCF_000298275.1 Orycteropus afer afer
CAAACCCACCAGCCACTCCTCGGAAGGAAGATGGGGCAATCTACTTCCGTACTGATACTGCCTCGGAAACCCAAGGAGGGGTCGCTATGAGTCGGGTCAAACTCAATGGCACATAACAACAAAGGCAGAACAACTTTTAGTCAGTTTTATTATTTTTTTAACATTCTCTACAGATAAAACACCCATTTGTTTTTGGCATCCAAGGTGTACTGCTCACATCACCAGCCCTTGGTATACCCCTGGCTAGGCCTTTATCATGGATGAAACTAGGAATAATTAAAAGCTTTTAAATAGAAAAGTGAATCACATGTTAGGAATATAAATAGAGCATTTGTATTCTGATTGTATTTATTGCTTGAAGGTAGGAACTAGTAAGTTTGTTTTTAATGTTCATTAATCCAACTTCTGCCATTGAATCAATTCTGACTCACAGTGACCCATAGGGTTTCCAAGGCTATAAATCTTTACAGAAGCAGATTGCCCCATCTTTTTCCCACAGAGAAGTTGGTGGATTTGAACAATCGATTTTTGGGTGAGCAACCAAGCACTTTAATCATTGTGCCATCTTGTTTTTAATTTTTAATATTTGTCCTGTTGTCTCAACTAGATTATTGTCAGTGGTGGATCAGTGGTAGAATCCTCTCACCTTCTATGCAGGAATCTCTGGATTCAGTTCCTGGCAATGCACCTCATATGCAACTACCACCCATCTGTCAGTGAAGGCTTTTGTGTTACTGTGATGCTGAACAGGTTTCAGTTGAGCTTCTAGACTAAGAAAGACTAGGAAGAAAGGCCTGGAGATCTATTTCTAAAAAATTAGCCATTGATAACCTATGGATCATAATGGTGTGATTCCATTGTGCACAGGGTCCCCATGAGTCCCATCAGCTAACAACAATATCCTTGCATACATTTTCTGAGCAACATTTTGGTATCACTGAGCTTGAAAAATCTGCATTCAGTGCTACTAAGAAGCATGCATTTTGGAATTTATTTTAAACACTGACTTAATTCCAAAGATTTCTTCCTGCATGTTTAAATCCCAAGCTAACCAACTAAAATAAATCATATCTGATTAGAGCCTCATGCTCACATTTTAGACCACACATACAGATTTTAACCATAATCAGCTTCAATGCTGAAAATTCAGTGTTGGTAGAGGATTTGTCACAAATAAACAGAGTAAAAATGATACTTGTTAGCACATACTTAACTCTTCCCCTTTCCTTTACTTTCTCCCATACATATTTAATAGGAATCTGTTATATCCTATGAACTATATTAAGTTCAAGGCATATGTTTTTCCTGTGTGCCAGAAAGTCAATTCCAAATTCATAGCCACTATATAAGATAGAGTAACACTGCCCTGTAAGTTTTCCTAGGCTGTATTCTTTATGGCAGATTGCCAGGTCTTTTTTCCCACAGAGTGGCTGGTGGTTTTGAACTGTTGACCTTTTGGTTAACAGCAGAATGTTTAGCCATTGCACTACCAGAACTCCTTTCAGGGGATGTGTAGTGAGCAAATCAGGCATGGTTCCTGCCATTATGCAGCTTATAGTTTAGTAGGGGAGACAAATGATAACAAAAATACAAATAAATGAGTAATTACCAATAGTGTTTAACACCTTCCCATATTTTATTTTTTCCACCAAGAAGGCCTGAAGTGTCCAGAGGAAATTTGTTTGGATATAATTCACTACATAAGAAAGACTTTTCCATGGAATTCTGTTCTTCAACTTTTGTACTTGAAGGATGTATGCAAAATTTGACTTTATTTTCATTTCTACTTAATACTTTTGTATTTCACAATACAGAATAATGCATGCTGGTTTTATACTTTAAAATGATATTTGCATCTCATCCTGAAGTTGGGTAGACATGTGAACTTATTTTTGTTTTGATTATTACTTAGGATGCAAAATATTTAAGAGAATGTCTTCAAGAATACAGTAGACCTAGCTCTGGTGACATAGTGCCTAAGGCATTAAACTGCTAACCAGAAGGCTGACAGTTCAAATCCATCAGCCACTCCTCAGAAGGAAGACTGAGCAATCTACTTCTGTAGAGATACCGCCTCAGAAACCCAAGGAGAGGGATCGCTATGAGTTGGGTTGGACTTGACTGTAGTGAGTTTGTTTTTTTGTTATATAAAAATAGGAGTTCTGGTGTATAGTAATAAGGCACTTGACTGCTAACCAGAAGGTCAATGGTTCAAACCCACCTGCTGCTCCATGGAAGGAAGATGGGGCAATCTACTTCTGTAAAGATTTATAGCCTCAGATACCCAAATGGGGGTTGCTATGAGGAGGAAATGACTTGATGGCAGTGAGGTTTTTTTTTTTTGGTTATATTAAAATATAACTGTTGAGCCAGAATCAGTCTGGTTAGCTGTTTAAAAGGTACAAGAAGTCTTTCAAATATCAGTTTCCTCATCTACAAAATAAAGGAGCTGGATTAGATGGTCTCTAAGGCCCTTTTCAGATATAAACTGCTACAAATCATTAGAGAAATATTTTTACATTAAAGTTTTTAATATGCAATAAACAATTCCTCAGTGGTTTGAAAAATTCTTGTGTTGTTAAAAATGCACAAATCCAAGACTGTCACATAATTCTTGTTTTGCTCCTTTTGTCATTGTAATAGATGTCATTATAATAGATGATCATTTCCCATCTCATGAGAACTTTCTTCATAGTTAAAAAGTTAGGATTTTTTTTTTCTTAAATGTGACAACTTGAGAGACCAGAACCCTTATTTATGATGATACATTCTGTAGCTTGTGGTGATCTACTATTCATATGTTGGTAGTATCTATATTTTCTAATAAAAGGGTTTGCATCTGTTTTTAATTTGATTTTCCTTACAAGTGGATAAAAAAGTGATTTGAGACTCTTGACAGAGTCTGCAGTATGTCTTTCTCAACAAATTATATTATGATACATGGTAATCCCTTTGTGAAAGCCTCATAAATGTTGATGCATTGGAAATAGTATTAAGAGTAAAACAAAGCCTGCTTATATTCTGTACATCCAAACACACTTATGAAAATGCACCTAAATTAGAAGGGCTTCCATTTTTGTACAAGTGACTAATACTTGGTGATTTTCAACAAGGTCGATTTTCAGTGCTATAACCTCTGTACGTTGGGCTTGAAGGAAAGATATATTTGAAGAGTCATTCAGAAATAGTCCTGTAAATTTAAAAAGGTTGGATACAAAAATTGACTTTTGTTTCTAATTAATCCTATTGCATTCCATTATTGAACTTGAGATACCATGTAATTCTGGGTGGTATTTTCGTTCTTATCTCTTTTTCACCCTTTTCAATTTAAAATCATTTATGAGCACATTATCTTTCTTTTTCTTCAAACAAATGTTCTCTCCATTTGTCAGATTTCTTCCTGTTCTTTGCCCTCCTCGGTATCTACATCAGACATTATTGCCAAAGTTATTTATAGCAGTCAAATTAATCAAATGCTTTCTTAGCCCCTAAGTTGATCATTTCCATTTCCTTGAGTTAAGTAGACTGTTACAGCCAAGTTCCATGTATAAGACATAAACATGTCAACACTCTGATTATTAAAATGTTATATACATGGTGAAATATTAAGTACAATCAGTCTGGTCTCTGCAGCCATATAAATAGATTTGATGAGCAGAAAATCCATACCTTTCTGTTTAAACATGATTGATCACTCAGAAGGCATTTTTCAAAAAAAAAAAAAAATCATCTGCTTCTTGAGACAATTATATATACTTTATTTTGTGGAAAGTTCTGAGGTTAAATTTTGAAGATATATATAAGTCAGATTTATGGAGTAATTAACTGTAATCGATTAGTTTTTTTCCGCCTATCTATGATACTACTACCAGTTTTTCTTTCAAAAAACACCACTTTCATTATGTTACTTTTCTGAGTAAAGCCCTTCAGTAATTCTCCATTGATGTCTTTAGGATAAGATCCAAATATCACAGTCTGACTTTATGACTATCTGGAGCCCATCTTGATACAAGCTTCCAATCCCATCTTTTACTTTTCCTTTATCTGAACACTTCACAGTGTTGTTGTTATGTGCTGTCGAGTCAGACCCGACTCATAGCGACCCCTCCTTGGGTTTCCGAGGCAGCATCAGTATGGAAGTAGATTGCCCCATCTTTCTTCTGAGGAGTGGCTGGTGGGTTTGAACCACCAGCCTTCTGGTTAGCAGTCAAGTGCCTTAGCCACTATGCTACCAGAGCTCCCCACTTCACAGTAACCAGATTGATTTACTTATTTACAAATACCACGTATTTGCTTGGTTCTTCTATCTGTCTGTTGTTCACTTTTTTCATTTGCAAAAAATTTATCTGACTTTCATGGCTGATTTTTTCACATTGCCTATGAAGCCATTGTTGAAACATTCAACTAATGGAAGGGAAGGAAATTTAGTTGAAGAGGGAGGAAACTAATATCATTTGGATCTCTAAGTGACAAGTTCTTGATGGGCACTTTACATATAGTATTTCAACAAGGGCTACCTGTTTTCTGAATTCTCATAAGGTTCTTTTATTTATGAAGATATGATTATTATCAACATGACCAATTTCCTTGGCATTAGTATACATCCCACCTTTATTATGTGTAAACATAATTGCTTCACATTGTTAATAATATGTTTTAGCCATTTTCTTTACAGA
>NW_006921630.1:15986031-16016934 GCF_000298275.1 Orycteropus afer afer
TTGCCTATTATTTGTTGATTAATTAATTGATCTGTGACTAACAGTTTTGAATTTTTTAAAAAAATTTTTATTTATTTTGAATAGTTTGACTATACCTTAATATTCACTTCTGTGCAGTGTTGTATGTATGCATAATTGCAAGGGAAATTGTTCATTATAGGATACAGTTTTAAAGGACATATGAACCAGAGAAAAATCTGTAGCAGATTAGTGGTTATCATGTTTTAGAATTCGTTGTAGCAATTTCAATGAAATAGTACCTGTGCAAATATGCACAATTTGTCTGACATGGAATTGTCTTTGCTGCTGCTGTTAACTGGAAGATTTCGATGTTCACATAAACACCCTTTTATAATCAAAATTCTTAATATTTTTCCAAAGATTATTTTTCAGGAATACACTAAAATTGGTTCTAATCTGAAATATTTTTCTATTTTCTTTAAATACAATAGTTAACTCTTTCCGCTAACTCTTTTACTTACTCATTTAATCATAAAAATCACTATTTTGTTGGCAACGTAATTATTTTTTCAGTGATTAAAGCCCCCACTATACTGAAATTGGATCTGATAATTTGCAAAAGTGGCTATCTTTTATAAATTGTATCTGAGAAGAAATGAAATACAGAAAGAAAGAGTGGAGGGGAAAGAGATCTCACATGGTTTGCAATACCATGGTTTTTAATAGGTTCTTTTCATTTCTCTTGAAAAGTACAAATGGAATGTAACATCTCTTTACCAGTCACTTTATATGTCACTTTACCAGTTTTGGAGACTGTAGATAAACTGTCGTTCTGAGTGTTTTATCCCAAGATAGGAAACTTGAAATTTGAGCATGGGCTATCTTATTTTGAATTTGTATTTTATTCTGAATCTGCTACAATAACCAGATACCGGAAAAGTCTTGTTTTCACTAATGTCTGAAATAAACCTCACATCAGAACAGTAAGCACCTGAGTCATGTGATTAACCAACGCTGACTACTGTACCTGGAAGTAATGGTGGCATAAACAGTGTAAATGCTTTCTGATTTCACTCACACTTCTCTTTGTCTCTTACAGGTGTTAAAATGGGTAGAAGAAGCAGTGCAGGCATCCAAAGTTCATCTCTTATCCACAGATCATTTGGAAAAGGCTGTGAACACTTGGCAAATTCCTTTTGATCCCAGCCTGAAAGAGGTTACTGTGTCACTGAGTGGCCCTTCTCCAATGATTGAAATTCGCAATCCTTTAGGTGAGCTATATCTAAATTCAGATAATAAAATACAAAACCATGGAGGGTAATGTACCTTTTGCACACTTTCTTAATGGCAAGTTACTGTTGTTAGGTGCTGTTGAGTTGATTCCGCTACATAGTGAAATCAGAGTAGAACTGCCCTAGAGGGTTTCTATAGGCTATAATCTTCATGGGATCTTCGAGTCTCTCTCTCACAGAGCCACTGGATGGGTTCAAACCTCTAACCTTTTGGTTAGCAACTGAGTGCTTAACCATTGTGCCACCAAGGCTTCTGATTGCAAGTTGATGCTAACTTAATGAAAATATTCAATAAACTGAGAAATGGTTAGTGAAGATACTTAAAGAGTAAAGCAGATTTTTTGTTGTTCCTAGTTATTATTGACTCAAAAGCTATTACTTTTAATAGTTTAAAGAGAAGAGATTTAGTAAGTTAATTGTAACTGAACTATATTAAGAAGAAATATTATAAAAAAAAGTTCAGTGTCTATTCAGAGAAGATTATCAAATATTGACTACATATAAGCTCATCAGTCTTAGTACCTGGTATCTGTATTTGTATGTGCTATAAAAATGTCCATATACAATTTAAATCTAAGGGGGCAAATTTAGGATGACTCCTTAGCCACAACTAAGCACCTTGAGGGAGTGAGTCACTGAGGCTCTGGGCTTGGGACCATGGTCACAGGAGATAGAAAGCTCAATTGGCACAACATAGTATACAAAAATATTTTTCTACATTTTATGCCAGTGAGTAACAACTGGGTTCTTAAAAGCTTGTGAGCAGCCATCTAAGATACAACTATTTGTCTCAACTCATCTGGGGCAAAGAAGAAGGAAGAAAATCAAAGATGCATGAAAACAGAATGTGCAAAGGACTAATGGACCATGAGAACCTCAACCCATATGACCCTGGGACTAGAAGATGCCCTGCTGCCACTGCCATCCACTTTGAAAGCGATCAAAATTGGAGCTCTTGAATAGAGTGGGAGAAAAAATGTGGAACAAAATTAAAAAAAAAAAAAAAAAGAGTAGGTTTATTGGTCAGATAGACACTGGTGAAACCTCCAAGAGTATGGTCCTCAGTCACCCTTTGAGTCTGGAATTGAACTCACTCCCATGGCTTAACTCCCAGCCAGACACTAGGCCTATGAGCCAAACAACTACACAAGGAAGACGTACTCCTTAGAACAATCAATCATGGAATATCAGAAAGGCAGCGTTTGCACAGGGAGAAAGGTAGGAAGGCAGGAATGCATAAATGAAGGATACAGGGAAAGGGTAACCACAGGGAAGAAGTGGGAAGAAAGCTGTTGTTACACTGTGGGGAATGTAGTCAGTGTCGCAAAACAAAATGTTTATTAACTGTTGAATCTAAAATGAATTTGCTTTGTCAAATTTCACCCAAATCACAATAAAAAGTTAAAAAAAAGAAAAATAAAAAATAAAACTTAGTACCTGGAAGAATACCTTGAACAATAAGCATCTGTTTTATGAATGTACATTATATTTAAATTGAACCTAAAATTTTAATTTCCTACTATATGTATGAAGAAATATTTCATAGCAAGTTTACAATATTTTATGTTACTTTTAAATGAAATGCAAGAAAAAAACTTTTAAGACAATTGTCTAAATTTTCACTGAATCATCTTGGAAAGGGTTAATTTTACAGAAGACAGTTTTTAAAAGTCAAATTTATGCTTTACTAGAGAAATCTTGATTTACTTTGCATTCATTTGAGTCTTAGGAAATAACTAAAACCTAAAAGAAGCTAGCATTTGAAATTGTCCTCAGAGGTCACATGTATACTAGCAAGCAAATTGAAATTTAAAAACAAGCAATATTTTTTAAGACTTATACAGGTTTGGCCTTACAAATGGATTTGTCAATTGAGGCAGGATTCCACTCTAGTTATATTCACGCTCCCCAGTAAAGACTTGTTTTTCCTACTAACAACCTGGATACTTAAAAGTACCTGGATCCATAGTGTTCTTCTTTGTCCTTTTAAAAGTCATTATGTATACAATGATTGTAAAACTTGTTATGCCAATATTGGACTGTTAAAGTAGTGTATAGGAGAGCCAAGGGCACAGTGAATAACTAAAGTATAAGTTAATTTTAAATACACTTTTCTACCTCTGTAAATCCCAACTGTTAGATACTTTAGATAAACCTCAAGTCAGTAAAAAAAAAAAAAAAAGAAATTCACAGCCATCAAGTCGGACCCAACTCGTAGTGACCCCTCCTTGGGTTTCTGAGGCTGTATCACTATGGAAGTAGATTGCCCAACCTTCCTTCCAGGAGTGGCTGGTGGGTTTGAACCACCAGCCTTCTGGTTAGCAGTCAAATGCTTTAGGCACTACACCACAAGAGCTAGGAGGTGGTATCACATTACTTGGTTACACTGCCTCTTTAATTACTACTATGCCTCTTAAAAGCTGTCTCTTGTGCTTGGTGGAAAACTAGTTAAGGTTTTGTACTTGGTACAAATACATACTTAGGGTCTACCTGTTAGTAATATCCTGAATGATCTCCAAAAAAGACATTTATTCCGGTTACTATGTTTGCCCTCTATTTGTTTGAAATGTCTCTAGTGACGGCACATTAATTCTCAGCAGTAATTTTTATCTAGACTGGCTTCGGAAACATGATCACAGTCTTCCAAGAATAATTCTTATTTAAAGATCAAATCAGCATAACAAAGGAGAATCTGTTACTTTAGTTCCAAAGGCCAGAAATCCTATATAAATAAAAATAAAATTTTTTTCCATATAAATAAAATAACATTTTGAGCAACGGACACACATGACTATCAGGTAATAAGTGGAAATAGAGCACCCTTCACTTGAGCCATAGGATACAAAATGATCATTCTTCAGCTCAGTATGCAGCCCACTTAAAATGTCTCTGTGTTATTTGAAATATGATCATACTCTTAGATTTATGTAGTGTTAAATTAACTAATAGGCATAGCTGAGAGAAATATTATGCTTGTTTCCTTTATGCCTGTCTTTCAGGGAAGCTGATAAAAAAGGGATTTGGCCTGAATGAGCTATTAAATATCTATAACTCTGCCAAGGTGGTGAATGTCAAAGAGCCAGAAGCTGGAATGTGGACAGTGAAGGTACTGTTACTTCACAAAGCCTACTTATTACTCTATTTTGATGATGCCATGTTCTAGGAAGTGAATACAATAGTTTACTTATGTCCTGTCTTGCAATTATGGAGAGCACTTTTAATAAGAAGCAATATACATCGTGCATTCATAGGAGGTTTCTTGATCACTGAAGTTGGCAGTGTTAAGTTTTGATGATTGTGAAGTGAAAGCTATCTATGCCACAAGAAGCACTCACAGCTCTCGAATAGTTTTCCTATCATCAAATCTATAGGTTGATTTATTCTACTCCTGTGTCCTTAACAATCTGAAACGGGAACAATAGAGAGTAATGCTTAGAGGTATAGACTGGTGTGGAGCTGCCTAGGTTTGAATTTCAGTACCTCCACTAGAAAGCTGTATTGCCTGGGGACATGACTTCTTGGTGTCTTGCTTTCCTCCTCTGTGTTGTGGGAATGAAAATAATATTCCTTTACTTCATAGAAGAACTGTGCTAAGAATTAAATTAAGATAATGCACACCAAATACTTACCATAATTCCTGATACAGAATAAGCCCTCAAGTAGTGTTGGCTATTGTTATACTTCGTGGATCTAGATCTGCCATTTTCTTCAACACAAAATTGTATTTCTATCCTAGAAATTATCTTAAATGACATATATTCATTCTAAGAAATCATTGCATTTTAGCAGTATGGAGAAAGGAACACACACCCCAGATTCAGGAGACCATAAACTTGAAGTCTAGTTCTGCTACAAATTATGTGTGACCCATGGTAGTAGATGCTGTGCATGCCTTGCTCATTTTTCTCAGACTTTTCAGTTTGCTCTGCTTCTTCTGGCTCTAATACCTGCATCTCTGAGGGTTTTATTTTCCCCATCCAGAATAAGGGAAGTCTGTTCTACGGCGAAACAACACCCCTTAGGAGAGACTTTCATCCCCCTCAGGAATAAGCTCTAGTTTTCCACAGTGAGAACAGGGTTAAAAACATACCTCCTTATTGCCTGCATTCCTTTTCCTATATTACTTCCTCTCGTCTACTAGTATCCCTTGCACCTTCCAAATAAAAGACTTGCCCTGAATCTTCCTGGAAGAACTTAAATGAAGAAATCCCATGCATTATATAATATTCTCTACCTAAAAAAATAGACTTACTCAGATCATGATTCAAATGATCAAGCTGCTGTGAAAGTGCATGGAGGTATTAAACTGTATAAATCTGAGGCACTAGCTTCATATGCCAGTCGGTATTTTTTAGTTTTTTACAGAATGCCTACAATAACATTCCCAGTTCAAAGAAAGAAAGCTTCCATTGTAACTTCACTCAAGTCCTAGAGTATTAGTTCTCTATCCTCAGAATTCTAAATCCTGTAGGGAAGGTAGAAAATCTAATGTGGATTTTTGAGGTGAATGGTAGGGGATGATGGTGTGTATACAATGGTAATATGAAAGGAAATGTAATTTCTACGTGGACCAGAAATAGACCATCTGCCTACTTCATTCATCTACTTCTTTGCATATGTTGTTGTTGTTATGTGCCTTCGAGTCGGACCCGACTCATAGTGACCCCTCCTTGGGTTTCCGAGGCAGTATCACTATGGAAGTAGATTGCCCCATCTTCCTTCCAAGGAGTGGCTGGTGGGTTTGAGACTCCAGCCTTCTGGTTAGCAGTCAAGTGCCTTAGGCACTACGCTATCAGAGCTCCCAAAATGTTGTTGTTGTTGTGTGCTGCCGAGTCTGACCCGACTCATAGCAACCCCTCCTAGAGATACTGCCTCTTTGCATATATAGTAGGTGCTTAATGTTTATTGACTACATTAGATTTGTAAGGATGACGTATTTTGTTGTTGTGATATTTTAAATAGATGTGACCAGACATAATGTTGTACTTACTTTGCCTGTTGTTGTTGTTGTTGTTTGCCGTTGAGTCGGCCCTGACTCATAGCGACCCCTCCTTGGGTTTCTGAGGCAGTATCATTACAGAAGTAGGATTGCCCAACCTTCCTTCCGAGGAGTGGCTGGTGGGTTTGACCGCCAGCCTTCTGGTGAGCAGTCAAGTGCCTTAGGCACTATGCTACCAGAGCTCCTAACATGTCCAAAATATGACTAGTGTTGAATTTGACTTACTGTGGCCAGTGTAGGAAGGAAAATAAGAAGTGCTGAGTTTATGCCTAAATTATTTCAATCTAAGTATGACCTAAGCTAGCAATGTTCTGAGCTAGCTACTCCATTGTGATAATTCATTCTTGGTTTCTGGACAGTGATGTTAATTTATCTGTTAATGACTATTTTGCAAATATTTGCAAGTGATGCCATTAGTTCATAGTGTTAGCAATTCATTTCTAGGCATTTTATGTTGCTGCCTGTAGAATTTCCTCTAGTAAAAATACTGCTTAAAGAAGAGATAATACATGTCTGTTATTCTACACCTTTTTATTCAGTAAATATTTACTTAGTGTCTGCTCATAGCCATGTTCTGTATTACATACTTAATGAGCACTAACCACCTATTAATTGATAGTTAGAAAAATGAAATACTAAGAATTAGTTTGTGAATGAGGAAAGAGATGATAAAGTGATGATGTGATGGGAACTCCCTTTGGGTAAGTCTCTAATCCAGTCTCCTATAATTATGGAAATAATAAAAGACACAGTACATATTGTCAAATTATCTTAAATTTATATCTAGTCCTCACCAAAAGGGCCTCCAGCGCTGATGTTACACCACTGTCTAGAGAACAGTGGTGATAACAACAGATAAATAAAAGATAAGCATTTCAATGCCACTTAAATACAACTGACTCAACGGCAATGAGGTTTTTTTATTTTATTTATTTATTTTTGGTTAAATATAATATCTAAAAGATGAAAGATTTCTATGAACTGAAGAGAAAATAGAGTATGGTGATGGAAAACTTGCATGCATTGATTAAGGGTAGAATTGCACGCCCAATTCTTGTAACTGCTATCAATAATCTGTACACCTGTAAGAGGTTGACTTGGCAAAAATTGTGTGAAAAATGTAATGATGACAAAAAAAAAAAGAGTAACTGAGGTTGTTTAAGTACTGGATTTTGTTGCTTGCTTTGGAGTTTTAAGGTCACGGTTTTATGAGACATCCCAGTTAAGTTTTGCTATTCTACCTCCTAGTTCACTGCATAGTGCCTGGGGCCTTAAAACCTTACAAGTGGCCATTCAAGGCACAACAATTGGTCTCTATAAACCTGGAGAGAAATAGCTAGAAGGAGAGTCAGGAATAGGGAGGAGATATAGAATGTGTGGCTGATTGCCTCCATGAACAACTGCCTCCTTTACCATGAGACCGGAAGAACTGAATAGAACCTGGCTACCATTACTGAACATTTTAATCAAAGATTCCATAAAAGTCCTGATCAAAAGAGGGAAAACACAGAGCAGAATTTCAAATTATCATGGACTCCAGACTTTCTGGAGCCATAGAAGGTAGATGAACCCCAGAAACTATTAACCTAAGATGATCTTTAAACCTTAAACTAAAAGCATCCACTGAAATCATCTTAAAACTGGAAAATAATTTAGCTTAAGTAGTTAAATAGTTCTGTCTTAAGCATTATGCTTTTTTAAGATCTATGCATAGGAGATATTCTAAATAACAACAGCAAAAATAGAATTAAAAAAACAATCATAATTAAACTTATTTTGTTGCTATATGAAACACCAAAAGAATGTATCAAATTGATGCAAAAGAAATGCAGCTGAATCAACTACCATAAATACTGCAGCTGACTTTCGATTTCTTTTCTGGCCAGCTAATGAATGATAGCACAGTACATGTGCGCTTTCTCAAAAAGAGAAATGTCTGAGATTAGATAGTCTATCCCTGGTGCTATCTCCCATGCACTCTGCTATTTGGAAAATGTCTGCTCTATCAGTGGAATTAATAATGCATTTTAAATGTTTCACATAGCAGTTTTTTATCTAAAGTATGGGAAACAATCTATTATTTGACCTAACATGGCATTCAAGGACCACCCAAATCAACCAATATTTCTAGTTATGTTCCATCTTGTGCCTTTATTCTCTAGGCAAATACAATTTTGTTCTGTTACCCACCCTCTCCCTCCCTACATTCTCTTGCTCCATGGTTTTTCTCAAACTGTCCCTTCTGCCTGAAATGCCCTTCCTCTCAGTGTGATTTATGACTGTCCCCGAAGGCCCAGCTCAAATGGCAACATTTTTATCGTCTTTCCTGACATTTTCATCTGAAATGCTCTTTTCCTTATTTCTATTGCAATTTTTCTGCCCTTTATTTTGACATTGATCACTTTCTCCTTTATTTCACATTTATTGTTGTATACATTTTATTTCCCTACTTTAATATAGGATAAAATGTTGTGACAAGTATACACTACTGTTCCTGGGAAAGAGCAATATAATTATGTATGAATAAAAATATTAACACATTCATTCTGATGATCTCTAGGAAAACAGGCAGGAGAATGGGGTAGTTAGCTTACAGCTGAGCTATGGACACAATGTAGCCGCTATTTAAAACATCATGAGAGTGGCTGTTGCTTTTCTTCTGTAGTTTCCCTCTGAAACCCTGGTAAGTGTTATGCTGTGATTTAAGGGCACTTTCCCCAAACAGAGATAAAGAGTCAACTCATCTGTATAGTCCATATAAATGACTCAAATTTTAGTTTGCACCAGATGCTAGTAAAAGCATGCTAAAAAGGAATAACAGAAAAGAGCAAAGTTTTATTTAAAAAAATAGATAAATTAGAAACTCATTTCCATTGACTTGATTTTGACTCAGAGTGACAGAGTAGAACTGCCCCATCAGGTTTCTAAGGCTGTAAATCTTTACGTAAGCAGACTGCAACATCTTTCTCTGGCAGAGCAATTGGTATGGTTGAACTGTGGATATTTGTATGGCAGCTGAATGCTTTATCCACTTCATCACCAGAGCTCCTTAAAAATAAATGAGAAGGTAGTTCTAGGTCTCTGAATTTCTACTTGTTGGGAAGCTACAAGTCTTGGATCTTATTTGTGAGAAACAATACGAATTTTTCCATTCACGCAGCTATCTCTCTCTCTATAAAGAGTATTTGAATATAACCATAGATAAATTTGTGCCAAATCTTGCCCTTTGCTTGTTAAGGGAAGAAAGATCCCTGCAAAGAAATCAAATACATGTCACCACCCAATGGGTTTAGGTCATGCAAAATGTTTTTATTAGTCTAGGATTATCAAAGGAGCTTTGGTAGCGTAATGCCTAAGGCACTTGACTGCTAACCAGAAGGCTGGCGGTTCAAACTCACCAACCACTCCTTGGAAGGAAGATAGGGCAATCTACTTCCATAGTGATACTGCCTTGGAAACCCAAAGAGGGATCGCTATGAGTCGGGTCTGACTTGACGGCACATAACAACAACAACAACAGGATTATCAATGTGATTTTATAATTTAGCACATTCCCTAGGGCATATTTTCCTTACATAATTTGGATAAAGGGTCCTTAGATAATCTCTCAAGTGGAGAAGGTGGTGTATCTTACCACATGAATATATTGAGGTTCTGATACTAGTAGAAATATTTTGGTTTCAGATAGTTACGTTGGTTGCCACAGTTTTCTAACGAATTTTCTGTAGGGTAAAAATATTTTAGAAATCATATTCAAGTGGCAAAAGCTTGTTTAAGAATCACATTAAATCAACCTTGAGTTTACAAAGGATCACAAAAGAGGATTATTATGCTGGCCTCCAATTATTCTCACCTGGTGACTCCTTTCACTAAGCCTGCAGACTTCACTAGATTTGTAATTTAAATGGTTAAGTGCGGTACCAATTCAGAGTTTGGGGTCAATGGAATGCTTTATAATGGATTTTTCCTGGAAATTTCCCAGTTATTTTGTCCTGCAAATGGAGTGCTTCTTCTTCATCTTTCTTTTCTTTTCTTTTTTTTTTTTTTTTAAAGCTACCTGTATACTTGTATCTGTAAATAGGTATGGTGTGTACACATATGTTGTTGTTGTTGTGTGCTGTTGAGTTGGATCTGAGTCATAGTGACCCCTCCTTGGGTTTCCGAGGTGGTATCACTACAGAAGTAGATTGCCCAGCCTCCCTTCCGAGGAGTGGCTGGTGGGTGTGAGCTGCCAGCTGTCTGGTTAGCAATCAAGTGCCTTAGGCACTACACCACCAGAGCTCCCTGTATATACATATATTTAAGGAAAATGTATTCTATACTTTGGGTACATATTTCTTCTTGTCACATTTCTCTGAACCACAATGCCTATTAAAATGATGATATTGTTGATAGTATTTATATCTAGCTGGAATTGTTATAGCTTTGTGTCTAACACAGTGCCTATCCTATTGTACAGTAGGTGTGTAATAAATATTTGACTGAAAATCATCGTATTTTTTAATTTATAAAGTATAATGTATCATTTAAAGGAAAATACTTTAAAAAGAGCTGCACATTCATTTGAATTCAAGATCTATTGTTTATTAGCTTTTAGACCTTGGAGAAATTACTTAACTATGCTAAGACTAAGTAAAATGAGGGAAAATTTACCTAGTTCATGTTGTCTTTATTAAATGAAATAACAGTTCCTGACACATGAATGGTAAAAGTAGTTATTCTCTTGAACTTTTACTAATTGTGTCTTTACTTTCTCTTAGTGCATCTTTACTTTCTTTTAGTGCAGTCAGCTCACTGCCATCAAGTTGATTTGACTCATAGTGACCCCTCCTTGTGTTTCTGAGGTGGTATCTCTAGAGAAGTAGTTGCAGACACCTTGAAATGCCATTAAAACCTCTTTTTGTTTTTATTTTTTGGGGCTTTTTGACAATTTTATGAAATATTCAAACTCTTTGGGAGAAAGAGTTGAAAATCAGGTCTAACAATCAAATTTTTATTCAATTTATGACAGGCCAGGTTCCCTACTTAGTGCTAGGAGGAATTCTCACTGCCTTAACACAAGAAAGTTCATTCCTCACTAATGTTACATATCCTGGGGGGAAGGGGGTTTACTGGAATGGAGGGTCCACCATAATTTAGAACACCCAGCTTCTTCAATCACTTTAATGAGAGAAAATACTGAAGAATGTACATTAAATATGTTAGGAAAATGATTTGCATCACTGCCATCTCATCTCAGAGGTGACACACTTTACTGTCCTTACAATTCATTGGCCAGGACTATTTAAATGGCCCAATAGTGTGAAGGAGCTGGTTTATAATGGCTCCCAAATCAATTTGGGAGCTGGAAATCAGCCAGGAAAATTAGTTAATGTTGCAAAGTAGAGTGTTTTATTTTCCCAAAGTGCAGTTTACTAGCATCCTGCTGACCTGGATTTTCCTAAATACAAAGGTATTGAGAAGAGTAGAAGAGCAAATTATTATCTCTTGTGCCATAGGGTCCAAATCTACCCAGAGATTATGTTATCACAAAATGTTACACATGAATTTAGGTGTACTGGAAAGAGCATTGCATTTGGAATTAATTTCCACTTAGCAGTCAAAGGTAGCACATATTTTGTGGATGGTAAATAAGGCATAGTTATTGCCCTGAAAGGACTTCTAATATAAAGAAGTTGTTAATAGGTCTTTGTCCCCAAACTGAGAAATAAATACATCTGCATTAGAACTGACCAGGAGATCTGAGCCGAGAGCACCTAGGAGCAATTTGTTTCCCTGGCGCTCTCCATGGTGCTCGTTTTATGGTGCTTCAGCCTGTCCTGCGCCTTCATTCCTGGTAGATTCACTCCAATTCAGAAACCCACGTTCTGGGCTGCTCTGCTTATTCTATTCTCTTACTTTTTTTGTGGGTTGAGGCTACCTACTTACAGTTTTAGGCTTCCAGTTACTTTAATGAGGGAAAATACTGATATGCAGTATAATGTCATCTTTGCCAAATCCTGACTTTGCTTCGGTGCAGCTCACACTCAGACCCTAACTCAGATTGCTATCTTGGACTTACTACTCGACCAAGATGACGCTCCAAATGCAAAGGAGTGAAGCAGCTCTTTATGAATATTTTTAAGTGTGTGAACAGTGTCTTTGGGACATCAACCCTTAGAATCTCTGTCCCTACAAACCCTGTTCAGTGTGTGTGGTCTAGAAATATTCCTGTTATGTTCTAAAACAAACTGCTTCTTCTTCTTAACTATAGAAGCTATGAGAGTAAGGTAGCTCCATGCAAGTTTGATTGTTCCAGATACTCTGTGGTGAAGAAGTACATGCTTTACTGTTCTCTCTGATACTCCTACCCAATTGCTGACTTTCTGTTGTGCAGCAAGCTCTTGTTGGCTACCATTGTTAGTTGATGTAGAATTGAGTCTGACTCATGATAACCTTATGTGGTATAGAGTAGAACAAGTATATAACATAAATATATTGTTATCCTAACCAAAAACCAAACCCACTGACATTGAGTCAGATCCAACTCATAGCAACCCTTCCTTGGGTTTCTGAGGTGATATCACTGTGAAAGTAGATTGCCCAGCCTTGCTTCCAAGGAGAGGCTGGTGGGTTTGAACAGCCAGCTTTCTGGTTAGCAGTCAAATGCTTTAGGTACTATGCCACCAGATCTCCCAGTGTTATTCAAAGAGAGCAGAAAGATGCACTGTTTGGAAACTTGTCCTTTAGACTAATAGAGCTACATTCATCCAACTGAGGATGGGATTCCACAAGGAAAAATGTAAAGGACATTTCTATTCTTTTCAGTTTTCATCAGTGGCAAAATATAGACC
The DNA here is from genome assembly GCF_000298275.1 of Orycteropus afer afer. NCBI lineage: Eukaryota > Metazoa > Chordata > Mammalia > Tubulidentata > Orycteropodidae > Orycteropus > Orycteropus afer. Next base: position 15,999,117 of record NW_006921630.1, read on the forward strand.
AAAACAAACTCAGTCTTCTGGAAGATAATTAGACCTGGAGTGTAGTTGTTAAGTAAAATATTAATGAAGGGCCTTGGATTTGTAAATAAATTACCTTTTACTTTTCAGAGCTATATTCTTCTTTTAATATAACCCACAGGTTGAATATTCATGTCAATTCTATAGGCCAAATAGAAACAGCAGTTAAATCAATGATTTTGGCCTCCTTCTACATATCATCGATATAGAATACTGATACTATGATGGCTAAAATAATTTGGAAGCAAAAGGGGGGGGGGTTGTCTCTGCTTGACCCAGTTACAGAATTAGCTTAACTCTCTTTGCTCCTCCAAGATCTTCATGTCATTTAGTCTTCCTCCAATCCCAGCAAGTGTGTAACTTATGACAATCAAAAGCCTTCTCCTAGCATTTTCCATGTTTTCCTGAAGGCTTAATCTATTATGGCCTCCTTGTCTCCTGATTTCTTCTATGTTGATTCCAACCTTTTGTGCTATGATACGAAGCAAAACTCAGCCCTTTCAAAATTTTCACAGATTCACAAAAACCAAGCATTTTATGAGTTTAGTAGATTTATTTGGAGGTTCGAAGTTCATGCCTTGAAGCACCAATGCCCTTCTGTTTTCTCTTTGCCAACCCCCTTCTTTTCTCCTCATCATGTCTCTACTTCACTCTTCTGGATAGGGGTTCTCCTCCTATTAGGTAGAGCAGTTCAGCATTCCCAGCCTGTACCCTGAAACCAAAACCAAAGCCAAATGCACTGTCATCAAGTCGGTTCTGCTTCATAGGGACCCCTCCTTGCGTTTCTGAGGCGGTATTACTACGGAAGTGAGTGCCCAACCTTCCTTCCGAGGAGTGGCTGGTGGGTTTGAGCTGCCAGCTTTCTGGTTAGCAGTCAAATGCCTTAGGCACTACGCCACCAGGGCTCCTACCATGAAACCAGCACAATCAGCTTAATTCAGACCATAATTAAAAAAATCATGATGTAGTTGTAGAGTGTGGTTTCTAGAGGCTCAATGCCTCAGTTTACACCTCAGCTCTGCTACCTGCTATCTATGTGATTTTGGGCGAATTACTTAACCTCTCTGATCTGTCAAATGGTGATAATAATAGTATTGTCTCTATTTTGTGACGATTAGAAGTGATCATTTATGTAAAAGATATACTTTAATTAATAGGTTAATACTTTTTTCTTCCTTGTTTTCTATTTACTGGTATTTACCATCTTTATAGGAATTACTGGGTAGGGTAAATGGTTTACATCCTTGGCTGCTAACAGAAAGATTGGAGGTTCAAGTGCACTCAGAGTGCCTTGAAATAAAGAATGGTGATCTACTTCCAAAAAATCAGCTATTGAATATCCTATGGAGCACAGTTCTACTGTAGTACAAATGGGGTTGCCATGAGTTGGAATCAACTCAGTGGCAACTGGTTTTGGGCACAACCCTTATAAATACTACGTTTTTATTGCACTAATATTTGGAAAAAGGAAGCTCAGATAAGAAGGAAATTAAAATAGTAGATTAATAGATACTAAGCTATTAGTACTCTCTCATAAATAAATTTAATGTGATATTTAGCATTCCTAAGACACTGCCAAGTATTGTCATAATTATTTTAAGAGAAAGACTAAAGAATGATGAATGCATGGCTAAACATTAGAGATCATTTTTAATGAAATTTGAATTTTCCTTTATATTATATTTTAAACCATCATTTTGGTTTATTCATAACCTTGTTTGCTCTAATTACACTGGTTAATCCAGAGTTGACTGTGGTTATTTATAAAAACTGACATACTTGGAAATATCTTTTATTTATTTATTTACTTTTATTGTGGTGAAAACATATAACACAAAGCATTCGATATAACATTTTCCACATTTACAGCTCAGGGACACTGATGACATTTTTCATGTTGTGGTGCCTTTATTGCTATCCTTTTCCAAAATATTCCATCATCTATTAGCATAAACTCAATGCCCTCCAAGCAAAAGCTTCCCCTTTCTCCCTCCCTTCTACCTCTGGAAAACACTAATAATCTTTGGTTTATATATGTAAATAAATACATATATTTCAACCTATCTAGAAATATTCCCTCCCTTCCCCTCCCATCCCTTGGAACCAACAAAGGAAGTTTCCTTCTATATATTAAACTTTCCTTGATTTTTCACAATAGTGGACTAATACAATAGTTGTCCTTCTGTGATTGACTCATTTCACTCAGCATAATGTCTTCCAAGTTTATCTATGTTATGTGGTGTTTTTCACATTGTATATCATTCTTTAGGATTGCATAGTATTCCAATGTGTGTATATACCACAGTATGTTTATCCATTCCTCGGTTGATGGGCACTTAGGTTGTTTCCATCTTTTTGCTACTGTGAATAGTGCAGTAATGAATGTAGGCATGCATATATCTATGCATGTCCTGCCTCTCACTTCTTTAGGATATATGCCTAGTGATGGGATTGCTAGATCAAATGCTATTTCTATTCCAACATTTTAAGGAATTGCCATACTGATTTCCACAGTGGTTGTATCATTTTTGCTAAAGAGGCAAGGAGGCTGCATCTTCTGACCTCCTGTAACCCCGCAAGAGGAAGACAGAATAACTATCAGTAGGCCAAGGCCTATTCCTGAAAGGCCAGACATGCCGTCTTCCTCTAGCTGTTTCACCAACCCTAACACCAACCTTTCCTCCTGCACACCCACCACCTCTCTGCTGGGTTCGGTAATTCACTGCAGTGGCCACACAGAACTCACAGATTATAGGGTTTATTAGGGAAGCACCAGGCTACAATTCAAGTTCAAGAATGCACTCAGTCTCTCAGCCTACTGTCTTTCAGCCGACAGTCTTTCCTTCCCAACAGTGTGTGTCTCTTAGTCTCTCTCCCAGCACCGTGTGTCTCTCAGTCTGTCTCCCGGCAGCGCATTGTCTCTCAGGAGCACACTTCTCTCAGCAGCACATCTTTCACAGCCAGAAGTCAGAGAGACTTCTGACTTTAAGAATTCTGGCCTCTAAGGGGCCTCCTTTCGAGCCTGGCAGAGTGGCCAAACTAACCAATCATAACATCAGAATTCTAAGCACCTGAGAGAGAGCAAACTTCCCAGAACATTGCTTTGTGCCAGTCTCAACAGAAATACCCCAGGGGGATAACTTTAACAACCAGGAGCTCCTCAGTTGCTCACAGCAAATTCCACCATGGAGTTTACAAAGACTTATGGCTAGAAAAGCCATACCAGTAATTTACAGAGCAATTTTACAGTTCCCCCAGCATTGTATGAGACTGCCAAACTCTCCACATCCTTGCCAGCATTTGTTATTTTCTGCTTCTTGAACTTTGTTATTAATGCTATGGTGAGATGGTATCTCATGGTTGTTTTTATTTGCATCTCTCTAATGGCTAATGATCACAAATATTTCCTCATATGTTTGTTGGCTGCCTGAATATCTTCTTTGGTGAAGTGTCTGTTCATGTCTTCTGCCCATTTTTTAATTGGATTGTTTATCTTTTTTATGTTGAGGTGTTAAACTATACATTTTAGAGTTTTCTATACATTTTAGAGGTAAGTCCTTTGTGTGATACATTGTTTCAGAATATTTTTTTTTCCATTCTCTAGGTTCTCTTTTTACTCTTTTGAAGAAGTCTTTGATACACATAAGAATTTAATTTTTAGAAGGTTCATCTTTATCATCTAGTTTATCTTTTGCTGTTTGTGCATCTTGGGTTTGGCTTGATAATTTATGTCATAAATTAGGGCCCCTAAGTTGGTTCCTATTTTGTCTTCGGTGAACTTTATAGTTTTAGGTTTCACATTTAAGTCTTTGAAGCATCTGGAGTTAGTTTTTGTGTATGGTGTGAGGTATAGATCTTGTTTTGTTTTTCTGCAAATGGATATCCAGTTTTCCCAGTACCATTTGTTAATGGGCCTATCTCTTCCCCATTTAATGGATTTTGGCCCTTTGTCAAAGATCAACTGATCATAGGTTGATGGATCTATTTCTGGGTTCTCAATTCTGTACCACTGGTCTATGTCTGTCATTTTCCCAATACCAGGCTGTTTTGACAACTGTAGCTATATAGTAGGTTTTGAGATCTGGGAGTGTGAGACCTCCTACTTTGTTCTTCTTTGGTAGGGCTTTGCTTATCCAAGGTCTCTTTCCTTCACACTTGGAAATATCTTTTATTTACAATCTTTTCTAAATTATAAGAAGACACTCCTACTGTTTATAGTGTAATCTAGAAACATAAAAATAATATATTTTGCTATTTAAATTTTTATTGTCTTTCATATTTTTAGCATTACTTAGGGAATAGCAAACCTACCTCCACACTTCTATACACTTTGTTAATTACTTTAGTGCTTCAAGAACCAAAATTAGTTTGTTTCAGCCTCCTTATTCATCAGCATTGCTTTATTTTTAATGTATAAGTTAGCAATGGTGGATAACATGTTTCCAAATGATTGGCCAATTCCTGATTTTCTCACACAGATACTAAACAGCTCTTTTTAAAAAGCCTTTTTTAGTTGGTTTGTGTACAGAAAACTTGGTAGACAATTATCACTTGATAGCAGCCAGTTGGCAAATCATATATCGTATTTGCCCTTGATGGTCTCAATAGTTGCTTTGTCATAATGAGATTTTCTAAGCAGCAAGGCAACTAACAGTAATATGATGTCAGTGAATAAATATAAATCAGTTCACCATAGGAGTGACCATTTTGATTGCCCTGACATTAAATTGGTGGGAATCCCAGGGTGGTGTAAATGGTTAACTCTCTTGGCTACTAACCAAAATATTGGAGGTTTGAGTCCATACAGACTTACCTCAGAAGACATGCCTAGTGATCTACTTCCAAAAATTCAGCTTTGAAAATCCTATGGAGTACAGTTCTGCTCTGACACATGAGTCACCATGATTTGTGATCAATTAGACAGCAATTGTAAACAAGCAAACAAGTAAACATGAAATTGGTAGGCAATGGTGTCTTCAATAAAGCTTTACATTACCTAAAGCAGTTGAAATTAGATTTAGCGATGTTTTTTTTTTTTTTTATAGCCCTATAGGGAACTTCCATACACTTTGCAATTAGCAAACTGTATGGAAGTAAGGAGCTCTGGTGCCACAGTGGTTAATACATCTGGCTGCTAACCAAAAGATCTGTAATCTGAACCCACCAGCCACTCCATGGGAGAAAGATGAGCAGTCTGCTTCCATAAAAAATTACAGCCTCCTATGGGTCAGTTCTACTCGGCCATATGAATAGGAATCAACTCGATGGCAGTGGTTTGGTTGATTTGTTACAGGAAATCTCCAATATAGAGGTGGGTCATGATTCAGTTTCTATGTTTTGTTTATTTGTGTGGATTTATCACACATTTTTCTTCAGAAATAATGGAAAAGTGGTAATGCTAAAGTCCCCAAACTTACTCTTATGTAAATGAACTCCAGTGACTGGCAGCATCATTTATGCTAAGAATGAAGACATATCTCCCCATCCCTGCATATCCATTTCCCTTTCCCTTATAGTTTTTACTGACTCTGCCCAGTGATATGTAAATACGAGAACACCAAGGACTTATCACTTCATGCTTCTTCTCCTTACTGACAAATAAGAAGCAGTCATAATGATTCATGGAATACTTTGTAGAACTCTAGAGGTGCCCCAGCTTTAACCATATGTGGCCAAATCTGGTTGTTTACCAGTTGAAAAGAATATATACTGTTCTAGTGCATCCTGACTCTCCTATGATACTTAAATAATGTCTTCTCAGTGTTGAGATTGAGATCCATATTTGGTGTCTTAGTGTTGTCATCACTGTGAATCTGACTCAATGGCAGTGACTTTGGGTTGGTTTTGGTAGTGTTTTCACGTGAATGCTTTCTCTTATGCTTATCTCCTACTTCAACTTAAAAGACTGGTGTTATGTAGTCTTTTCATGTTAAACAGAATCTTGGTCATCAAAGTAATACAACTATGATGAACTCTTGTTCATAAGCCCTAGTTACTTTTTGAAATGTAGATTCTTAGACTCCACTGAACAGAAATTCTGGTTTAGTAAATTTGGGCTGGTATTCAGGGATCTGCATTTTTAATAAATAACTCAAGTGATTTTGGTGAAGGTGCTCCTGAGATCATATTTTGAAAGATATTCAAGTAGAGATTAAGTCTGACTTATCTTGCCCTTGGGAGACAATATGTCACTGTGGTGAAGAGACAGACCATTGGATTAAAACTCCATCTGTGTAATTAATAAATATTGTGAATCTGGGCAAGCTATTTAATGTCTTGGTGTCCCAATTGCCTTATCTGTACAGTGGTGATAATGATATATACTTTATAGGATGGTAAGAAGATTACATAAGCCAATGTATTTAAAGAATCTGGCCATAGAGTAAGTGTTCTATACCAAAAAACCACTCACTGCCATCGAGTTGGATCCAACTCATAGCGATCCCTCCTTGGGTTTCTGAGGAGATATCACTATGGAAGTAGATTGCCCAATCTTCTTTCTGAGGAGTGGCTGATGGGTTTGAACCAACAGCCTTATGGTTAGTAGTCAAATGCTTTAGGCCCTATGCCACCAGAGCGCCCAAGTGTTCTATAGACATTAGTATTACTATTTTTATCCTATGACCTTAATTGATATTATTTATTACTTATGCACATATGTTGCACTCTAGGACTTAGTTTATCACTGAAGATTTAGTCAGCCATTATCCCTTTTAGAATGTTTTATCTGAACTATAAACTAGTCTATGCTCCAGGCATACTTTTTTTTTTTTTTTTTTTGTATTTATATCATTGTATTTACTGTATCAAATTAAAGGGTTATATTTTTCATATTATTTTCCCCATTGGCCGTGAGCTCTTTGAGGGTAAGGAACAACTTTTCCTCACATTTGTGTCTTGAGCACTGAACACCCCGGCTGGGACACTGCTGAGCAGGAGATGCCAGTTGGATATATTCTGGGCAGTCAAATCTTGCATTTGTCCTGACTGAATCTTCCCAGAGGCAAAGAAAAAGCAAAAGCAAAAACAATGGAAATTAAACTCTTTCCAGAATTGAGCCTAGATGCTTTTTGTGAGAGAAGATGTAGTTATTCATTTCATCGATATTTACTGAACATCAACCATGTGCATAGCAGTGAGCAAAGCAAAGATCCATGCTTTCATGGAGTTTTTTTTTTTTTTTTTTTAAGTTTACTTCAAATCCATTCAGTAGTAAATAAATATCTTTGACTGCTAACCAGAAGGCTGGTGGTTCAAACTCACCAGCCACTCCTCAGAAGGAAGAGTGGGCAATCAACTTCCACAGAGATACTGCCTTGGAAACTCAAGGAGGGGTTGCTATGAATCAGGATTGACTTGAAGGCAGTGAGTTTGTTCTTTTTGGTTTTTACCATTGGTGATGCAGTGATTTCCAGTTGCCATCCCATATGTGTCAGAATAGATCTGTGCTCCATAGGGTTTTCAGTGGCTGATTTTTTTTTTAAAGTAACAGGCTAGGCCTTTCTTCTGAGGTACCTGTGGGTAGATTTGTACCTCCAACCTTTTGATCAGTAACTGAGATTGTTAACCATTTACACCACTCAGGGACTCCATGCAATGTTTGTTAGCTGACATCTACTTGACCCTTAACCCATGGTGACCCCATGCACAATGAGATTGTACCATTGTGATCCATAGGCTTTTCACTGGATAACTTTTGGAAGTAGGTCATTGGGCCTTTCTTCCTAGTGTATCTCAGTCCAGAAACACCTCTGAAACCCTTTCAGCATCATAGCAACATGATAGACAGGTGGTGACTGTGCTGGAGGTACATTGACTAGGAATCAAACCCAGGTCTCATATGTGGGAAGGGAGAATTTTTTCTTGAATTTTATGTTAAAGAATGCCCATGGGATATGAGGGAGGAATGTAACAAAACTTATGCTTAAAATATGAATCATAGTAAAGTTCATAGCACCAGCTCAGAAGCTTCAATTATTGGACATCAATCTTAATGAACTGCTCTTCAGTTTCCCATACTGTCTAATGTTGTGTGTGACCAGATTCCTGGATTGATTGCTGACTGTGTTTGTCTTTGAACATTTTCCAGACCTCAAGCAGTGGAAGACACTCTGTTCGCATCACCGGCCTCAGTACTATTGATTTTCGAGCTGGCTTTTCCCAAAAGCCCACTCTGGACTTCAAAAAAACAGTCAGCAGACCAGTGCAAGGTTTGTATATGTGCATTATTTAAATTGACACAATCAATATCTAAGCCAAAAATAGTTTTGAGACTGTCTGTGATTTTATAATTTTGCATTTTCAGTAATTTGGAAAGATTGAATCTTTACTTTAAAAATTATTGCCATCTTCACCTAGTCAGTCTTTCTCAAGTTATGGATCCAAGACCATTGATATCAAACTCATTCAGGAAATCAGAATCTAAAATTTAAGATACCTAGGCCCCACTCTTGGACTCCTGAATCAGAATTTCAGAAGGTATAGCCTAGGAATATACATTTTAGTGAATACCTCAGTTGATTTCCATACTTACTAAATTCTGAGAACCATTGACTTTGACTTTGAGAGTTTTTCTTATTGAATCTACAATTTCCTTTGCTACCATGTGAAAAGATAGTGTGTGTGAATATAGCTGAAAAAATTAAGGATACCGTGTATGATTGTATATTCAAAGATGAAATTTGTGCTTATTTTTAAATTCCTCTTATTTTACTCATGCATGAGGAGTCATAGTTTTATCACAAGAAAATACTCAATCCTCCTGTGAGTCTTAAATTTTATCTTTCTGATTATTCTTTTATTTTGATTTTGATATAATTTCTGGAAAGGTACACAATTGTGAATCTTGAAAAATATCCCTGTAATCAAGCGTCATATAATACAATGCTCACAGTTCTGATTTTTGATGTGTATATGTAATTAAAATAAGGATAATTACTCATGATTCCCTAAGATTCTTTAATCATGGACAGACTTTCTTTTATATAGAAAAGATTGTACAGCTGGTACAATTTCCACAATTGATAGGAAAGTCTGTAGTACTCGCCTTCATGGTATTTGTTGTCTGTTATTAAAAGGGAAATATTTATTTCATATATCACCTCAATTTTGGATGCTACTGGTACATGATAAAATCTTTCTTTTGTAGGAATACCTACCTATGTGCTGCTGAATACTTCTGGAATTTCCATTCCAGCTAGAGTAGATCGTCTTGAACTTCTAAGTATCTCAGGCAGTCCTCTTAAGACTATGCCTGTTAAATATTACCCAGATCAAAAACCATATGGCATATGGAATATTTCTGAGTTCATTCCACCAAATGAAGCTTTCTTTCTTAAAGTCACTGGCTATGATAAGGATGATTATCTCTTCCAGAGAGTGTCAAGTGTTTCCTTCTCTAGTATTGTTCCAGGTGAGACATCATTTTTTTCAACACTAGAGTATTGGTGGCTTAAAGGGTTGATGTGGCCAGATAGGTTTTTTAAAAAAGAACTATAAAATCATAATATCCTCACATTACTACTGTGGTACCAAATCGATGGGCATTTACATTCAGGTAAGACAACTATTTTTAAACATAAAGTAGAATATCTGAAGTTTCATGTTAAGTCTTCTTGATTATAGATCTGGGAGTTTTGATTATTTCAATCAGTGTAAGAACTCAAACTGAGAAGCTCTGGTACCTTTCCTCCTCCTAAAAAAACTGGGCACATATGCTTGATTAAACTGTCTAAATTGACTAAATATTAAAAATTATACAATCTTCACCTCCATGAGCACTAGGAAATGAGTGGTGATGATTCTGGCTTATTATTGTGTTGGTTAGTTAATTCTGAAAGGAAAACCTGTTGCTGTAATGTCAATTCTGACTCATAGCAACCCTGTAGAACAGTGTAGAACTAACTGTTCAAAGGGTTTCCAAGTCTGTAATCTTTATGTAAGCTACCTGGCTAACTGAAGAGATCCATATTTGTGCCCATTCCAAAGAAAAGTGATTCAATGGAATATGGAAATTACTGAAGAAGAGCTCCCAATAATATCACACACAAGCAAAATTTTGAAGATAATTCGAATATGTTTGCAGTACTGCATTAACCATAAACCGTCAGAAATTCAAGCCAGATAAAGAAGAGGACATGGAATAAGACTGCTGAAAGAACTAATGAATCTGTCCTGGAAGAAGTGCAGCCAGAATACTCCTTGAAAGCAAGAATGGCCAGACTTCGTCTCACCTGCTTTGGTCATGTTGTCAGAAGGGACCATTCCCTGGGGAAGGATTTCATGCTTGGTAAGGTGGAGGGTCAATAAAAGAGGAGAAGGCCCTCAACGAGATGAATTGATACAGGGGCTGTGGCAATTGGCTCAAGTATACCAAGGATCATGGAGCTGGCGTGGGACTGGGCAGTGTTTCGTTCTGTGCACAGGGTTGCTATGAGTCAGAGATGACTTGATGACACTTAACAACAGGAACAACAATGACAACATGAAATGAGAGATATTATTTCTGACATCAGACAGATCTTGGTTGAAAGCAAATACCAGGAAGATGTTTAATTATATTTTCTGACTTTGCAAAAGCATTCAGCTGTGTGGATCATAACAAATTATGATAACATTGTGAGGAATGAGAATTCCAGGACCCTTAATTGTGCTAATGAGGAACTGCACACAGACCAAGAAGCAGTCATTTGAACGGAATAAGGGGATAGTACATTGTTTAAAATCAGGAAAAGTGTGCATCAGAGTTGTATATTTCACTATATGTATTCAGTCTGTATGCTGACCAAATAATCCTAGAAGCTGGACTATATGAAGAACACAGTCTCAAGACTGGTGGAAGACTCATTAACAACGTGTGATATGCAGATGGCACCACCTTGCTTGCTGAAAGTGAAGCACATTTGAAGCAGTTAATAATGAAGATAAAAGACTACAGCCTTCAGTATTAATTACACCTCAACATAAAGACCAGCCACTCCTCGGAAGGAAGATTGGGCAATCTATTTCCATAGAGATACCACCTTGGAAACCCAAGGAGAGGTTGCTGAGTCAGAAACAATTCAATGGCAGTGAGTTTGGTTTGGTTTTTTTTTCTTTTTTGGTCAACATAAAGAAAATCAAAATCCTCACAACTGAACTAATAAGCAACAATATGATAAATGGAGAAAATTCTGAAATTGTCAGGGATTTCATTTCACTTGGATCCACAATCAGTACTCATGTAAGTAGCAGTTAAGAAATCAAACAACATATTACACTGGGCAAATCAGCTGCAAAAGATCTCTTTAAAGTCTTAAAAAGCCAAGATGTCACTTTGAAGACTAAGATGCAACTGACCCAATCCATGGTATTTTCAGTAGCTTCATATGCATGTGAAAGCTGGACAATGAATAAGGACGACCAAAGAAGAATTATGGTGTTGGTGAAGAATATCAAATATATTATGGACTACATGAAGAATGAACAAATCTGACTTGGAGAAGTACTGCCAGAATGCTCCTTAGAAGCGAGGATGGTGAGCCTTTGTCTCATGAACTTTAGACAAGTTATCAGGAAGGATTAGTTCCTGGAGAAAGACTTGGTAAAGTAGAGGGTCACTGAAAAAGAGGAAGATCCTAGGCGAGATAGATTGACACAATGGCTGCAACAATGGTCTCAAGCATAGCAATGATTGTGAGGATGGCACAAGACCAGGTAGTGTTTTGTTCTGTTGTGCATGGGGTCTTTATGAGTTGGAACTGACTCAGTGGCACCTAAAAACTATAACAGTCTGGAAGCAGACTGCCACATCTTTCTCCTGTGGAGCAGCTAGTGGATTCAAACTGCTGACCTTTCAGTTAGCAGCTAAGTGCTTAACCACGGTGCCACCAGGGCTCTTGGTTAATTAATTAATTCATTCAGATTTAGTTATTATATATAAGGCACTCTCCTGGTGTAGTGATTAAGGCATTTGGTTGACAACCAAAGGTCAGTGGTTCAAACCCACCAGCTGCTCCATGGAAGAAAGAAGAGGCAGTCTGCTTCCATAAAGAATTACAGCCTTGGAAACCCAATGGGGTTGCTATGAGTCAGAATCGACTTAATGTGTGATTTTTTTGGGGGGAGTTATTATATATTTGCTTGTAGATAGGGATGAAATTACAGGTTAGGGACTATTTGGTGACATCAGCTCTATTTGAGTTATTTCTCAACTGTGATACTGAACTCTGACCTAAACTTTTGGACTTCATCTTGAACTATTAACTGACAAAGGTACAGAGAATTATTTTCTAAAATTGTACAATTGGGAAGAGGAAGAAGAATTTATCATTTTATACACAAGGTTGTGATTTGGGAAATTCTATAGCTGTTGATTAATAGTTGTAGAGTGAATGATGAGAGTAGAGCCAACCTTAATATTTCCTATATAGAATATTCAAAGTTAGTTGGTTTAGCATCCAATTTGAATGTTACAAAATATATTGAACTAAAAAAAAAGCTTTGTTCCATTTGGAAAATGGAACAATGACCCTATGTATTTGAATCTAAGGTATGTGGGTTATATTCATATTTTTATATTTTTGAAATTAAAATATTCCTTACAATTGATGATATATTGTAATTTATTTGACAGTTTGTTTTCCTACCTTGATTGTACAAAAATAATGTTGTGTCTTAAAATCAAGAGTCTTAGTTTCAGTGAATACTACATTCAATGAATATCCATGAAGATAACCAGAAATGAATAGTTTTTAAATAAATAAAGATAGTTAATAATATTTTTAGAGATTTTGATTAGTTGAAATGAAGAGGATTTCTTGACATAATTTAACTAGCATGCTTGTGAACATGTTAATAGGAAATACTCAATGATTTTATGACCATCTTGCCTATGTTCTTTCTTTCCTAGATGCTCCCAAAGTTACAATGCCCGAGAAAACCCCAGGATACTACCTACGACCAGGCCAAATTCCCTGCTCTGTTGAGAGTCTTTTGCCTTTTACTTTAAGCTTTGTCAGAAATGGAGTTGTACTTGGAGTAGACCAGTATTTGAAGTGTGTAAATGTTCGTTGTTTTTGTTTGTTTTCTTAGTAATAATCTAAATACAAATAGATTATCATTTTATTGAACTTTTTCCTTGGAAATTCTCACTTATTTGCTCCCTAATCAGTCTCATAATATTAAAAAGAAAAAAAAAAAAATCAAATCTATCACTGTCGAGTTGACTCTATTTAATATCATAGAGACCCAATAGGACAGAGTAGAACTGCCACATAGGGTTTCCAAGGCTGAAATCTTTGTGGGTGCAAACTGTCACATCTTTCTCCTATAGAGTGGCTGGTGGGTTCAAACTGCTGAGATTTCAGTCAGCAGTCAGCAGTTAACCACTGCTTCATCAGGACTCCTATCTTGGGATATAGCAGTTGTCATATCAGTCAGAGACCACTGATATATTGCAATTGACAGAGAGATAACATATAATAGATACAATATGATAATACAGTAAATTCTAGAATATATTCAAGGGTGGATTCAAGTTTTATGGGATTTGAATTTTATACAATTTGAGATCCTTTATTATGATAAAGAATGCAAAATTTTGAATACACAATTAGATAATGAACCTTGGAAGGAGACCTTTTAAATGAGAGGCCCTGAACCTGAATCTTTATTGGTTGAAACCAATAAAGACTAGATGTAAATATCCCTCTGAATATGATTTAAAGTGATTAGAAAAAAAAAAAACAAAAACAAACAAGTTGCCACTGAGTAGATTTCTGACTCATGGTGATCTCAGGTATGTCAAAGTAAACTGTCCTCCATAGGATTCTCAATGGCCAAATGTTTTGGAAATAAATTACAGGTCTTTCTTCCAAGGCACCTTTTGATGGACTCAAACCTTCAACATTTCAGTTGGGAGCTAAGTGCATTAATTATTTTCACCACCCAGGGATTCCTAAGATTTTGGGAGGAAAGTACACAATGCAGCACATTGCCTTCAAGTCAGACCCGACTCATAGCGACCCCTCCTTGGGTTTCCAAGGCGGTATCACTATGGAAGTAGATTGACCAACCTTTCTTTTGAGGAGTGGCTTGTAGGTTTGAACCGCAAGCCTTCTGGTTAGCAGTCAAATGCCTTAGTCACTAAGCCACCATAGCTCCTAAATAGAGGAAATTAAATGGGATAAGGAATGCTGGAAGTTGGTAGGGTGTGGTTTTGGGTAAGTCGTAAATTTTAAAATTTAGGGTAAGGAGTATTTGAGCAAAGACCTGATGATAGTGAGAGAGCCAGTCACACAGATATCTAGAGGCAGAGCACTCAAACAGCAGGAACAGCAAGTGCATTGCCTAAGGCACTAGTTCACCAAAAATATAAAACAGGAAGGAGGCCAGTGTAGAGAGATTTCAGTGAACCAGGAGAAGAAGGATGGATGATGAGGCTAGGCAGGTGTGGTGTATGCTGGAGAAGGAGGGACAGGTGTACCAGAAACACACAAACCACTGCATATCATCAACAGGAGTGAGCTAGAAGGCATGAATTTTTCTCATGGGGATGGTTGACTCCCTTAGACAAATCTAAGTAAGTAATCTAATGATAGTTATTGATTGCATTTTGAAAACCAGGAGGAAAATGATTTCTGGAAAGTGTTGTTTTTTAACTTACTGTGAAACTATGTACATTTTCAGAATTTTTTTTTTTGTAAAATTTTGCAGTGTGAATTCAATATAATATAAATAACTTCTATATGACGTTATTTATGAATCTCACTTTATACAATCCCTTTATCATTTTAAGCATTTTAAGCAAAGTCTTCTGGCAGAAGTGTTCATTTAACTTTAGAAAATTTTCCATTCTTTAAAGATTGAACTGTAAAATTTCCTGCTACTATTCTTATATAGTACATCCTGATGATTTACTTGGCTAATAGTTAATATTCACCAGGATAGCAAATGATGAAGCCACATAACTGACTGATGAAATCAAATAATTCTACTTTATATTTAAATAGTAACTTTTTTCAAAGACACTTGGGATTTTTTATACACATTAATTCATTAATTTCATACAATCCGTGGGAGGTAAACCACCAAAATTCCTTTTCTCATTTTTCCAGCTCTGTGGTCCAGAGATAGGACTTGCTTTGCTGATGTACATTAAGTATTTTGGATGTGAGGCACTAGAAACAAAATTAGGCATGGATGATGATGGATTGACACTCTAATCCTTATTAACTCATACATCTCCACCCTAGATTTCCTAATAACTCAAGACATGAGACTTAATCTTTGTTTATGTCATCCACTTAGGTCACTAAGGAATGTAAGAGGGGATTGGTTTTCATTAGCAGCAGGATATATTTCTTCCTTATTTTAATGCTTTCTTCCCTTTTCCAAAGACCATCCCTTTAGCTTTTTTTTTTTTTTCATTATTATGGTTGTGTAGTGCTTAATGTTAACTGAGAAGGCTATTAGAAAAAAGAATCATTTTCATTCAATATTTCATAAACAAGAGAGGAACAAATATAATCATTAAGAACATTCATTAATCAGTAAACTAGTTATATACCTTTGAACAAATTAGTTGTCCTTCTTTCTAGATTTCAATTTCCTTGTTTTTAAAATGAGGAACTTGAGACTACAGTCACTTTATGTTCCAAGATTTCCATGAATTTAAGTTTGTGCTGAATCCTAATATATTACTGGCTTTAATGTAGGCACTTCACAGGACACTGAACACGTATGTATTCCAAATTCCTATCTTCCTGGAACTTATCAGTACCTAGATGATGACATTTATAAACTAGTACTTGTTGTTGTTGTTATGTGCCGTCAAGTTGTCTCTGACTCATAGCGACCCCTCCTTGGGTTTCCGAAGCAGTATCACTATGGAAGTAGATTGCCCAACCTTCCTTCCGAGGAGTGGCTGGTGGGGTTGAACCGCCAGGCTTCTGGTTAGCAGTCAAGTGCCTTAGGCACTAAGCTACCAGAGCTCCTAACTAGTACTTAGCATACTGTTATTTAGCTTTCAAGATACATCTTAGGTGTTTAGGGCACTATATTTAGAGCCAAGTAATATTTTGTCTTCCTCTGAAAGTAATAAGGACCAGTGGTATATAGTGCATACAAAATAAAATTAAGAAACATTACCCAGCTTATGATTCAGAACTGAAGTGAATATTCATAGCTACTGAAATATTTGGGAGCTCTGGTAGCGTAGTGGCTAAGACACTTGCCTGCTAACCAGACGGCTGGCGGTTCAAACCCACCAGCCACTCCTTGGAAGGAAGGTTGGGCAATCCTACTTCCGTAGTGATACTGCCTCGGAAACCCAAGGAGGGGTCGCTATGAGTCGGGTTTGACTTGTCAGCACATAACAACAACAACTGAAATATCTAGAGTAGTGACTTTGCTTATTTTCTTGCTGTTATGACAAGAACCTGTGTCTTAACTTCCTGTTACAAACCCTAGGTCAGCACTGAATTCAAATTAAGAGCTTAATATGTTCTTTATGGTTATTTGATGATTGATGTGGTTTGTTTGGATGAGGAGTGATCTGGAATTATCATTCTGAGGTTTTATTTATTATGCCACATTCAGACTCCATTTGACAATATCTTGACTATTCAGTGGGCTTTGTACCTAAGCTGCACCATGAATGTTTAATAAGCTTGTGAATAGCTAAAGATAATGACAAGAAGAAAATGAGAACACTTATGATAATTCAACATATTATGAAACAGGATGATACCTGTTTTTATAAATGATTGGAATCTTTTGAACAAGGATTAAATATGTATTATTTAGACATTTCCAGAAAATAATTTAATTTTCTAGTATTAGAGGACAAAGAATAAGTATTAAATGAACAAATTAATAAGAGGGATTTTTTTCCTAAAATATTGATATTGACAAATTGATAGTTATTTTCTTTCTTCATTATATGTGTCTGTATGCATATATATCATCAGATATGGTATATAGCTCCATATGGAATTTATATATAAGAAAGTTAAGGATAATTTATCTTCATAGAATAAAAACATTCTATATTCTCCATTCCAACTTGTGAATTGCCCGATTACATTGCTTTGACTAAGAACCTCACTAAAATATGACCAAAAGCTGGTAAAGACAGGGTAAGGAGAAAAGATTAATGAATGTTTCTTTGCCAGCTCTATCATCTTTTATTTTAACATAGCCAGAAAATGTTTCCTTAAAGAAATTTTCAGTCTCCATAATTTACTTGGTCTTTGTTCAGTCTTTTACACAGAGTAGAAAAGTTTAACTTTGTAATTATGACAGTGTGTGTAATTTAAACTTATAAAGAACTATGCAGTTTTATTGTCTCTACCTCATTCTTTTAAATGAATACTTCAAAACAAATACTGAAATTATTTTCAACATGCTTTTGTTTTTATAGTAAATGAAAATTTCTCTTTTCTTACCCCAGAGAATCCACCAATGTGAACTGGGATATAGAAAAAGTCACTTTGTCTGATGAAGGCTCCTATGAGTGCATTGCCGTCAGCAGTGCAGGGACTGGAAGGGCACAGACTTTTTTTGATGTATCAGGTAACTATCATTGTTCTGGTTACCTAGTGCTGCTCTGACAAGAATATACCATAAATGGGATGGCTTGAAGAAACAGGAGCTTATTCTCTTTTTTTTTTTTTTTTTAATTAGGATTTGGGTGAAGATTTACAGAGTAAATTCACTTTTCATACAGCAGTTCACATACACTTTGTCTCATGTCATTGACCAAAATTTACAATGCAGCAGCTACCCTCCCACTTCCTCCCCATAGTTACCTCCTCCCAGT
>NW_006921630.1:16021149-16027838 GCF_000298275.1 Orycteropus afer afer
CAAGATTATCTTCTGTGTCTGTGTTAATTGGTTTCCCTTTTCTTTGTTGAAGAGGGTCTGTGCAATCCTTCTGCCTAGTCCGCCATCTTGCCCCGCCTCTCAGGAGCTTATTCTCTTACAGTTTGGAGTCTTTAGTCTGAGCTCAAAGTGCCAGACTCAAGGGGCTGGGTGAAAGCCCCTCAAACTTGGGCTTCAGTTCCACCTCCAGCTCTCAGCCCACTCCCAGCTAGAGGCTTTTCTTCACTCAGATAGCTGCTGGCTGCTGAGGCTGACAAGCTCAAGGTTGACAAGTAAAAAGGCACAGTCCCACGGTTACCAAACCAGTGGCAGGCCATTACTTGAAGTCCATTGAAAGTCCCCAAGTCGGCAGAGTGTGGTACGCTTCTGAACAATGACATAGCTACACTCAGGGATCAAGCGTGACATAAGCTAGAGACCATTCCCAAAGCTGTTTCTTATATACAGAAAGCAAACCACATACCCAAAGCAGCTATTCTGCTGCTCCAATAGATTCCAGGATGGAGTTAATTACCAATCTCACCATGGGGAATAACTATATTCAGCTGCCCAGCCACTCAACCAGGCCCAGTCACATTGACACACAAACTTAACCACCACAGTCTCTAATATCTTTGTAGTTAGGTGAGTACTGATGCAGTTATGGAGATGGGATATTTCCTAATCAGTTTTCATTTATATAATTTTCTTTATGATTATTTGATTGTAATCTATCTCCCCACTGGATTTGAATCCAAATCCTGGCTTTACAATACATCAATTGTGTGACCTTCCTTTGGTCAATTACTCAAGCATTCAGTGCCTTGGTTTCCCTGTCTATAAAATGAGGATTTTAACAGTCTATCTGATAGAGAAACTGTGAAGATTAAATTAGATAATATGTAAAAGATATAGAAGAGAGCCTGACACATATAGAAGCACTTAAATGATACTAGCTTTTATTGTTGTTATCATCATCAACAATGAGCACAAACATAGCAACCATTGTGAGGATAGCACAGGATTGGGCAGTGTTTTGTTCTGTATACATAGAGTTGGAACTGACTCAGTGGCACCTAACAACAACAAATCATCATAATCATGATTGTTGTTACTGATGATTGTAGTGGTTAATAAATCTCTTTTGAAATGGCCATATAAACTTTCTTTTTCTCCCTTCCATATTCATAGTGAGCAGAGTACTTTTTTATAAATAGGCTCCAATATCTAAATTGAAGACAATAATGAAAATGTGTAGGTTTTAGAAACATGGGCACAATATTGATACTAACAAGGACAGAAGTAATGTTAATTATTTTACATTCAGATAGTATATTTCCTCTGAACAAATGGGAGATAATTCTCATATATATGAGGTAGAATACATTAAATTAAAAAAAAGAAAAAGTTCCCTCTAATCTACCAGAATTCTTCCCCTTGGAAAAAAAAAAAAAAAAAGATTAGTGATCAGGATTTAAGCACTTCATGGCATAGATCTAAGAGTTTATTAGAAATTTGTTTTGACTGAATTATTTTCAACTTGTCTTATAGACTAGTGTTGTTGTGAGTTGTTCAGTAGTAACCCTATGCTGACCTAAATGTGGTTGCTTTTCTATGACTGCCAAATGCGTGACAATGCTTGTGTCTGCATTCACTAGATATACATTTTCTTGAGACAATTTATGACAAAAGAAGTTTTATCATTTTAAGGCTGTTCATAAGTCTGTAAATTAGTATGTGTGTTATCACTGTCTAAACTGAACTTTAAAACAGAGGTGTGCAAGTCAGGCCATCACCTTGCAGTAAAACAATTTGTTTCCTTTTATTCTTAGAAAAATAAAGTTTGTCTTATGAAACATCTTCTATTTAACAAGTTGACATGCATAATAAACTCTTCATTTTTTTTTTTCTCATCTCCAGTAATTATGGAAAGCATTGGAATTGTGTCAACATTCTTGAGCTTCTGAGAAAACAAACACTTGAACATTTGAGGTTTTTTTTCTCCCCCAGCAATATTAATTTAGGGAAGGACAACAGGGAAGAGGTTTGAGTGAGATGATTCAAAAGACATCTTGCAGAAAAAACTGGGATATGCCAGTAAGAACTTGTGAACTGACTGTTAGAAGCTTGGCTTGAAGGTGTCAGTAACTTCCATGTGTGTGTTCTGTACAAGCCCTTCTAGTATGAACCCATGCCTGGGATAACTAGGTAATTGTACTGTGCCAAAGCTTATTTTTAAGAATTAAGTCCCATTCAGTCAATTATAAAAGAAAGAGGCAGAAATATTGGTGACAGTTATTCTAGCTGCAGAATTAGCAAGCAGTGGCCCTTTGGACTTGAGGGAGTGAAGATTTCCTCTGTTGCCTGGCCCACCAGCCACTAACTTCCACTCAGGTCTGAATTTTCTTAGCCTGGGCTGAGATCCCAACTCTGCCCGCCCCCCCCCCACCACACACACACTGAAACTACTTATCAGTATCATTGGCATCAGGTGTGAATTCTTGGGATATTTAGAGCTTATATTTTGGAAAGGAGTGCTAGGAAATAGGCATTGTGGAATAGTGGTGTTCTTGTGGCAACTGTGGATATTATATTACAAAGTCAAAGAGCACCTAAGAGCAGACAGCTTAAAGAACTGAAGTTCTACTAATATGTTACTTTTTTTCAGCATCTTAATAGCTGACATAGTTAAGGATTATTAATTCATTTGAAATGTCAACTATTGATTATTTTAAGTGCCAAATGGGTATAGAAAACCTTATACTCCTCTTTTGTTATATATAAACACATAGAAACTAATGAATGAAATTACATGTGTGAAAAACTCATTCTTTCAAATAATTTTTGGTGTTTTAGTTTAGTTTAACTTATTAGGTTAACACTAAAGTCATTGATCTCGTTATTGAATTTCTTTATTCACACATTGTCCCTCCTCTAATACACACATACAACACAGAGAGAACACTAAGTTCTGGATTTGAGTAAAATTCTGAATAGAGAAAACAGCTAACTTGTCAAGGTCATGTGAGTGACAGGCAATCTTAAGTTATAATCACAAGATATTCTTTGAGAAGAGAGTAAGACCCCAAAATAATCTTACACCGCCTCATAGTTTCATAGCTAAAGGAATTAAAGCCCTGAACAGGTGAGTGACCCATTTCAGATTGGATGGGACAGAACCAAAAACAAAAACAAACTCACTGCTGTTGAGTTGATCTCGGCTCACAGTGAGCCCTCCTTGGGTTTTCGAGGTGGTATATCTATGGAAGTAGATTGCCTAATCTTCCTCCTGAGGAGAGGCTGGTGGATTTGACCTGCCAGTCTTCTCGTTAGCAGTCAAATGCCTTAGGCACTATGCCACCAGAGCTCCTGGAAGGAAGGTAGTGAGGGGTATATTCTAGTCCTACTGACTCTTAGTCTGATGATCTGTACCTAATGTCACAAGGCTCATCATGGTCCCTCCCTAAGTTTTTTTTTTAAATTTTTATTGTGATTTGCGTTAAAGTTTACAGAGCAAAATCATTTTCTATACAGCAGTTCACATACTCTTTGTCTCATGGCATTGACTGCAATTTCCCATAATGCAACAACTCTCTTCCTACTTACTCTCCATAGTTACCTCTTCCCTGTGTCCTTCACTCCCATGCACTCTTGCCCCCCTGTGCTGTCTCATTGGACATACACAGCCCTTCTGTTCTCTCATGATTGTTCTCTCCAAGGATTGCATCTACCTAATGTAAATGTTCAGCTCATATGCCTGCCTTTTGTTTGATGGGAGGCCACAAGAGGGGGTTCAAAGTTCAGACCTGAAGGCAGCTAGGGGCCATATTATCAGGGGTTTCACCAGGTTCTATCAGACCAGCAAAACTGGTTCTTTTGTTTTTTTTAATGATTATGAGTTTTATTCCACCTTGTTCTCCCATTCTATCCAGGATCTCCTACATAGATCCCCCTCCAAGTGGTTGACAGTGGTAGCCAGGCACCATCTAGTTCTTCTGGTCTCATAGTTGTATAGGCTGAGGATCACATGGTGTACCAATCCCTTGGACTAATTGTTTCCATGTGTCTTTGGTTTTCTTCATTCTTCTTTGCTCTGGATGAGGAGAGACTCATCATTGTGTCCAGATGGCAATTTGCGAGGTTTTAAGATCACAGTCACTACTTGCCAAAGTAGGAGGTGGAACAATGTTTTTGTGTAGTATGTTATGCCAGTTGAGCTTGATGTCCCCTGAGACCATGGTCCCAAGCCCACAGGTCCAACTACTTGTTCCCTTCAGGTAGCTGGCTGTGGCCAATAAGTGACTACAATCTTGTCTCTTGTCAGCTCTGCTACATACCTAGAAATTCTTACAGAACATACACATACACTTGTAGAAACATTGTCTGTCAACCCTATACATGGTCACGGGCACACTCCCCCCAGCATAGACATACCTAATCGTTCAGCCTGTCCATCCATCTACCCACCCATAGATCAATGTTTGCCATCACTAACAGCACAATACTGTACGTGCAAAGAGGTTCATCTTTGTTGTCTGTACCTTCTAAGCACCTGGGTCTGTCTTCTTCTTCCTCAGTGCCACTATGTTGATCACCCGCATTTGATACATTGCCCTTCCCTTCACCCAAATCAATACTTGTCTCTATCTATCTAGCAGTGTTTCCTCCCCTCCCATCCTACCCTTGGTAATGACAAAGAAAATATCCTTCCATATATAAACCTTTCCTTGACTTTTTATAATAACAGACTGTTACAATATTTGTCCTTCTGTGATTGACTTATTTCACTTGGCATAATGTCCTCCATGTCCATCTATGTTATGTGGTGTTTTACAGATTTTATGTTATTCTTTAGAGTTGCATAGTATTCCATTGTGTGCATACTCCATAGTTTGGTTATCCATTGATGGGCATCTAGGTGGTTTCCATATTTTTTGCTACTGTAAATAATGCTGTGATGAACATGGCTGTGTATGTATCTGTCCCTCTTTGGGCTCTCACTTCTTTAGGATATACACGAATTGCTGGGTCAAATGGTATTTCTAATTCCAACTTTTTAAGGAATAGCCATACTGCTTTCCACAGTGGTTGTATCATTTGACAGTCCCACAATCAGTGTATTAGAGTCTCAATCTCTCCACATCCTCACAAGCATTTGTTATTTTCTGTCTTGAACTTTGCTGCTAGTGCTGGGGCAAGATGGTATCTCATTGCTGTTTTGATTTGCATCCCTTTAATGGCTAATGAGGAGCTCTGGTAGCATAGTGCCTAAGGCACTTGACTGCTAACCAGAAGGCTGATGGTTCAAACCCACCAGCCACTCCTCGGAAGGAAGATGGGGCAATCTACTTCCGTAGTGATACTGCCTCGAAAACCCAAGGAGGAGTCGCTATGAGTCAGGTCCAACTCGATGGCACATAAACAACAACGACTAATGATTGTGAACATTTCTTCAGGTGTTTCTTGGCCACCCAAATATCTTTGGTGAAGTGTCTGTTTATGTTTTTTGCCCATTTTTTAAAATTAGATTACTTGTCTTTTTGTTGTTGAGTTGTTGGAGTTTTCTATAAATTCTAGAGGTAAGTCACTTGTCAGATATGCCATTGCAGAATATTTTTTCTCAATCTGTAGGTTCTATTTTTACTGTTTTGGAGAAGTATTTGGAAGCACATAAAAATTTAATTTTTAGAAGGTCCCATTCATCTAGTTTATCCTCTGTTGTTTGTGCATTTTGGGTTATGGTTGACAATCTATTTTGCCAAATAGTGGGACCCCTAAATTTCCCCTAGGTTTTCCTTGAGGAACTTCTTAGTTTTAGTTTCCACATTTAAGTCTTTGATCCATCTGGATGGTGTGGGGTACATATTGTGTTTCATTTTTCTGCAAATATCCAGTTTTTCCAGCAAAGGACCATCTCTTTCCCATTTAATGGATTTTAGCTCTTTGTCAAAGAGCAGCTGACCATAGGTTGATGGATCTATTTCTTGGTTCTCAATTCTGTTCCACTGGTCTATGTGTCTATCATTGTACCAATACCAGGCTGTTTGATTACTGTGGCTGTATGTGGTTTTGAGATCTAGGAGTATGAGACTTCATACTGTATTCTTTCTCAATAGTGCTTTGCTTATCTGAGGTCTCATTCCTTTCCATATAAAGTTAGTGATTGTTTTTTTCATATCCTTCAAGAATGTTGATGAGATCTAGATTGGGATTGCGTTGAATGTATAGATTGCTTTGGGTAGAATTGATATTTTCACAGTGTTCAATCTTCCTGTCCACGAACACGGTATGTTCTTCCATTTATGTAGATCTCTTACGGTTTCTTGAGTAGTATGTTGTAGAATTATTTGTACAGATCTTTTGTGTCCCTGGTAAGATTTATTCCCAAGTATTTTATGTTTTTTGGTAGCTGTTATAAATGATATTGATTTCTGTATTTCTTTTTCAGCAATCTCTGCTGGTGTAGAGGAATCCAAGTGATTTTTGTATGTTGATCTTGTGTCCTGCCACTATGCTAAATCTCTCAATTAGTTCCAGTAATTTTTTTTTTTTTTTTTTTTTACTGAGTCTCTTGGGTTTTCTATTTATAGGATTATATCATCAGCAAATAGGGATCGTCTGATTTCGTCCTTACCAATCTTGATGCCTCTGATTTCCCTTTTTTTTTTTTTTAATCGCTTGGGTTTTCTATT
>NW_006921630.1:16027938-16038102 GCF_000298275.1 Orycteropus afer afer
TATAGGATTATATCATCAGCAAATAGGGATAGTTTGGCTTGTTCTTTACCAATTTGAATGCCTTTGATTTCCCTTTCTTGCCTTATTGGTGTTGCTAGGGCTTCCGATACAATGTTGAATAGAAGTGGTGATCAAGGGCATCCTTGTCTGGTTCCTTTGTTCCTTCATTGAGCAATCACTTCATGGGAGTTGCCCTGGAAGAGGAGTGAATCAACAACCAACAATCAGGCAGCTAGAGAAATGAGAGTGTTGATCCTGAAGCGGGATCTGGGTGTGTTCACCTAATATCTGCCACAAGCTTATAATAAGGACTTTTAAATACTTAAATATCTCCTAAAATCCCTAGTATAGTTGAAGAAATTCATTTAAAAAGGGGACTATATACCTATGTTGTGTTAGGCTGAGTTCTCTAGCAAAACAAAACCAGTAAAGCTTATATATATGTATATATAGAGAAATTTATCTTAGGAAAATGGCTCACACACTTATAGAAGCTGGCAAGTCGAAAGTTCCTGGATCAAACGTCAAGCTGGAGGCTTTTCCACGTCAAGCTGGAGGCTTTTCCTGACTCTTGAAGCCACAGGTGCTGAGGAGCTCAAGGCTGGCAGGCAGTACAATGGCTGTTGACTCCAACAAATGATGAATCCAAGATCTCCAGGCCAAATTGTGGATTGTTCACTCACGGACAGTTGTAGACAGCACAACAGAATCCTGATCCACAGAAGAATGTCTCCTCTCCCAGGATGTCCACAGATATACTGGAAACAAGCCACCCCTTAGGGAAACTCCCATTCAACAGATTGGCCACTCAAAACATAATCATCTGATCCCATCATGGGAACAACCACACCACAACAGCTCAAACCACACAGAATTATGGTCCAGCCAAGTTGACACACAGCTCCAGCTATCACATATGTGCATATATGTATATATATACACACACATATATTTATAATACCTTGTGGACTGTGAAAGTTTTAGATAGTGTTGGACATGTGCACACACACACACAATTACTTTCAGTTCACCTAGCTTATAATGGCTTTAGCCAATAAAAACACAGGATACTGGATTAAATTTGAATTTCATGTAAGTATATCCCAAGCATTGCATGAGACATACTATGCTGAAATATTATTTGATATTTATATGAAATTCAGATTTAGCTAAGGTTCCTGTATTTTATCTGGCAACTGTAACTAAAAAGCATACTGCCCTAGAGTCATTCTGACTCTTAGCGACCCCCATTGGGTTTCTAGGGCAGTAAATCTTTATGGATGTAGATTGCCCTATCTTCCTTCCATGGAGCAGCTGGTGAGTTTGACCTTCCAACTTTCTGCTTAGGAGTCAAATGCCTTAGGCATTGTGCCACCAGAGTTGCTTAGCCATAGTTAGAGGAAAAAAAAAAAAAAAAAAAAACACACACTCACTGCTCTTGAGTTGATTGAACTCATATTAACCCTTCCATGGGTTTCTGAAGGCAGTCTCTCTACAAAAGTAGATTGCCCAACCTTGCCAGGTACTTTTTTCCCATATCATTCACCAATTATTTTAATGAGATTTAAAAAACATAGCAGAATGATAAAAGTTATGTTATTTTTTATAATTTAAAATAGCATATATTCTTTACAAAGTGTTTGGAAAACAAAGAGAAATATGGAAATTACCACATTTCTATCATTCAGTGATAACCACTATGATTTTGGTATATCTGTTTCTAGTCTTTATTTTATTCAGGCTTAAGATATTCATCTGTATTTATATACAGTTTTAAATAGCAGAAGGAGAAAATTTAATCTTCAATATTCTGATACTCTTTCATTCTTAAACTAACACAGACATATGGATTTCCAGCTACGTAGATCACCTGTTTTTATTGCTGTATTATTGATCAACAATGGTTTCTCACATCAGATGATTGTGAAGCATTTGGACTTCAAAAATAACTAGAGCAATCAATCTGTGATTCTACTTAGAAATGTTGGTTAAATATTTAGTTAGCAATTTGCTTTTTGAAAACTTCTGAAATATACATGACAATGCCATTTGCGTACATGTCTGTGTGTATATGATTTTATTAAAGGATTTGCCCTACTATTCACTTCACCTTCTAAAATAAAACTGTTACCCTTCTCAGCTGGGGAAACAATTATCTTATTCTACTATTGTACCATGTCTTATTAATGAGATTTTAACTCTGTTCCTATTAGATATTGGCATATCTTTGCCATGTCTATAAATCTTTGTAGGCTATTTTCTTTAAAACACTAAGTATATATATATAATATATATACACATACACACACATATATATATATACACACACATATATATATGTATATACATATATACGTATATATATATGTAAATTTTTAAAAAGTCTGTAAATTCTACTTTCTTTAAAACACATGCAAAATTTGCCTTATTCCACAATCCTAAACAGTCTAGTTCTGTCTTTTTACCATGGCTTTTTGATCCTCATATGTCTATAATTTTTAGATTTGACTTGAGTATTCTTTTATACGTAAATGTGCACTACATTTTGAATGCATAAAAGTAGATGATACTTAAAAGTAGATGATAGTGTTCTTGAGGTCATAGGTATATGCATTCATCAATAACTTTTGTTGTACTACATATTACATATTAGAGCTTAAAGAAATACTTATTAAATTTTTAAGCCATATCTGTAAGTGAGCAAAATGGCTTTTGGATCTTTTGATCTAAACTTTTTTATTTCACACAGAGCCCCCGCCTGTCATCCAAGTGCCTAAGAATATTACAATCACACCTGGAGAAAGAGCAGTTTTGACCTGTCTCATCATCAGTGCAGTGGATTACAATCTAACCTGGCGGAGGAATGACAGAGATATCAAACTTGTAGACCCAGTGAGAATTAGGGTGTTGGCTAACCTCTCGTTGGAGCTCAAGAATGTCAAGTTCAGTGATGCTGGAGAATACCATTGTATGGCTTCCAATGAAGGAGGATCATCGTCTGCTTCCGTGTTTCTCACAGTACAAGGTACTATAAGTATGTTAACTTCTAAATTGTGTTATCTTTCTGTCTTCTTCCTTAGATATCTGTTGTCTCAAGGCTGCCACTGAAGAGTGACAGTATCTGCACAAAAAGTGACAAACAGTTTTGAATAAAGAATGCTTGTGTCTCCTCAGTGATTTATAGCTGACTAAACTGGAAACTGACACATCATTAACAAGTACATGAGTTTAAAACAAAATTAAGCCTACTAGTTGAAGACTTCTATTTTAGGAGGAAATGAATAGAAATTATCTTTGAATGCCTTAATTATTTTAAAATGTGAAAATTCTGCTGGTTTTAGTATTTTTTTCAAAAAGTTTATTTACAGTTTGAGTACTATATTATCTATGTATACAATTGATTTACTTTTTTAAATAAAAATTTCTGATGCTTCTTATCTTGATAAAATTTTACTGAAATTTAAGCAGAATTGTTTTTAACTTTGTCTTATATACATCTACACACATGCACACACTGAGTACTTAATAAATAATTAACTAATAACAAACTATTTTTGAATTATGTCTAAATAGAGGAAATGTATAGATAGCTGAAAACAAGTGTTAAAACATGGTATTAAATATATATCATTTTAAAGACTATCAAAGGAAGATCAGAAGCCACTCTAAATCTTCACACTACTAGAATTATATGTCGCTACTTAATGACTGGGAGCTCTGATAGCATAGTGCCTAAGGCACTTGACTGCTAACCAGTAGGCTGGTGGTTCAAACCCACTAGCCATTCCTCGGAAGAAAGATGGGGTAATCTACTTCTGTAGTGATACTGCCTTGGAAACCCAAGGAGGGGTCGCTATGAGTCGAGTCCGACTCGACGGCACATAACAACAACAACTTCATGACGATAGGCCAGCTGGGAGTCTTAATGTAATGATAAAATCACCATTGGCAGTTTTTTGCTGTTAAACTGAAAGATGAAGTTGCCTCAGCAGAATATTTCATTTTGAATCTCTAATGTAGAAGTCTGGTTATATTAGAACTGGATCTGCCTATTTGGTTATGGCATTGGAAACAACTTTATAACATGTCTGAGGTAAAGTTTTTATATGATTTTTTAATGAGAGTATCCAAGCAAATGGCCCTTGAGTTTCAAGCTAGCTTATTGAATGTTATTAATGGCTTCTTGTTGTTGTTGTTATGTGCCATCAAGTCAGACCCAACTCATAGTGACCCTCTTTGGGTTTCTGAGGCGGTATCACTACAGAAGTAGATTGTTCAACCTTCCTTCTGGGGAGTGGCTGGTGGATTTGAACCGCCAGCCTTCTGGTTAGCAGTCAAGTGCCTTAGGCACTATGCTACCTGAGCTCCCTTATTAATGGATGAAAAGTGAAACTACTGTGAAAATTAACAAAATGTCTGACATCTGATTCTAATTTTCTCCCTGGTTGTTGAGAAACATTCTGCAATCTGAATATGTGTCTTTTGTTAGTTGATCAAATGAAATCTCTAGGGAAATGTTGCTTTTGTGAATGGTTCACTACATTTCCACATGGTAAACTGTGTAGATAATGTAAGTTTATCCAAGTATAAACTTGGGTTAGTAGAACTTTAGAACTCTTTTACCAAACTGATTGTTTCAGATAAAATAAATGCTAATGGACTTCTGAAATTCAATCTTGGTTGGTGACTTGAAGTTCCTTAGAATGGATTGCAATATAAAATCAGAGCCTTCCTTGTTTCCTCAGGTTCAATTTTTAGACCATCAATATTCTTTCTAGAATTTTAGAGCAGTGATTTTCAAATTTTTGGGTAAGAAATTATAGAAAGAACTTGTTAAAAAAGAAAAACTGATTCATGTCTAAAGATTCTGATTCCATAGGTCTCCTGTTGGGCCTGTAAATCTGAATTTTTAATGGGCAGCTTGGGTGATTCCAAGAACAATAATTTCTGAAAAGAGCATTTTAATCTACTTTATAAACCCTATGAACTAGAAGTGTACATTTTTAAGGGAAGCCCTGAAATCTTTTATACCTTGTAAAATAGAATTATTATTATGCAATGATTTAAATAAATGCTAAGGTAAGATGTTATATAATACATTAATTATAAATATTAAAAAGCATATGGCATTATATGGTTATTGGCTAATTGCTATGACCTATTGCAGTGTATATCTGGCTTGTCTAGTTGGCCTTGAGATAGAGAAAAAATTTTGATGAATAAACATGTTTTAAAAATCTAACAAAATATATTCTAGAATTTCTGACACTGTTTAATAGAAATAGAATTTATGACACTGTTTTAGTAGCTATTTGTGGCCACCTGGATATATTAATTTATGGTGGAATGCACTACTGGAAAACTATGAAGAGTTAATAAAGAGATTATTGTATCCAGGGATACATTCATGAG
This sequence comes from Orycteropus afer afer, assembly GCF_000298275.1. Classification (NCBI taxonomy): domain Eukaryota; kingdom Metazoa; phylum Chordata; class Mammalia; order Tubulidentata; family Orycteropodidae; genus Orycteropus; species Orycteropus afer. The sequence continues at coordinate 16,033,351 of NW_006921630.1, forward strand.
AATATTAATGTAGTAAATGATATGCATGCAAACTATTGACATTAAAGGGTAGATTATAAATTAATCTTATTTTATGTATTAAATGTTTAAAAAATAAGGATTAAAGAAGTTCTAGAAAATTTTAAAGATGAAATAGTTACTTGAATTGAATGAGCACTTAGAAATAGTTTTCTTGCTTACAGAGAATCAATAGTTTAATTCATAGCCTTATTTTATGTTACTGGGCCTCCACAAGTCTATTTGCAAACTATTTATATCTGGAATATTTTTAAGAGTTAAAATCCAATCTTTATAAAATTCTGGTGGCTTTATAAACTATAATTTGCAAGAATTTATAGTTTAAAATAGCATAGCATATGTCTAGCTATTAAAACCTCCTGTCACTTAACTGTAAAATGCACATAAAGACTTTAAAAAGACAAAAACTGAAGAACATTAAAAACCAACAGTGGCAATTAATAGTAGGAAAAAAAACCTAGAAGGAATTTATATTATATATATATAATATATATAAAATATATACATATATATACGAAATCCAGCCAAACCAAACTAGTTTCTGTTGAGTCAATACAGAGTAGAATTGCTCTATAGGATTTTCAATGACTGATTTTTCCAAAGTAGATCAGCAGGTCTTTCTTTCAGGGTACTTCTGGGCAGACATGAACTTAGAACCATGTAGTATAAATATGCATATATACAGTATTTATTTATATTTCAGAGTCAGTGGAATGAAAATATAAATCAGTGATCCATCTAGTTTTTTTCACATGAAAAGTAGGGGGCAGTTACCTTGTTCCTCTGTTTCATGGTTTTCTCTAATAAGAAACTGTTACTTGTTTAGGAAGCCAGAATGCTGTCTCCTCAGACTCCTGGATATGTCTTAGATACAGTCAGTAAAACAGCAGGGCAGGAAGCAGGTGAGCAATCTCACCCCAGGTAGAAAATTACAACCTGAGATATCTGTTTACCATCAACAAAAATATTTGGAGGCAAAGGAAACATTGAAAGGAATGTCATTTGGGGATTTTATAGACAGGTGATGGCAAAGGAGTATATTCTATTTTAGTCAGAAGACTTTCATAAATGAAGACTGGGGAAGCAGTTAGGCATCTAAGGCTTTCACTCAGCTGCAGAGTTGAAAAAGAGGTTCAACTAGAAAAGAAGGCCCAGCAAAATACTCTGTTCATAGACATTGGGCCTGGATGTCACTTCATTTGAAGATGAATAAACAGAAAACTTTACAAAAAAAAACCCCAAAAAACTAATAATAATGCATGTTATTGTTATGTGCCGTTGAGTCAGACCCGATTCATAGTGACCCTTCCTTGGGTTTTCGAGGTAGTATCACTGCAGAAGTAGATTGTCCAACCTTCCTTCCAAGGAGTGGCTGGTGGGTTTGAACCGCAAGCCTTCTTGGAACAAAAAGAGGGGAGATACTTAAAAGAAATGATGCTTTGAAAATAGTTTATTCTAGAGACTAGGAAAAAATGTTTGGTATAACCAATATCTTCAATAAGACCTATTCTCTTTTAAGCACGAGTGTAGATTTATAAGGCAAGATCAAGCTGTGATGAAAGGATAATATTAAGAGTGATGGAAGAAATTAGAAAGGATTTGAGGGTAAAAGTGCAATATTAGAATGCAAATATAAATTAGGCAAACTGAAGGGCAGAATTTATAATACATAAAAGTAAAATCAGAGATGCAGTGCATATACCTGAGAAGTTCTTTGAGAACACGGAGGCAAGGAACTAACAGATGAATAATATGAATTTCTAAAATGTAGGAATTAGAGACAGAAAATTAAATATCAATCTAAGACTTAGAGATGTTTAAGAAGCAAAGGTCATTAAAAGCAGGAAAGAATGAAAAGACCAAAATGGATTCAGAAAAGACCCTTTTGAACAGAGACTAGCTAAAGTGAATGGAAGAAATGATGAAGTAAAAGAGCTGAACAGATTTCCAAGGGCAGCTTGAGAAGACAAAGTAAAGTATCATAATGAAATGTGTAAAGACGTGGAGTTTGATAATCAAAAGTGAAAAAAAAAATGCTCAAAATTTCTCAAGCTGAAAGAACTGAACAAAAATTCAAGCCTTGAGTTGAAGTATGGAAGGATTCTATGGGCAAAATATTGACTGATGTAGGAAGCATCAAAAGAAAGCAGAAGAAATACACAGAGTCACTGTATCAAGAAGAATTGTCTGATGTTCAACCATTTCATGTGGGAGCATATGCTCAAAAACCAGTGGTATTGAAGGAAGAAGTCCAAACTTCACTGAAGGAATTGGTGAGGAACAAGGTTTGAGGAATGAATGGAATGCCCATTGAGATGTTTTAACAAATGGATGTAATGCTAAAAGTGCTCACTTGTGTATGCAAGAAATTTGGAAAACAACTACCTGGCCAACTGACTGGAAGAGATCCATATTGATGCCCATTCCAAAGAAAGATGATCCAACAGAAGGCGGAAATTATCTCACAATTTCAGTAATATCACACAAAAGAAAAGTTTTGCTGAAAATGATTCAACAACATTAGTACATTGACAGGGATCTGTCAGAATGCAAGTCAGATTCCGAAGATAAGGAATTAGGGATATCATTGCTGATGTCAGATTGATCTTGGCTGAAAGCAGAGAACACCAGAAAAATGTTTGACTGTGTTTCATTGACTATGCAAAATCATCCAACTGTGTGGATCATAACAAATTCTGGATAACATTGCAAAAAATGGAAATTCCAGAGAGATTCAAAAGGAAGTCTTATCATTAAATACCATGCTATATCCCTCTACCATCTAAGTGCTTGAAAAACTAGGTACTGCAGTTTGAATTAGTGATTTTGGTGTTCTGAACAGCTCACTGAATCAGAGTGCACCAAACACAGAAGAGCAGAATTAGAGGAAAGACACAGGGAGATTATATAAGAAAAAGCTACCTGGCGGAGGATGGATGGGTAGCCGAGAGGCCATTGGAAACTTCCCTGGAGCAGTCACTGACTGGCTGGCGAGGGCGGCCACATGAGATCCCCGTGAGCCCTATATCAACATACCAGTGACCACTCCAACAACACAGAGGCCAGCCCCAGGGACCTGCCTCCAGCAACTGATTTTGTCCATAATTTGGGTCTCCCGGGTGCAGGCGGGGTGCGTGCACTACCGCTGAAACTCAAGCGGAGAACTCACTGTTGTGCCAGGAGGGTGAGCTCCCTCCCCTCTCAGTGGGTCATCAATTAGGTTTGGGTCAGCCTGGGAGACATCCTGCTTATCTGGTCACGGATATCATGAACACAAATGAAATTGCACACAGTTTTGGCGCTGCAGGTGGGCGGAATCACAGACAAACTCCAGAGCCATTAGCGGTCTGGCAAGACTGCACAAGAGCCGTGGGTGGAAGGGGCAGAGAGAGAGAAAAAGCCGCGGCTGAGTGCATTCCCGGGAATTTGCCTTGGATAAGCTCTTTTGCCTTGGATTGGCCCATTGGAGCTAAGAGGCCTCAGAAATGGGGTCTTTGAGTGTGCCTGAACCTGGCGGAAAGTTGTGAATCCCCAACAACAGGAATCTTTCCTGAGATTGAGCTGCGGTCTTGTAAATAACTATGTTGTCAATAATAGCCTGCACAAAGCCCTACAAAACGACCCTAGCAACACCAAGCTTTCCTTCTTTTGCTCTCACTTTTCTCTGCCAATAACTTCACTCATTCAATAGAAGAAACCATATTCAGCCAATTACCATAAAACGTCCCCCTTTGAACTCTAAACCATCTTTATGACAAAAAGAAACACATATCCACATTCCACACAGTGATTCCACCATCACAAAGAAAACAGCAGAGCGACCCAACATACCTGAATCAATAATAAAATAAAATACAACAGCTTCACCCTTTCAAAATATTAAACTATAAAACCAAGGCAAAACAAATGAACACGTAACGAGCAGCTAGAGACAACCTGAAGAGTCAGCACTCTACCAGATTCCAGGGACTTAAGAAGGGGTTCTGCTTTCCAGTAACCCCAAGAACTCTTTGGACCTGCACGACTGAAAAGGTCCTAGTTTATACCTTCTTTTTTTTTCTTTCTTTCTTTTCCTGATTAAAAAATACTATTATTTTTTATTCTTTTTTTCCCTCTTGGTTAACTCTGTTCTTTTTTTTTTTTTTTTTCGTTTTTCCCATGTTTTTCTTCATTATTCTCCTTCTCTACCTTTTTTCCCTTAGTACCCTGTCCCCAGATATTGCATGTTTTCCTGTTTTCTTCTTCTTTTCTCCCCTTTTTCTTTTTTTGGGATATTTTTCCTGTGTGATTTCATGGTGTATTTTTTGTCCATGTGCTTGCACTTTTTTGATGGTTATTCAATTGTAATTTTTCTCTAACTGAGTGGGAGACAGCATCAGTCTCCATAAGATACAAATACACCCACACCTCCTGCAACATCACTTACTAAGCAAGAGCCAGCACCTCCTTCTCCACCAATGGCCAATGATTAAAAAAAAAAACACCTAGAAGAACCGGAATTACCATTGGCTGCTCTTCGCAAACAATTAACAGAGATATTAACACAATACAATGATGCCTCGGAGACAACAGACCATCACAGTCCACACAAAGAAGCAAGATAAAGTGGTAAAAACAAGATATAGACACGATATAGACCCAGAACACATCCTGAGGAAGAAGCAGCATTGGAACTCTCTGATAAGGAATTCAAAAGAATTATATTTAGGTATCTTCAAAGGATTGAGAGACAGA
>NW_006921630.1:16038202-16038740 GCF_000298275.1 Orycteropus afer afer
GTATGGATATTATCCTATCACTGACAGCATTGTACTTCAGGACAGATCTTGAAACAACCTTTGTGATGATGAATGTCATGCCATTCCTCTTCAAACTCATTCTTGGCATAGTAGATCTTATGATTGTCTGTTTCAAAATGGCCAAAACCAGTCCATTTCAGCTCACTAATGCCGAGGGTATCAATCTTTATGTGTTCCATTTCATTTTTGACAACTTCCATACTTTATACATTCCATGTTCCAATGATTAATGGATGTCTGCAGCTGTTTCTTTTCAATTTGAGTGGTGCCACATCAGCAAATGGAGGTCTCGAAAGTTTTGCCTTATCCATAAGACTAAGGCTAGGTTTACTCAGATGATGCAGCTCTTTTCCAGTCCTATTTTGAGAGCCTACTAACCTAACCGGACTATTCATAAAGTTGCGCGGTTATGTATCAAACATTGTTTCTTTGCTATTCGTAAGGTTTTCCCTGGCCAATTCTTTGAGAAGTGGATGGCCTCTTCCTTCTTCCTAGTCTGTCTCAGTCTGTAAGCTGT
>NW_006921630.1:16039668-16040477 GCF_000298275.1 Orycteropus afer afer
TCAATATGCTGCCTACAAGAGACACACCTGAGAGATAAAGACAAAAATAGACTAAAAATCAAAGGTTGGAAAAAGATATATCAAGCAAATGGCAATTGTAAGAGAGCAGGAGTAGCAATATTAATTTCTGATCAAATTGACTTTTAGACAAAAACTACCATATGAGACAAGGAAGGACATTATGTAATGATTAAAGGATCAATTGAACAAGAACATATAACCATAATAATAACTATGGACCCAATGAAAGAACCCCAAAATACATAAATCGGACTTTAAAAGAGTTGAAAAGCCAAATAGATGACTATACAGTCTTAGTGTGAGATTTTAATACACCACTCTCTTTGAAAGATAGAACAACTCGAAAGAAACTCAACAATGATACAGAAGACCTAAAAAATACACTCCACCAACTTGGCCTTGTAGACATCTACAGAGAACTTCACCCAACAGCAGCACAATATACATTCTTCTCCAGTGCACATGGAACTTTTTCCATGATAGACCATATGTTAGGCCATAGTGCAAGCCTTAATAGATTTAAAAACATCAAAATACTTCAAAGCATCTTCTCAGATCATAATGCTATCAACTTAGAAATCAACAATAGGAAGATCAAGAGAAAAAAGAGTAAACATATGGAAACTGAACAACACCCTCCTTGAGAAAGACTGGGAAAGAGAAGAAATAAAAATTGAAATTCAAAAATTCCTTGAAACAAATGAGAATGAAAACACAACATACCAAAATCTTTGGGACACAAGAAAAGCAGTGATCAGAGGCCAATTTATAGCAATAAATGCACACAT
>NW_006921630.1:16041119-16043700 GCF_000298275.1 Orycteropus afer afer
AACAAAATCCTAGCCAATAGACTCCAACAACATATCAAGAAAATCATTCATTATGACCAAGTGGGGTTCATATCAGGTATGCAAGGGTGGTTCAACATTAGAAAAACAATCAACGTCATCCACCACATAAATAAAACAAAGCAGAAGAACTACATGGTCATATCAATTGACGCAGAAAAGGCATAAAATTTGTCATTGTTGTAAATATATCTCTCACACAATTTTTGCCAATTCAGTTTTTTTTTCAAGTGTACAGCTTACTGCAATTGTTATGATCAGTTGTGCAACCCTACTTTTAATAAATGTGATTTTTTCTCACTTCTTCCTGCCCCTTATAACTACTAATAAACTTTGTTCTCTATACATTTGCTTTTCTTATATATAAAGAACTGGTGGTAATAGAATACCTGTCCTTTTCTGATTGGATTATTTCACTCTGCATAATCTCTTTCAGGCTCAATCTGTATTGTAGCATATATCAAGACTTCATTTCTTCTACTGGCTGAGTTGTGTTCCATTGTATACATTTTGTTTATCCATTCATCTGTTGATGGGTATTTAGAATGTTTCAACCTTTTTGGCTATTAGAAATAGTACTGCAATGATCATTGGTGTATAAGTCTCTTTTTGAGTCTTTGCTTTCAAGTCTTTTGGGAATATACTTAGGAATGAAAATTGCTAGATCAAATGGCAGCTCCATTTTTAGTTTTTTGAGAAAAGGCCACAGTGTTTTCCACAGCAGCTGTACCATTTTGTATTCCAACCAGCAGTGGATAGGAGTTCCAGTTTTCCCATATCCTTGCTAATATTTGTTATTTTCTTTCTTTTTTAAATCATAGCCAGTCTAATGAGAGTGGAGTGGTATCTCAGTGTGGTTTTGATTTGCATGTCTCTGATCACTAATGACTGAGCATCTTTTAATGAGGTCATTGAATGCACTCTTTGGTGAAAATTTGTTCAAGTCCTTTGCCCATTCTGTTATTGGGTTGCCCTTTTGTTGTTGAAATTTTATATATATTTTGATCAAATTTTTTCAGATATATGGTTTGCAAAGATATTCTCCAAGTCAGTAGCTTATCTTTTCACTTTTTGTTGACAGTCTTTTTATCTTTTTTAATTAACTTTTTTATTGTGGTTTGGGTGAAAGTTTTTGGAACATATTAGTTTTCTTTTTTCACATATTGAAATGACAATTTGTTTATTTTTATTGTGATTTTAATGCAAGTTTAAAGAGCAAATCGGTTTTATATTCAACAATCCTTATATGTCTGTTTCGTGACATTTATTACAATCTCCACATTATAACAGAATTCTTTCCACTTCTTCCCTTCCCACTTCCTTCTGTCCTCCCTTCCCATACCCTACCACCTTGCTAGCTCAACCCCTGGGCAAATGCTATCCTATTGATCTTATATGCTTGATTGTTCTAATGTGGACATATCCTTCTGATATTATTGTTCCCATTATAGGCCTGCCTGTCATCTAGCTGACAGTTGAGACACACGGTTTATGTTCAGTTCTGAGTTTTAAGGGTGTGGAAGGACCATCGTCTCTAGGGGATAAGGGAGATGGATCATAAATTATTTATAAACAGTGCAAATAGGATTTAAGATTTTTCTGAAAGGAAATATACTAATGTTATATTATATATCATGTTAATTTCATTGCAGGTCTGAATTATGGATAACTGTTTTCTTTCCTTGTTTTCTAAATATTCTATAAAGTTACATTATTACTTTCATATTTAGATTTAGAAATTAGGAAAATTAATTTTAAAGTAAGAAAAAACTTGTATTCTGTTTGCTCCCTTTCCCATACTTTAGTTTCCCTGTTTCCTTATCTTTTTATCTTTGTCTTTAAGAAATTGTTGACCTTTTGGTCTTGTACTGATGGTTTTTTCAGAAGGATACTGATCAGACAGTGGAAACCAGTACATTCTAAAAACAAAAAACAAACAAACAAACAGACTCACTGCTGTCAAGTTGATTCCAACTCATAGCAACCCCTCCTTAGGTTTCTGAGGTGGTATCATTATGGAAGTAGATTGCCCAGTTTTCCTTCTGAGGAGTGGCTTGTGGGTTTGAACTTTCAGCCTTCTGGTTAGCAGTCAAATGCACTAAGCCACCGGAGCTCCCCAGTATATCCTAGAGGTAGAGAAATCGGAAAGAATATAAAGAACTATCTAATAGGCATGGGCAAACTTAAAAAATGTTAAAATATATTCCATTACTATTTCTACTAGTTGAAAATATAGCAGAATTAAGTTACCTCCCTAATCAGAATGGAATTAATGAATTTGAGATCAGTGACAATATGTTTTAAAAATGAGCTAAGCTAGTAGGTACACATCTGTTAGTTATTGTTGTTGTTAGGTGCCGTCGAGTCATTTCTGACTCATAGCGACCCCATGCACAGCAGAATGAAACATTGCCCAATCCCACGCCAGCTCCACGATACCTGCTATACCTGAGCCCTTCATCGCAGCCACTGTGTCAGTCGATCTCCTTGAAGGCCTCCCCCTCTTTCGTCGACCCTCCACCCTACCAGGCATGACATCCTTCTCCAGGGAATGGTCCCTTCT
>NW_006921630.1:16046881-16067664 GCF_000298275.1 Orycteropus afer afer
TCGTAAGGTTTTCCCTGGCCAATTCTTTGAGAAGTGGATGGCCTCTTCCTTCTTCCTAGTCTGTCTCAGTCTGTAAGCTGTGCTCATACCTGTGCACCATGTGCATCCCACTGGGTTTGAAACACCAGTGGCTTAGCCTCAAAACTCACATCAACATGTCACCACGGTAGGACAAAGCGACAGAGAAGTTTGTCTCCCTGTTGGAAACCTCTTGTACCACCCTTACCTGGGTCCCTGTGGCTGACTCCTCCTCTGTCTGATTCCTGGGCCTTTTAATCCCCTTTCTCCCACTCTCCCACCCTGCTGCTTTGGGCGTGCCTGAGTTTTGCCACTGGGTGTTTTCTTTGCCAGGGTCCAAATCCATTATAGCTTCAGTGGATTCTTTCTTCCACTATTGCCAATAGCAGTGTGTTCCTTAATTACTGACTGGACCTCAGAGCAGCAGTAGGAGAGCATAGGAAGTCTTGAGTCACTAACCTTTTATGTTTCCTTGTTAATTTCAGTAGACTATTTGAAGTACACTGGCAGCTTTAAATTTCATCATGTAAGTACTTCCTTTCACAGTTGTAACACATGCTAGAATATTACTCTGCATTAAAATCATATTCTTATTCATAAAATCTGGTAATGAGCTAATAAAAATTTATAGAGCTTTTGTTTTCTTTTAAAAAATACTGTTTAAATCAGCTTTCCCCAATTTAAAAATTACTTCATGTGAATGAGTTTGCAAAATTTCATTAAATAAGCTAAAGCAACTTGTCATTTTTCATATGATATTGTAGCTGCTAAATTTTCAAATGCTTTTGCAGGTCAGGCTTATGAGTTAAAGTTAAAATGGTTATCATGTAAATGGTGTGAATTTAAAGTTTTGTTTAAAATAATCATCTCTTATTTCCTATTTATCTGAGAACAGAAATAATTTTCTATTGTTTCTATCAGCTGTTCCTTTATAGGTGGGACTTTTAAGGCTAAACATTGGTTAAATTTGATCATATCCATTGCATAGTATATTCTTGTTGTTGTCATTGTTAGTTGCCAATAAGTTAGTTCTGACTCTAGATGACCCTGTGTACAACAGAATTTAGCATAGCCTGGTTCCAGGCCATGTTAACAATTGTTGGTGTGCCAGAGTCCATTGTTGCAGCCACTGTGTATTTTGAGCACCCTCCAGCTGAGGGGGCTCATCTTCCAGCATTATATCAGACAATATTTTGTTGTGATCTCTAGGATTTTCATTGGCTGATTTTCAGAAGTGTATCCCCAGGCCTTGCTTCCTAGTCTGTCTTAATCTGGAAGCTCACTGAAACTTGTCCATTTTGAGTGACCATGCTAGATATTGAAATATAGGTGGCGTAGCTTCCAGCAGCATAGCAACATGTAAGCCACCACAGTATGACAAATTGACAGACAAATGATGGATATAGTGTATGTTGTTGTTGTTGTTTGTTGTTATTTGCCATCAAGTAGGACCTGACTCATAGCAACCCCTCCTTGGGTTTCCGAGGCAGTATCACTATGGAAGTAGATTTCCCAACCTTTCTTCTGAGGAGTGGCTGGTGAGTTTGAACTTAGGCACTACGCTCCCTTCCTATGTACTGCTGCCCATAATCACATGCTGCCGTGTGGAAATCACAGGACCTGATGATGCCTCCTTTTCTCTTTATTGTTATTTTTTGTATGAATATTTGAAATACTGACTTGTCTTCTATGGTGTCAGGAAAGGGTAAGTGTCTTTCATTAATTAGTCCACATCATCAGAGAGGTGAGTGCAATACAAAGGAAATCTTTCAAAAGATTGATGAAGTACATCACTGATGACCAGAATTACTCATTAAGTATGAAATTGATATTATCATAACCACATACTCATTACGTTTCATAATTCTTTTTTTTTTTAACATGTGCCATGTGAAATAGATATGAGCATTTTTTCCTGCCAGTAAAACATGGAAAAAATTAAATTTATCTATTTTTATTAAAATTCCTAGTAAATTTTGAGCTGGAAGCATTTCAAATTTCAGAAGAATTAAATAAGATATAATAAATACTGTTATATGTTAAATAGAGAATGTGATCTAAATGCAATATGTAAATGTGAATTGTGATCAAATTTCATTTGAAAAAAATCTAGATAATACATATATACATATTTCTTTATTTATTACTATACTATAAATATTTTGCTTTATAATATACTATGATAATAATAAAAATAGCAAATATTGTACAGTGCAAACTAGGCAAGCCTTGCTCTGATAGTTTCACATAGATTAACTCATTTAATTCACAGTATGCCTGTGAAGTCGGTACTATTTTTATCTCCATTAAGGTATAGACAGCAAGGCTTGAATTTGAATCTTAGCTCAACCTTTGAATGATATTAGGAAAATCACTTAATGTTTTTGAGCCTTAGTTTAAGGGACCCTGGTGATACAGTGATCAAGGCACTTGGCTGATAACCAAAAGGTTGACAGCTTGAACCCACCAGCTGCTACATAGGAGAAAGATGAAGCGGTCTACCTCCATAGGATTTACAGACTTGGAAACCCTTTGGGGAATTCTACTCTTTCCTATAGGGTCACTATCAGGAAGAATCAACTCTATGACATTGAGTTTTTGGTTGGAGCCTTAGTTTCTTTATCTGTAAAATAGCAATAGCCTTTATTTCATAAGGTTACTGTGGAAAATAAATGATGAGTCTAGAGTTAGTTGTTGTTGTTGTAAGGTGCCACATAATTGGTTCCGACTCATAGCAACCCTATGAAAAAAACAAACCCCTGCCTGATCCTGCACTATGTTCATAATCATGGTTGTGTTTGAACCCATTGTTACAAGCAGTTGTCAATCCAAATCATGAGGTCCTCATCATGAGCGTCTTCCTGATTTTAACTGACTCTACTTTATCAAGCCTGATGTTCTTCTCTAGGCATTGGTCCCTCCTGATAACATTACCAAAGTATGAAATGAAGTTCTGCCACCCTTGCTTCTAAGGAGCATTCTGGTTGTACTTAGTCCAAGACAGATTTGTTCTTTCTTCTGGTGATACATGGTGTATACAGTATTCTTTGTCAACATCATAAGTCAAATGCAACAATTCTTTGATCTTGCTTATTCATTGTCCAGTTTTGGATACATAAGAAGCAACTGAATATACTATGGCTTAGGTTAGGCAAAGTTTAGTCCTAAAAGTGACATCTTTGTTTTATAACACTTTAAAAAGGTCTTTTGCAGCAGATTTACCAAAGCAATATGTTGTTGATTTCTTGACTGCTGCTACCATGGACATTGATTGTGGATCAAAATAAAATTAAAACCTTGACAATTTCAGTATTTTCTCTGTTTTTCATGTTGTTACTTATTGGTCTACCTACTTGGTAAGGCTTTTGTTTTCTTTATGTTGATGTATGTAGTCTTTGATCTTCATCAGTAAGTGCATCAATTCCTATTCACCTGCACCAAGCAAAATTGTGTCATCTGCATATTGCAGGTTGTTAATTAGTCTTCCTCCAATCTTGGTGCCATATTCTTCTTCCTATAGTTCAGCTTCTCACATTATTTGCTCAGCATACAGATTGAATGCATATGGTGAAAAGGTACAACCATGACAAACACCTTTCCTGACTTGTATCCACACAGCAGTAGATTGACAGAGAACTTCCAGAGGTGCAAGCTGGATTCAGAAGAGGATGTGGAACAAGGGATATCATAGAGTCTGTTAGATGGATCTTGGCTCAAGGCAAACAATACCAGAAAGATGTTTACTTGTGTTTTATTGACTGTGCAAAGGCATTTGATTGTGTGGGTCACAACAAATTGTGGATGGCATTGAGAAGAATGTGAATTCCAGAACACTTGATTGTGCTCATGAGGAACCTGTACCTTGACCAGGAGGCTGTTGTTAGAACAGAACAAGGGGACACTGCATGGTTTAAAATCAAGAAGGGAGTGTATCAAGGTTGTATCTTTTCCCATACTTATTCAGTTTGTGTGCTGAGCAAATAATCTGAGAAGCTGGACTATATGAAGAAAAACGTGGCATCAAGATTGGAGGAAGAATCATTAGCAGCCTGCAATATGCTGACAGCACAACTTTACTTGCTGAAAGTGAGGAGAGCTTGAAGCACTTACTGATGACGATTGAAGAATACAGTCTGCAGTATGGATTACATCTCAATACAAAGAAAACAAAGTGCTCACAGCTGGACCTATAAGCAGCATCACGATAAATGAACAAAAGATTGAAGTTGCCAAAGACTTCACATTGCTTGGCTCAAGTTGGCTCCAAGGGACCTTGCTGAGGAGCAAGGATGTCTCCTTGAGGACTAAGATGTGCCTGACACAAGCCATGATATTTTCAGTCACCTCATATTCATGTGAGAGCTGGACAATGAATAAGGAAGACTGAAGAAGAGTTAATGTTTTTGAGCGTGGTGCTGGCGAAGAATGATGAAAGTACCGTGGACTGCTAAAAGAGCTAACAAATCTGTCCTGGAGGAAGTGCAGCAGAAATGCTCCTTGGAAGCGAGAATGACCAGACTTCGTCTCACCTACTTTGGTCATGATGTCAGAAGGTACCATTCCCTGGAGAAGGATGTCATGCTTGGTAAGGTGGAGGATCAATGAAGGAAGGGAAGGCCTTCAATGAGATAGATTGACACAGTGGCTGTGATGAAGGGCTCAAGTGTAGCAAGGATTGTGGAGCTGGCATGGGACTGGGTGGTGTTTCGTTCTTCTGTGCATAAGGTTGGTAAGAGTCGGACATGACTCGATGGCTCCTAATAACAACAACAACATCTGTACTGTATCCTCTTGTTCTGTTTCAAAGACTGCCTCTCAGTCTATGTTATAGGCTTTGCATGAGCACAATTTAGTGTTCTGGAATTCCCATTCTTCACAGAGTTGTTCATAATTTGTTGTGATTCACACAGTTGAATGTCTTTGCATAATTAATAAAACAAAAGTAAACACCTTTCTGATACCCTCTGCTTTCAGCCAAGATCCACCTGACATCAGCAATGATATCCTTCATTCTATGAATCCGATTTGAATTTCTGGCTGTTCCCTGTTGATGTATTGCTGCAACCAATTGGAATGTTCTTCAGCATAATTTTACTTGTATGTGATATTAATATTTATAGGAGCCCTGGTAGCGTAGTGCCTAAGGCACTTGGCTGCTAACCAGAAGGCCAGCAGTTCAAACTCACCAGCCACACCTTGGAGGGAAGGTTGAGCATTCTACTTCTGTAGTGATACTGCCTCAGAAACCCAAACAGCTATGAGTTGAGTTCGACTCCAGGGCACATAACAACAACATGATATTAATGATATAATTTGATAATTTCTGCATTCTGTTAGATCACCTTTCTTTGGAATGGGCATAAATACAGATCCCTTCCAATCTATTGGTGAGGTAGCTATCTTCTAAATTTCTTGGCAAAGATAAGTGAGCACTTCCAGCATTGTATCCATTTGTTGAAACATCTCAATATGCATTCTTGGAGGCTTGTTTTTCACCAATTCCTTCAATTCAACTTGGACTTCTTCCTTCAGTACCATTGGTTCTTGGTCATATGTTCCCTCCTGAAATGTTTGAACATCAACCAGTTCCTTTTGGTTAAGTGACTATGTATTCCTTCCATCTTCTTTTGATGTTTTCAGAGTCGTTCAATATTTTGCCCATAGAATCTTTCAGCATTGCAACTTGAGGCTTGATTTTTTTTTTCTTCAGTTTTTTCCACTTGAGAAATGCCTATCATTTTCTTCCTCTTTGTTTTTCTAACTCCAAACGTTTGCACATTTCTTTATAATGCTTTACTTTGTTTTTCAAGCTGCCCTTTGAAATCATTTTACTTTAACATTTTTCCATTTGCTTTAGTTACTGTACATTCAAGAGCAAATTTCGGAGTTGTTTCTCTTCATTTTGAGTCATGCCACATCAGTAAATGAAGGTTCTGAAAGCTTCACTCCATCTACATTATTAAGTTTAACTTTACTTTGAGAAAGAAGCTCTTGCCAATCAGATTTTGAGTGCCTTCCAACCTGAGTAGCTCACCTTCCAGCACTGTATCAGACATTGTTCCACTGCTATTCATAAGGTTTTCACTGGCCAGTTTTTTAAAAGTAGACTTCCAGGTCCTTCTTCCTAGTCTGCTTAGACTGGATGCTCCACTGAAACCTGTCTACCATGGATGAACCTGCTAGAACTTGAAATACCAATACCAGGGGCATAGCTTTGATCATCACAGCAACATACAAGCTATCACAGTACAACAAATTGATAGATGAGTGGTAGCACCTAAGAGGAACTCAAACATTAGTCCACCTTCTTATTTCAGTGCTATGACTACTAGAAGTAGAGATTTAGTCCCTACATTTACATAGTGTCTGAAGTGTAGTGGTTTAGATAAATACTTGTTGAATGATGAGAACACACAGAAATTTGCCAGGGTGCTCTAAATATGCCAGTGGTGAGTAGTAGTGTAAATTGTTGCTTAGGTAATTAAAAACACTAACATTATCTCACTAATTTGTTGCTTGCAATTAAATCACCTTGAAGAGAAAGTCCGTATGCCTTTGTCTTTCCTACCAGAAGCACAGCAATGATAAATCAGATCCAAGTTATTGCTAATAGGAAATATGCCTCTGGAGGTGAAGTCATGATGGTATTAATTTCCAAGGGAGTTAAGCAGGATTCCATCTTCCTTAGTTTTTGCAGGAGGTCCCTAGGTGGTGCAAATGGTTTGTCCTGGGCTACTAACCAAAGGGTTGGGAGTTTGAATCCACCTAACAGGGCCACAAAAGAAAGGCCTGGTGATCAACTTACTTAAGATTAAATAATAATAATAAAAAATACCTCACTGCCATTGAGTTGATTCTGACTCATAGCAACCCCTATTGGGTTTCTGAGGCAGTAAATCTTTATGGAAGTAGATTGCCCCATCTTCCTTCCACGGAGCAGCTGGTGGGTTTGAACCACCAACCTTCTAGTTGGCAGTCAAATGCCTTAGGCACTGTACCACCAGAGCTCCTTTCTGTAACATTACAGCCATTGACAACACAATGATGCAGTTCTAGTCTGACACATGTGGGGTCACCATGTGTCAAAATCAACTCCAAGTAATGTGTTTGTTTGTTTTTGTTATTTGCTTGTTTTTTAAGTCTTTTCAGGCGAGTGAAGGTGGCTGTCACTACTGGCCACTTAAAATCCTCTATTTTTACTGTTTACCATTAACAGTGTGTTTAGACACTTAACTCTTAAAATAATGTTTATTTTTGATTCTTCTTATCATATAATGTTTATTGAATACTTTTAAGTCATTGGTGAGAAATTACAGAAATTCTGTGTTTTATATTTTTATATACTTAAAATATAAAAAACAAATATAATATTTGCCTAAAAGAGTATAATGTTCACATTATTTTGGCTAATGTAAAGCAAATTGTTTTGGATGATGGTGGTATTGATGGTTGATGGCGGTGGTGATATTAGTGGTGATGATGGTGATGATGATGATGATGAAATGAGCCTGGAAAGCAACTGGAAAAATGGATCACTTCTCTGCAAGCCTAAAATTGGACTCCTGCCTTCTATGTGTAATTTTAGCACTGTATTTTCCAGCTAATAATACCATTATAAATCAAGAGATTTAGATTAGGTTTGCTCGTGGGCAAATGAATTCACTTTATTGATGGAGTTGAACTATTTCAATTTCACATTCTTACTCTATTAAAACAGGAGGAATATGTTAAAATATACTTTTTAGAGTAGTTTTATTATTGAGTTTACATAAAATTGCCATATACTCTTTTCCTCCCAACCACCCCTGTACACTGTTTCTGTTATTAAATTATTAATATTTTACATTCATGTGGTACATTTGTTGCAATCAATGAAACACTATTATTACATGATTATTAATTAAAGTCTGTAGTTTACACTAGGGTTCACTCCTTGCATTGGTCAGTCCTGTTGTGAACTTTGACAAATGAATAAGAGAATCTTTTTTTAAAAAAAAATGTGCTAAAAAAAATTAGCAGTTGAAACAAATAAGGTAAGGTCTATTGTATTCTTATTTAACCTAATCAAGTAAAGGCTAAATCATTTTGACCATCTTTATTCAGCTGTTATTTGGTGGGAATCCAGTTTTTCTTCTCTATGTTTATTCATCTCCTTTCTGCTTTTCTTATCATCAGCAGGAATATTCTTTGTATGGCAACGGTAGATTTCTCACCTTCTGTAAGATGATGTCATCCCATCTGTGTTTTGCAAATAGACTTATTTCATGACCTCAAGCAACACCCTATATCCAGGCTTTATTTGCTAAATGACCTCTTAGCCCTCTGCATCCTGGTTTGGGTAACTGACATTAACTTTCACTTTGCTATCTAAACTTCAGAGCCTACCAGTGGGAACCTTGCTGGGAGAGATGCCAGGCCACCTCTGGCAGACTCTTTTGGAAGGCATCATGTTTAGATGAAATCCTAAAACCTACCTGAATTTTTTCAGCAATCTTATGTCAGTATGAGCTAGACATGAGAAACACTTTTTATGATAGAGGTGGGTATTCAATACATGCTAAAGAGAAAGAAATATTCCCTCTTCCTCCCCATGTCCTGAAGATTCTCTGCAAAACCTTCAAAGCGTGAGTCATCCTCTCAGTATTTTAAGATTGATGGATTCCAGGTGGAATCACAATTTGAATGCACTGGCCGTGGATAATCTGCCTTTGACCTCTCACATTTCCTTAGCTCTATGTTCACCAAGAAGGATCCATGGGATAATGAGGGTATCAACGAGGTCCTCAGGCTGGAAAAATCTTTAAAACGTTAACTTCAAAGACTAGATCTTCATAATTTGAGAAACATAGTGTAAACAGGAAAAAAGAGGGGGAGAGATTGTAAGATGCTAGTGATTAAACACTAATTTGGTTCATTTGGTTTTGTAGCTGCTGTTGTCCAGCAGTGCCAATTATATCTCTTTCAAATGTCTGAAGATTCCTCACACTGATTTTTCTTAGTGAAACTAAAATATCATTTGCTGACTAAATTATAGTGAGAATACATTATAAATATATCCCGATCTCACTGACTAATTGCTTTTCACAATTTTACTTACAGTAAAAATGTAAGAAATGGAAAAGCAAGCCCCATGTTAGTTGGGCTCATGAGTGTATCCCTAGAATTTAGCACAGTGCCTGACACATGATCACTGAGCAACAACAGCAACAAAACATGTATTTTTGAATGTATTAATTTAATTCTGTTAATATTATAGAATCTGTTTCAAACATTGTTGAAATGAATTTATTATCATTATTTTAGTTGATCGAGAATATTTACATTAAGGAAATCATTTAATATCCCTAATCATTTAATTCTTTCCTCCTGTGTAGTAATGTAGATGTAAAATGTGTAATTGATTAGGCCAAATATATCTACATCCCAGGTTTGTCCCAGAGAAGTTTTATTTTCTTTTTGACAATAGATTCCTGATAGTTTTGTTTTTTGATTCTTGATCTAGTGTTTTCTTTTCAGAAGTCTCTCTCTCTCTTTTTTTATAATGCATTAGGAAGTTTTGATAATTGATATTTCTTGTTATGTCAAAGTCCTATGTATCGAGTGCTTAGTACTGCAGGATCTTGAGGGAGTGGTAGGTATTAGGACAGGGCCAAGTTATAGCTCATGGCCTGCATTCCATAAATGCAAGCCACTGTATAACATTCAAGGAATGTTAAATTCTATGGAATGTAGTGGAATATAGAATAATATGAAAGACATGTTCTCCTACCCCAACACATTTATAATCCAGTAAATAAAAAGAGAAAGGTTAGTCCAAACAAAGCAGATAGCACAGTCAGGACAAGTTGTGGCTTTAGCCCTGTGTTCATTGTCCATAAAGAGTCAAAGGCTCTATTTAGAGACTTGACCTGGAAACAGGTTTATATTGAAGTTTGCAAGCAGAATCCAGTGTTCAGCTTGGGGAAACAAGGAAACACATGGTCATCAGTGGAGACACAGAAACATGGCATTAGGATAAAATTCATTTTATTCTCAGAGTTTATGCTGCTTTTGTTACTTTTGTTTTCCCTCCTGCACAGGAAGGGCCAGATCCCTGGTAAGGTCATTATAGAGAAAAGGCACTAAATGTGTGGTGATGAGAAGACTGCAAATGTGCTAACAGAGGAAGCTCTTAATGCTAGGTTCTGACACATTGTTCTCTTTTTATTTGCAGAACCACCCAAAGTCACTGTGATGCCCAAGAATCAGTCTTTCACAGGAGGGTCTGAGGTCTCCATCATGTGTTCCACAACAGGTTATCCCAAACCAAAAATCGCCTGGACCATGAATAATATGTTTATCGTGGGTTCACACAGGTACTGGGTTTGTATCATGTTCCTTGTTTTTGTTGAATGAGAGAAACTGATGAAATTTCCAGACAAAACTAATCTGACCAAGTCCCTAAGATTAAGTGAGATTTGACCAAAACCCACAGCTTTACATTTGCTAATGGGCCAGGAAATGTCAAATAAAATAATAAATAATAAATTTATGGAGTTTGTGGTTATTAATTTGCATCCAATAGCTGGAGCTAAGTACTCCCCAATATGTTGAGTCGTACATCATAACACTGTAACACTTGGTTTACCTTGGATAAGTAAAATGGAGGTAATAAATACTCAGTGAAGAAAAGAAATGTGTAGCTTTAACAAATCTAATAAAGGAATGGTTTTAGAATTTAGCTGAAGAGAGAGGGAGAGGCAAAGGACATGACAGTAGCTTTGATTAAAGTGAGTAGAGACATTTTTTTAACTACTGTTCGCTTTTGTTATACTACTTTGAGAGGTACTTTATTCTTCTGGATGCTTTTTAAAGACAGTGAATCCTTTTATACTCAAAGTGTGTAACAAACATGTGGAACATAAACACCAAAGTTTCCAACCATCGGGCTTCCATTACTCTGGGTTTGGCAGGAAGAGGAAGGCTTAGGTATGATCCAGCAAATTGAGCCAGATTCTATTCCGAGACTCACTCATCACTGACTCACTGTACGACATGAGACATTTCATCCCTACGGTTTTCATTTTGAGGAATAGTTTATCATAGCAGTTCACCACATAGAACAAGATTGCCTGGATCCAAATTCCATTTCTTTTATTTATTAATCCTGACTTTGGACAAGTTATGTAACCTCTTTGCTTATCTATTAAAGAGAGATCATAATACCATTGTATTTATTGGGTTATTATGGAGGTTAAAATATTAATCAATTAAAAACTTCTAGAACAATCCCTAGCACACAGCAAGTACTAGATGCATATTAGCTATTATTATTATCATATCTCTGTTTGCAAAATGACGATGCTAATCACTTCTGTAATGAATACCAACATTATAACTTTGAAATCTCTGAAGATATTTGAAAGGAAAGTTCTGTGTCATCTTGATGCTATCGTAATAGTATTTTCAATTTTATTTCTTTTTGTTTATTATTCATAGGTATAGGATGACCTCAGATGGTACTTTACTTATCAAAAATGCAGTTCCTAAAGATGCAGGAATATATGGCTGCTTGGCAAGTAATTCAGCTGGAACAGATAAACAGTCATCTATACTTAGATATATTGGCAAGTATTATCAGTTTAAAAGATAATTTAAACAGGATGAATACCATGTAAAAATGTTATTCTGAAAAATAATATTAGAGAAGATTTATGTACAGTATTATAACTTAATTATCTACTTCACATATTGATTAAAACAAATATTCATAACTAATTTAAGTTAAAAGTTCAAGGAGTAAATATTTTCTTTAGTCAACAAGAATCAAGGAAGTTTTCAGTTTATAAGAGTTCCAGATTGTGTACAGAGTTTTGCCTTCTGTGATTCATCTGTTCTCAACAATATTTAACTTTTAAATTAGTAAATTCTATATCCTTTCTAGTTTACCTCAACTTCTATTTTACATTTCTCATTTATAGTCACAACTGTTTCTGTCATTTATCTTGTTTACGTATTATTTTCATTTTTCACCTTCCATTTTTTACCTTCCACACTCGAACATTTATTGAAGATCTACTTCATGGCAATTATTCTATAGAACGTTTCTGTTTAATTTGTTCTTTCTCAGTCAAATAAGGGTAAAGGCGCTATAAACTGATGTTAGTTTGTGAATTGTGAATAATTAATGACTAGCACTCCACCCTGTCACTCACGCTTATTCTCCATTCACTCACGATAACGACGTGAAACTGGCAGTGGAGAGGATAGTGTGTATCAAGAACCATTGTGAAGGTAGATGACTGGATTTGAAGTGGACAGATTAGGGAGGAAATGACAGTGTCACAAGTTTTGAACCTGGGAGCTGGGAAAGAAATAGTGTCACTTATACAAATAAGGGAGGTGGCATAGAGAATAAGTTGAGAAGGGAAGATGGGCTCCAACTGAGAGATAACGGAATTAAAAATGTTGCCAGAACCCCCAGGTAGAGAGGGAATAGACAGTTATGAATATGGAATGAGTGACTGACACAGACCTGTACATTGGAGAAACAAATTGGGCATTCACATAGAAGCCAAAATACACAGCACATTTATTTAATTTGTAAGTAACCAGAGTGTGCAAAATGCTGTGCTGCAGCACATAATCCTCACCTTCTAGAAACTTGTATAATGGCAGTTATACAATAAAAAATGGCACATAGTCCTCACCTTCTAGAAACTTGTATAATGGCAGTTGAAACAAAAGAATATAACAAGTCAGAGAGACAAGTACTATGGTGGAACATGAGCAGAAGGGAAGATTTATTCTAACTGTAGAATTTTCAAATATTTGTCAAAGGAGAGGATTTAAAATCAGTCTAAAAGAATGAATGGGATTTGAAGAGTTGTGGTAAAGGAAACAGCTTTAGCAAAGGCAGAAAGAGATAAGAGAGTAGGGCATGTTTTGGGCAATTTATGTAGCTTGCTTCACTACCAGCTGAGCAATTCATGGTTGAACCCACCCAGAGGTGCCACGGAAGAGAGACCTGGCAATCTGCTACTGAAAGGTCACAGCTTTGAAAATCCTATAGTTCTACTTTACGTCCAAGGGTTCTCCATGAGTCAGAATTTGCTTGGTAGCAACTAACAACAATAATAATACCTTGTGATAAAGGCCTAGCTATCTGCTTCCAAAATGTCACACACATACACACTCACACACTTGTTACCCTCAAGTCAGTTCTGATTCATGGCGACATCATGTGTACAAAGCAGAACTGTACTCCACAGGGTTTTCAAGGCTGTGGCCTTTCAGAAGCAGATCATCAGGTCCATTTTCCAAGGCATCTACCGGGTGGGTTTGAACTGCCAACCTTTCACTTAGTAGCTCTGTGCTTAACAGTTTGTGCCACCAAAGAACTCCTTCCAAAAGATCACAGCTGTTGAAAACCCTATGGAGTGTAGTCTAATCTGAAACACATGGGGTCGCCAGAGTCAGAACTGCTTGATGGCAACTGGTTTGATTTTGGCTTATACCATGTGATAAGTGAGACAATGTAATAATGGAAAGTATGACAAAAAAGTCATAGACCAATCTGTGATTTTTTTTTTTTTTTTTTTTAGCCCAAGTAAGGCATTTGGGCTGTATTCTGAAAGCAATAGGGAATCACTGAAGATTTTCAAGGAAAGGAATGACATGATATCTGAGAAGTTAACTCTTGGTGTTGTTTGAAACAATGCTTTGAACTAGTTCATTCCGGTATGATCCCATGCTGAGAATTTTTATATCTACTCCATATATATTGAATTAGAATTTACAATTCAACAAGATCCCTGAAGATAAGAATGAACTGATTGGAAGCCCTGGTTTAAAACTACCTCAGTGGACGTTAGGAAGTCCTGAAATGTCCAGTTGAGAAAAATGTGTGAGTGAATAAAGCATTAGGACAAGGACCAAGCAAACAGAGCTAAGGAAGGAAACAGAGGGAATGTCTGCATATAGGATCAAAGGGAAAAGCAAAGTCAAAACCAGAGTTTTTTTTTCCCCCCAATAGATGAAATTTTTAACCTTAGACTGTAAGTATCAGTCTGTAATTAGGTATGAATATTCTTAATATCAGGTAGAAAATGCTATAAACAAATTCATTGGCAATTGTTTTATCCTCAAATCTTAATTTAGCCAAATCAGTCTTATCATCATCCCTCTTTTGATTATATTTCTATTATTATTATCATGACCTCTCTTTTTTGTTCCTTGAGTATTGCTTTTAGAAGATGTTTTCAACTTTCCAAGATTATGTATGCTTTTTTTTCATTATTTTTGCCTAATATGCTTTTTTTTGGCCTTCATAAATGATCTTTTCATCATACACAGCCATGTTCATGTGAGTTACAAGAGCTCCCTTCTGTTTATAAATATTGAAATAGCTACAAGCACATAGATTGTGAGAGATTATTTTTTATTGGTTCATTTAGTAAACATAAACAGATTGCATGTGGTATTGTGCTAGGCATTGACTATTTGCATGTTTGTTTTTTCAGAAGCCCCCAAATTAATGGTTGTTCAGAGTGAGCTCTTGGTTTCCCTAGGGGACACAACAGTCATGGAATGTAAAACCTCTGGTGTTCCCCCACCTCAAGTTAAATGGTTCAAAGGTATGTTTTTAAGTGTATCCATGTCAGGTTCACTTAGTTTTGTTTTTTTTTTTTTGAAAAAAATGATTTGTTAAAAATTTGTTTTGGTGTGTGACTTAGCAGTCCCATAAAATGTGTTTATGGTCTCACTGGGGACAATAACTCAAAATTCTAAACTCTAAATTTCAGAATTTGACATCTGGTGTGGATTACAAAACTATGAAAGTCAGGGAAGGAAAAGTCCATCTTTGCTAATCCAGCTGAACATTCTCTTTGTTAGTTTAGGATTGTTTCCTGTAGAAAAGTTTCCAAGAATACTTAGTTAACCTTTAAGGTAGGCTCCATTGATTTCAGTTCACCTTGCTTAGAGAAAGAAGATGGCTCTCACCATTAGAAAGTTTTCTAGATTCTCAAGATGCTTCCTATAAAGTGCTCAGATAAAGACACCTTGAAGCTTACAGGCAGAGAAGCACAAATGCATTCCAGGGTCAGTTTTATCATGCATGGCAGAGGCTTGTATCAAGTATAGGCACTATCTACATATCTTCCCTTACAGAAAAATTATACCTCTGTGATTCTATAATAAAATAACAGTAATAGACCACTTGATCTTAGTGAGAATACACTTGGATCTTGGTCCTGGCCGTTGCTGACAGTAGGGATCTGTGTAAAGAGCCCTGCTTCTGCTTCTGTCTAACTTCTTCCAATTTATGAGAAAGAACAATTCCCACAAACACCCTAATAGGAAGGTTGCTAGGATTATTGAGATTCTGTTTGCAAAATACTTTTTAATCTTCAGATGAAAAACACTAAGTAGTACAAAGCACTATTGTTATGATTCTGTTTGTTAAATCGCAGACATTCCCATAGCAACGGGTTGATGTCATAATCACAAAATTATGAATTCACCTCGAGTTCAAATTTGTGGGGAACATGAGGTGAAAATGAAGTGCTTTATGTGGAAAACAAATAATTTTTCATAATGCAGATCAAATATAGTAAGGAAAACTAGGAGTTAATGCCATTTTGTGGTTTTCCATGTTAAACACTTTTTAATCTTCCTGTTTTCTCTGGTAAGAAAACATTTTTTTTTTATTTGCTATTTAATCGGGTTTATTTCAGTTACTATAAACTCCTTTTTACTTATTCAGAATGCTTAAACCTTTGAATTAGAAATGAAATATGTATCAATTGCAAATTTACATTATAATAAAATAGATCCAGAAAAAAAATGTTACAGAGGCAGTATTTTTCTCAAATGTCAGTCGATAGTTTATGTAGAAAATAAGAATTCAAAAATCAATGGCGCATTCTGAGATCTCTGCTTGCATCTAGCAGAGTCACACAGTCTTTTATTCTCCCAAATTGTAGCTTTCCTCAAGAAGTTAGCCTTCATGGCAGCCTACTCCCACAGATGGTTTGGAAACTACGGGAAAATTGCCTCTCTTGACAATCACTACTTGGAAGATTCTGGAATTGACTCCTTGTTGCTCTCTTCTCTCAACCACAGATGTTAGAGTTCAAGTGGCCCAGTAAATAACATCCCATTTCCATCTCTGAGTTATAAACCAACAGAGATAGAATTTGGGCATTAGATACTTACAGACCATATTGGAGGAAATTTTCCTGATGTTTATGAGCAAGATCTATTCAAAACCTAGAAAACCAAAAGCCAAACTCACTGCCATTGAGTTGATTCCAACTCATAGGGAGCCCCAAGTGGTTTCCAAGGCTGTAAATCCTTACAGAAGCAGATTACCTCACTTTCTACCACAGAGCAGCTAATAAGTTTGAACCACTGACCTTTTAGTTAGCAGCCAAATACCTTAACAAGTACCACCCTTCTAGTCACTTGTGGGCAACTTACCACAAGAGCAGAGCCTGGACTACGTAGAGCAAAACCCGGGGACAAACTCTCCTCCATGCAGGTTTCTCCAAAGAGAAAGTGGTAGGAAGCAGATTGGCCTTCCTCTTCCACCTCAGTGTGGGAACAAGAAGCCAGGAGGGCTACAAAAATCCTTCCTCATGGAAAGAGATGAAAAAGAATATTCATGCCCTGATCATAAAATAAATTTTCCCTCATACTTTTCTGGAGCAGATTAATATTGAATTAAGTGGGTGTTTAAAAGAAAACTATATTAATAAACTATATTTTATTCAGACCATCACAGGAAAGGAATTCAGTAAGTACAAAAGCTCACTAAAATTTGTCGGTCTTTCCTTTTTAGAAATGAACAACATAAAATGGGTTCAAAGGAAAATCAAGAACACTATTAAAATTTTAGGAAAAGGACATTTGTGGTGAAATGTTAAAGAAATTGAGTGGCTCACAGAGTGTGGTCTGGGAATTTTGGGGGTCAAATCATGAGGTCAAAACTATTTTTATAACAACACTAAGATGCTGTTTGTCTTTTTCACTTTCATCTTACTGGTGTATAGTATACACTGTGCGATGCGTGATATCCAACAGAGTGAATACAGATGCAAGTGTGAGCACTCGATTGTCTTCTGTTGAGGTAGACATTCTGGATATTTGTAAAGATGTGAAACAATACCAATCTTTACATTTAATTCCTCTCCTTTTTGAAAACACAGTTATGTTTCATAAACTATGTTCATTACACTAAAATGTTATGAGTTTGTGTTATTTTAAAATAAATTAATATGTGTTTTTAAGTTTCTCATCTAATTTTTAAAGTTCCAAATATAAATAAACATAGTCCATATAAACAAAAACTCACTGGGGTCCCCAATAATTTTTAGGAGTGTAAAGGGGTCTCGAGGTAAAAAAGTTTGAGAACCACTTAATTACCATCAGCTCTTAAAAAGAATCTTGTGCCAGGCATAATGATGTCTGTGTTAGTCTCTTTATCTACCAAGGACTGAATTGAAACTACACTAACCTCACCACTGGGAACAATTGTTAAGTTCCACAATTTTTCAGAAAACTTTATTTATTTTATTATACATTACTAATCTTAATATCTAATATAGGAATTAGATTAAAATTAAGCTCCAAACCAAACTCACTGCCATCAAGTTGGATCTGACTCATAGCAATCCCTTGTGGGGTTTCTGAGGCAATATCACTATGGAAGTAGATTGCCCAACCTTCCTTCCGAGGAGTGGTTGCTAGGTTTGAACCTCCAGTCTTCTGGTTAGCAGTCAAATACCTTAGGCACTACGCCACCAGAACTCCCTAGATTAAAACTAAGTGTCCCTATTTAATTTTTATCTCAAAGATTCTGTATTTTTCTAGGGTTTCCTCAATAATTTGATGACTAACTTTTTAGTGAAAATAAAGAAAGGAGAGACTATCAAAATGTGATCAAAATGTGAATTTGACTGAATTAGTTTATTTCAATTTATAATCTGTTTCTTTACTATATTCTTGAAATATTTTTTAACATTTTAATTATAAAAATTACTCACAAAAATGTCTTTTTTTCATTCTATTATGTCTTCTGACATATACAGAAAAAAATCAAGGATAAGTAAATTCCAAAAATCTAAGTGCACTTTAGTCCAAACATTTTAATTCTTGATGAACAGCTAGGTCACATTGCATCCTCCCTTGGTGGGAGGAAAGTTTATGTCAACATCATCTGCTTTTATTTATGAAAATTTCCCAGAGGCACATAGACTCAGCTCCAGTTGCTTCTCTCATTCTCGCATGGTATGTAGTAGCAAGCTTTAAAGAATGGTTGGGATTTTAAATATTGGAATGCTGAAAAATACTTTGTTTTTGGCACTGTCAGTTGGTTGTTAATGTAATTTCTTTTTAATTTAGAGTTCTTTTGACCTCTTTTCCTTCCAAAAATATAAAAACAATAAAGTGTCTGTTGCCTCGGTGGTGCTTCTTGTTCTGTCCCAGAGAATTACTAGTTCCTGAGTTAGGGTTCTCTTTACCAGAAGCCCTGGTGGCACAGTGGTTAAGTGCTTGTCTGCTAACTGAAAGATTGGCAGTTTGAGCCTACCAGACACTCCATGGGTGAAAGATGTGGCACTCTGCTTTGTAAAGATTATTGTTGTTATGTGCCCTCAACTGGGACCCTGCTCATAGCGACTGCTCCTTGGATTTCCGAGGTGGTATCACTACAGAAGTAGATTGCCCAACCTTCCTTCTGAGGAATGGCTGGTGAGTATGAACTGCCAGCCTTCTGGTTAGCAGTCAAGTGCCTTAGGCACTACGCTACGAGAGCTCCTTGTGAACCCTGTGGTGCAGTTCTACTCTGACCTATAGGGTGACTGTGAGTTGGAATCAACTCTGTGATATGGATTTGGTTTTGGGATTCCGTTTGCTCATCAGAAGCTGTACAAACTGCTTCTATGGGCATCAGACCTAAGTCACGTGGCTAATGTGTAGGATTTTGAGTATATCATTTTAAACTTGACATCTGGGAATACTGCGAAACTCCAAGAGCAATGGTTCTCAAACTTCCTGGAAGTTTTGAGGAACTCCATATATTCTCTATCACACTTCACAAAAGCAAACAAAAAAGTTGTGGACATTGAGCAGCCATTAAACATCCAGGTCTATGTACTTATTATAATACTTGTCATCCTGGTTAATTTCATTCTTTGGCGAGGAGACACCACTGGAGGAAGGGGCAGGATAAAAAGAAGGCTGATTTAATTTACAGCTTTGCTGAGACATTGTTTGCCTTCAAATAAAAGTGTTTCTGAGGGAATTTGAGGTGCTGCAGGGAAATAAAACATATACAGGTAACTCATCAAAACTCACCTTTCTTGAGTCATCTTTTTCTCATATTGAAGTAAAATTTCCATCTCTGCACACTTACCCGCTAGGTAACCACATCCCCCTACACGCACACATTCAAAAGCCCATATCTCCAACTCAAAAGCTTTGATGAATACTACATATTTCAGTGGTCATATCCTGGGAGATTCATATAACAAAGCCCTCTTACCATTATTGGAAGTTCTTCACCCATACTTTCCCTTTCAGCCAGTGTACACCTTTCATAAAACAAAATGTAACGGGAGGATTCAGCAACTGAAAACATGGTCATTAGCCGAACTGAGAACATCTCTTGTCTCTCAAGCAGTCTCTGGGTAACTGACATTCATTCTGCCACAAAGAGAAGATACAAACCTGTTTTCAATCTTCTTCTCCCCATTCACTTCTTACCTAACACAGCCGTTGCTATAATTGCCACCATTTCCCAGTCCCCCAGTGTAGCTTCAAATAGGTTATTCTTACTTAGGTACATATAAATTTAGAAATATTTGTGCAAAATTCATTTTAGGGCCAGAATTTTGGCTGTAGATTAGCTTGTATAATTATCTAGACTAATAAATCAGCTCAATGCCAATAAACAATTCTCTTCATTGCTTAAAAGTTAAGTGTCTACTTTACACATGAAACCTGTATTGAAGTTGCAGTCCAATTTATTCAGAAATTTTGAAATTAAACCAGTAGCAGTGTCAATGTAAATAATTTGTAAATATATTAGTGTTTAATTTACTGTGTTAATACTATGTACATACTTTAATGTTTAATGTTCTTCCCTTTGTTTTGACTTAGGGGATCTTGAGTTGAGGCCCTCAACATTCCTTATTATTGACCCTCTTTTGGGACTTTTGAAGATCCAAGAAACACAAGATCTGGATGCTGGCGATTATACATGTGTAGCCATCAATGAAGCTGGAAGAGCAACTGGCAAGATAACTCTGGATGTTGGCTGTAAGCATCCAACTCTGATAGACAAACATTTTGATACCGATCTGCTAGCTTCCCATGTTTAATAATTTTGAAGCAGTTGGGTAGAAATATTTGTCAGAATGACAGAACTAAAAGTGAGCATTTCAGATAACTAATATCAGCCCCAGGGTTATAGGTGAGGAGAGACAACTCAGGGATGCCCAAAGCAGCAGGCCGGAAGAGCAGGAGAAAGGGGATAAAAGCCAGGAACTCGGACAGAAGAGCAGTCAGCCCCAGGGATACAGGTAAGGAGAGACAACTCAGGGACACCCAAAGCAGCAGGCCGGAAGAACAGGAGAAAGGGGATTAAAAGCCAGGAACCCGGAGAGAAGAGCAATCAGCTGAAGGGATTAGGTGAGGAGAGGAAACTCAGGGCCACCCAAAGCAGCAGGACAGAAAAGCAGGAGAAAGGGGATAAAAGCCAGGAACCCGGATGGAAGAGCAGT
>NW_006921630.1:16071602-16075082 GCF_000298275.1 Orycteropus afer afer
CGTAGTGATACTGCCTCGGAAACCCAAGGAGGGGTCGCTATGAGTCGGGGCCGACTCGACGGCAAACAACAACAACAACAAGTAGGGCCTCAGAAGAAAGGCTTGGTGATATACTTTGGAAAAATCAGATATTGAAAACCATGGAACACAGTTCTGCTTTGTTTCACATGGCAGAGCCATGAGTTGGAATCAAGTCCATGACAACTGGTTTGGTGGTTTTTTTGGGGTGGTGGTGGTGGTGGTGGTTTTCTGACTTCAGAGATTGTGAGCTTAACCAGGATATCAGAGATTGCCAAACATTTTCCTGTCAGGAGTCGTTTCACTCTGACACGAAATTTTTAAGTATTAACATCTGGAAATCAGAAATTAGACTTTGGCCCTGGACTGTAATTTGAAGATGTTGTTGACAACAAAGGTAGCAGATTGTGCTTTTGCTTTTTTTTAATTCACTAGCAAATAAAAATCAGTGTATAAAATAAAATACTAACTAGAACTCAATTACCACTGCAATGTGAGGGTGCACGTGCATGACAGTTCTCATGCTATTCAGGAAGTTTTGTCTTCCCTCCTTCTTTGTTCCTCTATCTCATCTAAAAAAAAACCTCACTGCCTCACTGCCGTGGAGTCATATCCAACTCATAGTGACCCCTCCTTGGGTTTCCAAGGCGGTATCACTATGGAAGTAGATTGCCCACTCTATCTTATATCTCCTTAAAAAAAAAAACTTCCTACACAGTGTGGTAAAATATGAAATGAAATAGCTCTCCTTTGCATGAAAAAGAACCTGGCAGCTTAATTAAAATAAATAATTCAAACATTTGCATCATTTGTAAAATATGCCATTTAATTGTATTTGCATTTATATATGGCTGGGTCACCATGAGCTGGAATCGACTCAACAGCAATTAACAAGATGATTTTTATGCCAAAGCTTTTTTTTCATAATAAAAATTAGGCACTATAAAGACAATGCTTTTTTTTTTTTTAAAGAATAACACAAAACATTTTAATTTTATTATCTTAATTCTTTAAATGAATGTAATGGCCCTCTAACTTTAATATTTTGTTTTATGTCAAATAAATTTTTACCTCCTGGGATCTTTTATGATCCTTTTGCTCCGGGCCATCTGGTGAACGTTCTGCATTCTTGGAGATTATGCTCTTGGGGAAGAATCAACAAAGTTGGGATGGCCACAGAGACCACTGTAGACTGTCTAGGGCACAGTAAGATGTATTTGAACCATGACTAAACTCTGTGGTTATTAAGAGAAATGCCTTGGAAATGAGAGTGGAATCTCCGGGGGGAGGGTATTTCTGGATGTACCAGCAGGGTGTAAATGTCAGACCCAAATGAGGAGGGGGTGATAACAATTCATACAGAATACTTCCTTTCAAGGAATATGCTAAGCACAACATTTCAGTTGTCAACATTTTCTGGTTTTGCTTCTCCCTCCTTCATGCACACATATTTCATATTTACCCAACATTCTTTCAGAATTGTATGGCTGTAGAGGAAGAGGGAAGCAGCCTTGGTAATTTTTCCCAGCAAAAAGGGAATTGCACTTTCACCCCTTTCCAAGTTTGTATAGACTCTAACAATCTTACACATTTTTCTTTGTTTACATACTGCTCTCTTGGTAATCTATTTAGGTTCTGGTCTTTCCACGTTCTCTTTTTGCCAAGTGATACACCATGTATGGCTTGGGGCTCTCTGTGCTGGGGTGACTTGCATTGTATTAGGAAACATTCCAACAAATGTTTTGTGTTTATCCTTCATTCCTTGACCTGAACTGAACTTTGTTTTATCTTCACTCATATTCAAGATCTTCACTCTCTCTGACCCTTTCTAAAACAATGGTTTCTTAACTATTATTCCAGTAATGGCCCAGATGGGATTAACATAAATTCAATTGTTTGCTTACTGTAATCTTAATCATTGTTAACAGTTGCTGAATAACTTAGTATTAAAGTCAGCATCATTCCTGTTACTGTTATGCCTCAACTATTTCATTATTCATCATTAGAATCCTCCTCTGTGTAACTCAAAGAGGTTGATTAGACCTTGTCTGTTCAGGTAAAACTCTTGTTAGATATCCTAACAGATACAGGATGTGACTGCTAAGAACTATGCAAATCAAAATCATGGTGATGCTTGTAATGATCACTATTAGGTTTAAAATCAATCAAACAAACAACAACAACAATAAAACTTTCCCCAGAATTTGGTTAGTGGTTAAGAGAATAGACTCTGGAGAGAGACTGGTTTTTCTCATCCCAGTTCCATCGTCACTGACTGTGTGACCTTTTCTACCAGAGTTTTCTTATCTATAGAATAAGTATGTAAATGGTACCTGCCTTACTGGGTGGTTGTAAAGATGCGATAAGACACTACCCATAAACAATGTGTGGGACTTGAAACTTGGTGGACATTTAGCATGTTACCAGTTATTGTTGATCGCCTAGACATCCTTCTTGCAACATGTATCAAATAGATAAATATTAGCTTGACAAATTAAGTGATTATTTTGGTTCTTTGAATTTTGAAAAACGATATAGAAATGCGTATATTTATGCAAAGATCTATCATCTATGTAATATATAATCTATATCTCTATCTCTACATCTATAATAGTTGCCAAGTATTTAAGATTAAGGAGCTCTGGTGGCATAGTGCCTAAGGCATTTTACTGCTAACCAGAAGGCAGAGATTCAAACCCACCAGCCACTCCTCAAAAGGAAGATTGGGGCATCTACTTCCATAGAGATACTGCCCCGAAAACCCAAGGAGGGGTCGCCATGAGTCAAAATCAACTCGATGGCAGTGAGTTTTATTTAAGATTAAGTGTTGAGGTTTTAATATGAAAGCCATTGTTTTACCTAGCTTTTAAAAAAGGACTTGGAATAACTTAAGTGCTAAACTATTAGCAGCAAATAAAATTATTCATGTGGGTTCCAAAACTATTGGGCATAAATTTAAGTAGCTTATGATTTAAGAAGAAAAGCATGCTTTTATCTATATCATGTAGCTATTTGGGCTTTAAGATTGTTTTTGTGGGCCTGTGAACTTCACATCAACAATTCTAGATTTTAAAAAAATAATAATGGAGTGCTGTTTAATATTATTCTTGAGTTCTAGCATCTTGTAGTGAGTGTCCTTTTTCCTGTTTCTCATTATCATGGCTTTAGGTTATGAACATTTCAGGTCAACAGGGAAAATTACCAATGACTTTTATCCTTTTTCAAAAGGGATAGTGAATTGTGAATACATTTGAGAAAGGAAGATTGGCTACATCAAACAAAAAGTTGGCCTGGCAGTGATTTTATTCGCAGCATTCCACACCACACAAGGTTTGGGTCTTAGTCTGTGGTTGTGTGTTTTGTGGTTTGGTAGAACCAAAACAGAATGTCCAGCCATTTTAGGAAACAAAAACTTCTGTTTGACTAATGAAATGCAAAAGAACCTACATGCATGTGATACAT
>NW_006921630.1:16075556-16097327 GCF_000298275.1 Orycteropus afer afer
GTTTGAACCACCAGCCTTCTGGTTAGCAGTCAAATGCCTTAGGCACTATGCTACCAAAACTTACTATGTACTATACAATTTATAAAGATTATCTCTTTTAACTATGTGAGATAACAAAATGTTATCCTTTTCTCATTCATGGGGAAATTCAGATCGGGAGAGGTAAGATAATTTGCCCAAGTTTATAGACTGATAATTGGTGCCATTTAGAACCACTCAATGGGCTCTCAGCCTCTCTAAGCAACGCAGCCTCCTCTACCAGTACTGGATGTTAGTTATACTACGCTTACTGGCTGCTTCCCCGTATGCTATACTCATTAATCTGTTTACCATCTACCCAATGTAATTCACTTGGAGTCCAAATTGGCCACACTCTGGAGTAGGAAGTATTTAAAAGACTTCTTGGCCTGAGTTATGAATTGCTTCATTTTTGAGGTTTACTTGTCATCGAAGTCCTCTTTGTGCTGTTTTGGCTGCTTACCTAGTACGTGCCTGGTACTCTCATTTGCCTTGTTTTCTGGTACTGATATGTATATCTCCTGATTGGTGGCTTTTCACATATTTCTTGTGTTGTTCTTGTGCCTAATACTGTTTCCAAAACGTCTTCCCCTTGGATGACTTCTCCTATGTTACCTGAGCTTTCTGGGCATAACTTGAGCTTTGCTTATCCTTTTTAATACATTTATTCTTGCCTTTCTTAGTTCAAAAAATCCTAATCTGTCGTATTTTCACTGATGTTTATGACCTAATTGTCAGTACCTGCCCCCCCTCCAATACTTGCATGATCCCAGGCTTCTGTATATTCTGGAATTTATTTCTGTCCCATCACCACATTTCACTCACCCATAGTCTGAGCCTGACATATCCTGAAACTCATTCTGAGACATTTATACTTAACGTCCATTCTTCAGAAAAGTTGTCTACTTGAGAATAAATGACTGTTAACCACTTCTAAGAAAAGTAATTAGGTATTATAAATGTAGAATATGCAAGCAATAGGTTTCTTTATAAACTATTTTTAAAATATGTTCATTTTGTCTGTTATTTTTGTAAATCAAATACCCATGTGGGTGGGTTGAGAGAAATATAAACACATACACCAATTCTTTTTAAAAAACATGTTGCCTAATTGTGGTATTTGATTTTTGTTTGTTTAGACTCAATAAACAAACAATAGCTTCTGAAGTCACTGTGTTTCCTCCAGAAGTGCAAGATCAAATGTACTGGGCCAAGATTCTCATTACATACACACACACACACACACACACACTGAATTATTGTTGACATGTTCTAATACCGAACCAATAATTCCTTCACAAATATCTAGTGACCACTTCTAATGTGCAATGTATTCTGTTAGTTGCCATTAGGGATAAATATATACTTTAAATGTAAATGGTTTAGAAATTTACAATTTAGTAGGAAAAATAAGACATAGTGTAATAAAAGGCTGACTGTGACAGTTACCATGTAAATGGTACAGAATGAGTTCTCTGAAAATTCAGAGGGACAAAATTGTGTCCAACTGGGATGGTAAGAGAGGGCATCACAAAGGAGGGGACATATGCACTGGACTGAAGAATTTTTAATATTTCAGTAGATATCTAGACTTTGCATTTGACAGGGATGAAATAACACAGGTAACTCTATGGGAAAGGTCAATTGTTGGCAGAAGAGTAAGGAGTTCTAATTGGTCAGAGGTTAGAAGTTGTGCAGGCAAATAGTGGGAGATGAGGTTGCAAAGTTAGAGGAAGTCCTTGAATCCAAGCTGAAAAAAAAAAAAGAAAAGCACCGACACTGCTTCTGAGATAATTATACACTATGGGCCCAATATTCCATGAAAAGGAAAGAGGTCACCTTTCACCTTCACATTCATTTTCATTAGCCTTTAAAACAGCGTAACAGTGGGCAGTTTTAAGAACCTCTAGAAGAAGGGGAAGTTGATAAAATGACAAAAAATTGTAGCTCTAGGGTCAGATTGACCTGGTTTGAATTCTAGCTTCAGTGCTCAAGTCCATGTGACATTTAGCAAGTTAGCTACCTGCCTCTCAGTTTCTCCATCTGTAAAACTGGGACAATGTAGTACCTACCTCACAGGGATATTGTGAAGATTAAATGAGCAGGTTTTATTCATTACTTCAGATAATATGTTTCCCTTGCAAGTTGCCCCAAACATCCTTGTTAGCAAATTCTCTGGGGCATATTGATAGTCTCACTTATTTGGCCCTGCTAACAGCACCCTCCATATTATTATATTCCCGTGTAATCCAAGGTTTGTAACTCTTCTGGCTTCTGTGATAAGCTGACTTAAATGGCTATCCATAGTCTTCTTAGCTATAGTTTTGTAATTTCTGAATCCTTTCTTAACTTTCTAAGATATTAAACACTGATTATTCTCCCTTTAATGCATACAACATTCTGTTACTTCATATTCTTGACTCACAATCTTGAATACAGATAAATAACTTAGGGTTACATACTGTAAACTTGTTAAATAATGATCCATTGAATATAAACTCTAATATGAAATTTATTTAAAAAATTCAATTAAAGAAAATAAGTTTAGAAAAGCATCAAAAATACTTCCTTACACGACCATTTTATCTATCATAAAGTCTTAAGCCTTGAGCAGTATGATATAAACTAAAATTGAAAACAAATTTCTAAAACAAATGATCCTTTTTATTTAACATACTCTTGATTTAAATTCTCACCCTTTTTTATCATCTATCACTTTCAGGAGATAGTTTTACCTTTTGTGCCTCTTATTCATTTGACTGCTAACCAGAAGGCTGGCGGTTCAAACCCATCAGCCACTCCTCAGAAGGAAGGTTGGGCAATCTACTTCCATAGTAGAAGTAGAAACCCAAGGAGGGGTAGCTATGAGTCAGATCCAAATTGACGGCAGTGAGTTTGGTTTTGGTTTTGGTATTCATTTATATGGCAAAAAAAGCAATCTGCTATTTCTGAATCAGAGAGAAAATGAAAGTATAAATTTTTATTATTACATGAACAATGATATGGTTCAAATTCAATATGTTGATTGTTTAATAATTAAGTTTATATTTAATGTGGCTGTGTACTGTATTAATGATCTGCTTTTTTTTTTTAAATTATCTTCCAGCACCTCCAGTTTTCATACAAGAACCTGTCGATATATCTATGGACATTGGCTCAAATGTGACATTACCTTGCTATGTTCAGGGTTATCCAGAACCAAGGATCAAGTGGCAAAGATTGGATAACATGCCACTTTTCTCAAGACCCTTTTCAGTTAGCTCCATCAGCCAACTAAGAACAGGAGCCCTCTTTATTTCAAGTAGGTTAAAGGAAATGTATTTTGTACAAATGAGTACAAGTATATTATACATCCATGACATTTCATGCATATTTAAAATAGTGAGTTAATCTTGCCAATGTATTTGTGTTTGTTACATTTCACTTTAAAATAGTACTAAAATTTTATATTTTAGATTTGCCATAAATGGATTATTTTTATTCAATTGTATGCCATTAGTTTGTATCAATGCTTTTAACACAATATTTCTTCATATCTTCTTGTTTCTTTCCAAACAGAGGTATCTGGGCCTCTTGGTGGATTAGTACTTGCATTTTATTGACTCTCGTATCAACTATTGTAAAGAAAAGTATTAGTGGTAATTAGTTAACTTTAATTATTTGTGGCCAGCAATACATAATGACATGCATAGGAATCCTATGGCAGTCCCTTGATTAAAGTTGCATCCAAGAGATTCTAATAATAAGTCAAATATTAAGTCACTTAAAAATTTCACCTATAAACTGGTAAACAATTACATATCTGAACCCACTTTGTATTTTTTCAAATAAGGTTAAGAATATTTGGATGGTGGCACTAGTGAAGAAAAAACATTTAGATGGTTAATTGTTTTTAAAATGTAATTGAATTTGGAGTGTTTTATAAGAAGCCTCCAACTAGTGATTTCCATGCTTATTAATAATACTAAATATACATTAATTGCTTAAATGCCAGATTAAAATTAAATCATCTGCTTACAAGTGCTTGAGTGTTCTGCTCTGTGCTAGACTCTGTGGTAAAGATACAAGTCAACTGTGGGGTCCCTTACTCAAGTATTTAGCAATCCACAATCTGAGTAAATGGCCACAAAAGGAACCTACTAAGAAGTAGTCATCAGATTGAGTTAGATTGGGCAGGACCTGAAATATCAAGGTAAAGAAATGTCCTTGATGAGATAGAAATAGAGAGTTACTGAGCTTCGTGAGCAGGAAAATAGCACATGAATGCACTGTTTGAGAATGATTCCTCTGCAAGATAGGAGAGGTGAGAGAAAGGGGGAAATCGGGAGGCTCACATAATTATCCACTAGGGTAATGCTGGTGATGAGAAACAACCCAGAGGGAGCAAAAGTGAGACCCAAAAATAAATATAGTAGAGAAGATGAAAGAAAAGGAGGAATAATAGGAGAGGCCAGTGCCAGTGTATTCCTTGAATGTTTAAATTAAATTGTCTAGAATAAACAGCTCTGGTAGCATAGTGGCTAAGTCACTTGCCTGCTAACCAGACGGCTGGCAGTTCAAACCCACCAGCCACACCTCGGAAGGAAGGTTGGGCAATCCTACTTCCGTAGTGATACTGCCTCGGAAACCCAAGGAGGGGTCACTATGAGTCGGGGCCGACTCGACGGCACATAACAACAACAACAACAGAATAAACTAGTGATTAGAAACTTAATTCTCTGTAGTACTTTGTATTTCTACACAAAGCAGCCTAAGACTTGATAATATTCAAAATACCTTGGTTAGAAGCAATGTAGAACTTATTAACCAGGTGATCTGTTGAATTTTCTCCTCCAAATGAATGTTTGCCTTTGTTTAGAATGGATATCACCTAAGTTTACCAAATGTAGTTCTGCAGTTATATGCGTATGGTTAAGAGAAATACAAATTTTATCACTGCTTTTATTTAAGGTAGTTTAGAACTACATATGATAGAAAGTCCTTTTTTCTTTGTCAATATCTTATCAGTAGATTAAGCTATTTATTCTGCTTAAGATATTTGCAAAAATCACAATCATTCCCCTATTTAAAATCTTCTCTTGCCTTTTCTTTTGCTCACAAGACAAAACTACCTTTCTTACAGGGAACCAACCTGCTTCTTCAGTTTCAGCCTCTTGACTACACTCATACAACTTCTAACCCAGCAGTCCTCATCCCAGTTGCCCCCAACACCTTCTTTTTATAACAAATATTTTATAATATCTTTTTTATTATTCTCAAATTCATATACATATATGAATATAGTTATATAGGTATATATATATATATATATATGTATACACACACACATATATATAATATATATATATATACAAGCATATATACAAGCATACCATGAAGATAAATGGGATTTGGTTCCAGACTACCACAATAAAGCAAATAATGCCGTAAAGCGAGTCACATTTTGGTTTCATAAAAAACCGTTGCATATAAAAGTTATCTTTATACTATACTATGAAGTGTGCAATAATAACATTATGAAAAAGTTTGAAATATTGTGAGAATTACCGCATGCTGTTGCAAAAAATGGTGCCGATAATTTTGTTTGAGGCAGGGTTGCCACAAACCTTCAATTTGTTAAAAAAAAAAAAAAAACAAAGATGCAATATCTCTGAAGTAATAAAGTGTAGTGCAATAAAATGAAGTATGCCTGTATGTATGCATATAAATGATCTCTCTTGTTATTTTTTGTGTGCCATCGAGTGGATTCTGATACACAATGACTCTATTTGATAAAGTAATACTGCCCCATGGTGTTTCCTATGATGAAATGTTTACAGGAGCAGATAGCCAGGTCTTTCTCCCACAGAGCTGCTGGGTGAGTTCAAACCGCCAACCTTTCAGTGCCACCAAGCCCCAAATGTAGTACAAAAGGAAATAAACAAAAGTGATTTCTGGTAAAATAATATATTACTCAATGAACAAATACTCTGGCAATGTCTACACCATATGTAGCATAACCATAAATTCAACAGCTCAAATGCAGACTGATACAGGAGTATGGGACTGATAACTGAAAACTCCAGGCTGATGATGTGATTTTCTAAAATGATCAGTAAACACAACTAAAGTTCTGTCTTTCTTATACAGAATTAGACTCTAGGCTCAAATAATTATAAACAGAATGACCAAATCCCTGAATTTCCAGTGGGATCTTTAAAAGTCTTGCTGGAGTTGGGTTGTATTTTTCATGAACCTGTCCTGTGCATTATCTCCCTAACTTTTGCTCACTAAATGTCAATAGAATCATTGCAGTGATGAAAAAATATCTGCATCAAACTTCCAAAATGTCTCCCCACACATGTACACACATAGTTCAATGTCTGTTGGTGGTACAGTTTTCAATTTTGAACAGACAGACCATGGCTTTTCAAGTTATGCTTTTGCATTTGCAGCTACATGCTCCTGTCTCAGTGCTTCCACAGATTGTTTTTCGAAACCCAGGATGTATTAGGACATTTATCACATTGTGGTGTTAATCGTTGCTTTCTGTGTCTGTATCTTCCCATAGAATGGAAACCCCTGGAGGCAGGACTGTAGTTTAAATTTTCAGATCTCATCTCTGTGACTGACACATACTTAATACTTCATAGATGGTGCTCAATAAATAAGTCATCTCTTTTTTTTTTTTAGATTTATGGGCAAGTGATAAAGGAACCTATGTTTGTGAAGCAGAAAATCAGTTTGGAAAGATCCAATCCCAGGCAATAATAACAGTGACAGGACTTGGTAAGATCAATTAAGTGTTTAGAGACCACAATTTCCAGAATCATCAGATTTTTATTTACTACATTATCTCTTAACAATTGTGCGACTTTAAGGGGGAAAAAAAAACAACTAAGTAAATACCTGATCACTAGACTAGTCTGCCCTCCTCCTCCCATTTCATATTTCACAGAATGTTAGATCTGGAATGACCTTAGAGAGAATCTGCTCCAAACTTCTCATTTTCCTTTTGATGAAAGGAAGGTCAATTTAAATAAACTGATTTATAAGTTTAAATATGAATATATATTTAGAGTGGTGGAAGTCCTATCTAGTTGTCTTTTCTACATTTA
This sequence comes from Orycteropus afer afer, assembly GCF_000298275.1. Lineage (NCBI taxonomy): Eukaryota > Metazoa > Chordata > Mammalia > Tubulidentata > Orycteropodidae > Orycteropus > Orycteropus afer. The sequence goes on from NW_006921630.1 coordinate 16,082,672, forward strand.
TCATTTTGTCCACATGAAACTGTTTTTTTTTTTTTTTGGAAGGAGGAAAGGATATAGTGTCTTTTATTCCCAAGTGCTGAGATTTTTGTTTATTCCTTTATTGAATAATCTGTCTGTTCCCACTTATTAAAATATCCATTTGCTTACATGATAAGTTTATATTCTTATATTCTTTTATCTATTCCTTGGCATTCTATTCTATTTCTGCATTAGTACTACTTTGTTTACATTATAGCATTTAATGTGATTTTTAAACCTAGCAGAGTGAATTTCTCATTAATTTACAACTTAAGCAAAATTTTCTTCATGTATCTCCCTGTCTTCCTTTATTCATCTATATAAACTATTTTTTTTCCAGCTAAAATCTCCTAGGGATTTTACTTTGATTTAAGTTAAACTTGGTCTTTGATTTCAAGAAGAGGGCATATTTACAATAATACTTCTTTGCCATTCCATATAAAAGAATTCATATCATTTTATTTACTTGAGCTGTTACAGCAGCTTCCTCAGTGATCTCACCCCTTCCAGATTAATACCTCTGATTAAATTTTTACATTAATATTTCAAAAGAATGGTTCTGAATGATGCCAGTTTTCTGTATAAATGCTTTTAGTTATTCACCATTTGTCTACTGACTGCATCATAAGTTTCTTGGCTTAATATTTCTAGCCTTCTGTTATCATGCTCTAGCTGCAGACTTATTGTGCCCTGCTCTCTTTACTTCTCCACTATTATTTGTCTGGGAATTTTCTTTGAGCGCAGATGCCCTTTATCTTTCCCTTCAAGTTCATATCTGTTGTTGTTGTAATTTGCCATCGAGTCAATTTTGACTCATAGCAACCTCTCCTTGGGTTTCTGAGGTGTTATTACTACCAAAGTAGATTGCCCAATCTTCCTTCCAAGGAGTGGCTGGTGGGTTTGAACCACCAGCCTTCTGGTTAGCAGTCCCCTCTCCTTGGGTTTCCGAGGTGTTATTACTACCAAAGTAGATTGCCCAATCTTCCTTCCAAGGAGTGGCTGGTGGGTTTGAACCACCAGCCTTCTGGTTAGCAGTCAAAGACCTTAGACACTACACCACCAGAGCTGCTTTCATATCCGTTAACATTTGTAAAAAATTTTTTTCCTGAAAGCTCAAATTTTAATAGCATTATAAGTACCTATCTTGACAGCTACTTATAAATGTTTACCTTCCTTTTGGATGAAATAGAGTTGAAAGTACCTGTGTTTTCTCTGATTTAGTTGCTCCTCTTATTGGGATCAGCCCTTCTGTGGCCAATGTAATTGAAGGACAGCAACTTACTTTGCCCTGTACCTTATTGGCTGGAAATCCCATTCCAGAAAGGCGATGGATTAAGAACTCAGCCATGGTAAGAACATATTAAATACATGCACTCTCCTAGTTTTCTTGAGGAAGAACCAATGTGTTCCAACCATTAAAATAACAAAGCATATTGAATAAATTACAAAATACATTTTTATAAGTATACTGAAATTTTCTTCAGTATTAACATGTTTATGGAGTTCATATTATTTGAGAGTTAATAAAATGGAGAAATAGTTGATAGTATAATTTCCACAATTTCACATGAAATGCAGTGTTACTAATAAGCTCAGTTTAGAATATGCAAAATCAGAAGTAGGTATGAACTTATTTTCTTACCACATCAATATTTTTATGTGCTTCCTTCTAGAACATTATGAAATGTCAATATTACCATAACATCTTTCATTTTATATATTGGAATTTATTAATATTAACCACAAAGTTATATATTTTATCATGAACTATTTAAAAATGTGGATTTAAATTGTGTCATAGTTTTTCAGTGTATAACTTTTGACAATGAAAAGATGTAAAAATTTTTCACAATTCTGTTAAAGTTTCCTGTAAATATGCTACCTCTGCCAATAAATTTTCATCTTGTTCAGAGTACTTTTTCTGTTTTCCAGAAATATTTAGATTCTCTTGCTCTTAGAGTACCTATTAGTAGTGAATCAATTATATGGAAGAATTGTTTTATTCTACAAGTGTAGAATTGTTCATATTTAAATAAAAACCTGAGAAAAATCAATACATCTGATTGAATAATAAATAAGCTTGTGATTTGATACTGCTTGAACATTGAGATATCTGATTCTTGCACTGTGATATCTGATTATTGAACAGTATACATAAATGGCAAGATTTAGAGGTGATTGATCTTAAGTGGAAATATTGCCAGTCTCCTGTGACAGGTTCTGTATGTATGTCTTATATGGATGACACTAGGGAGCTCTGGTAGCATAGTGCCTAAGGCACTTGACTGCTAACCAGAAGGCTGGCAGTTCAAACCCACCAGCCACTCCTCAGAAGGAAGATGGGGCAATCTACTTCCGTAGTGATAACTGCCTCGGAAACCCAAGGAGGGGTCACTAGGAGTCAGGTCCAACTTGATGGCACATAACAACAACAACATATGGATGACACTATCCTTTGCTGTTTGCATGTGTGACATGACAAAGTGAGTGTTGAGATTGTCCTTCTCATTCAGCTTAAAAGACGCCTATATGCCAAAATATAAATATAAAATTGCTTCTTAGTGACAGTAAGTTCTTGGAGAAAAACAATATAAGCCAAAAGTGGGATTTGGATCTTGAGTGCTAACAAAAAATACAGAAACATGAAACAAGTAGTATCTTTGTTTCTTTTCCTTTTCCAGCATGTACATAATTCTCTAGTAGATACAATATTTTGAGGTATATCAGAATGTAATACAACTGATACCACTTTTGGTAATATGTTCATCATTTTTTCACTGAAATGTTAAAATATTTTATTTTAAAAGGAATTTACCTAGCTTGGGGGTGGGGTGGGGAAGAAATAGATCCAGTTTTGGCACAGGAATTTTTTTTTATACAATTAAAAAATATATATATATTTTTTTTTTTTCTGTAAGTTGGTCCAAAATCCTTACATCACCGTGCGCAGTGATGGGAGCCTCCATATTGAAAGAGTTCGTCTTCAGGATGGAGGCGAATATACCTGTGTGGCCAGTAACGTTGCTGGAATCAATAATAAAACCACCACCGTGGAGGTGCATGGTAGGACATTTGCCCATTGAATTGTTTCCAAACTGTGTTCAAGTCTGAGTTAATACATTTAAATCAGATAACTCTATTGCTGAAATAAGGCTCCTAATTGTTATTCTTGCCAAAAGCTTTATTTCTTGAACAATATTTACATTGTTAATGCTGTTTCCAGATTTCCCATTTTTATGTACACAGAAAGACATCATTGGGAGGCACCAGCTGAGTCTGGCCAAGGGCTTTTGTCAGCGGTTTCTTAATTGATAAAAAGGAACTCAGCTCTCAGACAATTATGTTTAAAAATACATTTTAATTTCAGGCAAATTGAACTTAATAGACCATCCAAAATTGCCTTTTCCTTTTGGCTTGTGCAAGAAACATGCCCTTACTAATGACCCCTTTGTGTTTAGCTAGAAATGACCCAAGCATTTCTAAAGGTCACTTCATATGCACCCAACAATCTTCTTGCATGTTAAGTAAAGGTCACAAATAAGAAAACCCAGAAGCAATCTTTTTCCATTCGTGACTACACAGTTACGAAGTTCATACATCGCAGAAAATAAATAACAGTTTCATAGTTTAAGAAATTATCATAACATTTTTTGTATAGTTCCCTCAAGAAATTTGCAACATTCCTTTTTTGAAAAAGCATAGTATTGAAAAATAACTTTGTGTACAGTACTGAACATTCTTAGAGAAGAAAGTAGCATGGAACATTTATTTTTAGTAATTAATTCAACCTTTATTTGGCACATGAATAAGAGAATTACTTAATCCAGTAGTTTCCAAATTTTGTTTGGTCTGTTGAAAATTTAAAGGATTAAGATCATCTTCCTTTTTCATATCTGCTTCTCTTTTGAAACAACTTCTTTCATCCATAGCTTTCAATCTAGTACCAAGTATTCACCAACATCACATGAGGTATTCTTGAAGAAATATTATTTTGAAAAAATACCAAACCAACAGCAAATTAGCTGTAACTTAACAGAGAAAATATCTAATGCCAGATCTGGATACTGTTATGTTGAAATATTTTTAAGGAGAATCAGTCTGTAGTTTTCCTGATTGGTTTGAGAATCTAGTTCAGTCATACCCCTACTTTCCCCCCCCCGACATATACCTTCCTGGAATATATATCGTTTACAGCACCTGCCTGGAATACTGTGTCAAGGACTCTGAGCCCAAATTTGTATGTGGGTGAAAGGTATCATGATTACTTGTGCTGTCTGCCAGATAAGACAAACTAAGTCATTTATGCTTTCATGATGTGGTGTACCATTATCCCAGAAGTCTTTACAATGGAAAGTAACAAAGTCTTCTCTCCACAACCTTTGGTAATTCAGCTTAGTCCAAAACGACTAGCTGGTTTAGTCAATAGATTGAAAAATATCAACCTAGCTATTTGTCATGAACTAAACAAACAACCTTACAGCCAACAAATTTATCTCTGACTTGGGTGTGATGCAACATCCCTTTCTTTAGACTTCGGCATTTATATTAAGTAGCATTGCCATCCTGTCACCACTCTGCCTCTTCCATTTCAAGAATGCTCATTAAAGACTCTAACCCATTCTGAAATCAATGACGGAAGGCAGATACAAGTTCAGATTAAAAAGACAAATAAAACAGTTTAATTTTGATATTGATTTTTGTAGATTGACAATCTTATAAGAAACTGTTTTCTCATGCCTAAATGACATCAGACTTCAAAACCATAGACTAAATTTCCCATTTCCTTTATCATGTCAAACTCATTATACATTTATGAAAATGGCTGATTCCATGTTGCCACAAATTGATAGTTGAAAGCTGACTATTTTATAATGATTCTAGAAATTAAATATCTTTCTCTAAATTGTAGCCTGGCATTCTTATTTAGGGATAGAAATTTGCTGCCAACTCTTAAAGAAGAAATTATCTAAAGATTAAGGCCAGTCATAGGAAAATATGAGTATATAGCAAACTTAATCTAAACCTTCCACAAAGTTTCTTTACTGAGGTCTCTGATATTTCTTATTTTGGCAAACTTCTGCTCCAGGGAAGCTATGACAACTGGAGAAATCTAATTTCAAGGCAAAAGACAGTGAGTGATGAATCTCCAAGAAGCAGTTACAGTCTCTTCTTTCAGAGGATGGAAAGCAAATGGGCTGGTGTTTGTTGGGTTTTTACTATGTTCTTTGCACTGTGTTAGGAATGTTCATGTATAGGAGCTCCTTTAATCAAAATCATTATTTCAAAAACATTGAATATTAATACTTTTTTCAGAATGGAGTGGCCAACAGTCTTCCTTTTTCCATTTGTTTATACTCATATAATTTAATACTTCAGTTGCTTTCTAAAGTCAAAAGGTATGTTTTACTTCTTTCTGAAAAATATTGACATAAAATTCCATATTTTGTCTTTTAAACAAAAATCCCAAAGATTTTTCAAGCTTTACTGTTAAATTCCTTTTAAGAATATAAATCCTCTTTTCTAGGCTAAATTTCGTGGTTTTATAAGTGATTCTTTTGTGTCAATAGGTATTTCGTATATGATGGTTAAATAGCTGATTTCTTTGTAGGTAAACTTAAGGCAGCTCACTGTATTTTTATGGGTAATGATGGATCCTGGACAAAGATATGTGTTAATTGTATAACCCTCAGGCTATAATTCTCTTTTATTTTTCTAGGAAAAATGAAATCTCTTTAACCCTCTCTTTTCATTAGGAAGGTCGATATGTTAGACATCATTTACTGCTTGTTTTAAGTTTCTACAAAACTCTTGAGATCATAACTATTATATTTTTTTGTTTGCTTAGCACACTCCCTAACTAATTACCTTAATTTTCTATCAAAAAAGTTTCATTTTTATTAGTTTTCACAAATATTAAGCATATGCTAAAAATGCTCAACTTTAAACATATGAGGCTAAGTGAAATAACAGATGCTCACATTCTGAATTCTGCTGCTTTTCTAGTTCTGCCAACCATTCAGCATGGGCAGCAGATACTCAGTACAATTGAAGGTGTTCCAGTAACTTTACCATGTAAAGCAAGTGGAATTCCCAAACCATCTATAACCTGGTCCAAGGTAAATGACACGTTTAGTGATGTTTGTTGGAGTCCCTGGGAGGTGCATATGGTTGATGTGCTCAGTGGCTAACCAAAAGGTTAGAGATCCAAGACCACCCAGAAGCACCTCAGAAGAAAGGGCTGGCAACTTTCTTCCAAAAAAAAATCAGCCATTGAAACCCCTAAGGAATACAGTTCTACTCGGACATACATGGGGTCACCATGAGACTGAATCAACTTGACAGCGACTGGTTTTTAATGCTGTTTGTTTATGTCACATGCTGACAACAATATTTGAATATCTTTAGTCATTAATGAAACTAGTGACCATCCTATGCCAGTTGTCATCAAGTCAAATTTGACTCATGGTCACCCCTTTTGTGTCACAATAGAACTATGCTCCTCCAGATGGCTGATTATTATTATTATTATTTTAATTTTTGTTATGATTTGGGTAAAAGTTTATAGAGTGAATTCATTTTCTATACAGCAGTTCACATACACTTTGTCTCATGACATTGACTGAAATTTCCTATGATGCAACAGCTCTCTTCCCATTTCTTCCCCATAGTTACCTCTTCCCTGTGTCCTTCCCTCCCAAGCACTCCTGCCCCCTGAGCTGTCTCCCTGTGCATGCACAGCCCTTTTATTCTCCCATGATTGATCTCTCCAAAGAGTGTATCTACCTAATACAAATGTTCACCTCATATGCCTGTCTTTTGTTTGTCTGGAAGCCATAGGAGTAGGTTCAATTCCAGACTTGAAGGGGCCATAGTCTCAGATGTTCCACCAGGCTCTATCAGACCAGCAAACCTGGTCCATTTTTTTCTTTATAATTTTGATTTTTTTTCAACATTTTTCTCCCACTCCATCCAGGATCTCCTACATAGATCCCCCTCCTAGTGGTTGACAGTGGTAATGAGGCACCATCTAATTCTTCTGGTCTCATAGTCATATAGGCTGAGGATCACATGGTGTACCAGTCCTTTAGACTAATTGTTTTCATGCATCTTTGGTTTTCTTCATTCTTCTTTGCTCTGGACGAGGAGAGGCCAACCCATCATTGCATTTAGATGGCTGCTTGCAAGCTTTTAAGATTCCAGACACTGATTTTTTGAAAGTAGATCACCAGGTCTTTCTTCTGAGGCACCTTTGGGTAGACTCAAACCTTCGACCTTTCAGTTAGCAGCCAAATGCATTAACCGTTTATACCACACAGAATCTCCTATTATTTAACAGAGGAAACCAAACCAATAAAGCTTTTTATTAGCTTTCTTTTATAGCAAGGATTTTGAGGATGGTGCACGACCAGGCACTGTTTCGTTCTGTTGTACATAGGGTTGCTATGAGTTAGAACCAACTCGATGGCATGTAACAACAGCAACATGTCTCACTTTCCCTCTCTCCCACTCAAGCATCTGGGAATCACTTCCCAAATAACCTTCTTGCCCCTGAATCTTTGACTCAGACACTACTCTTAAGTGAACCCAAACCAATACACCCATACTAACTCATTTAGTCGCCCTCTTTATTAGTTTCCAAGGTCTGCCATAACAAAGTACCACAAACTTGGTAGTGTATAAGAACAGAAATTTATTGTCTCATCGTTCTGGAGGCTAGTAGTTCAAATTTTTGTTGTTGGAAGTGCCATGCTCTCTCCAAAGTCTCCATAAAAAAAGTACTTGCTTATCTCTCTCAGCTTCTGGCAGCCCCAGGCATTCTTTCCTTGACTAGTAGATATATCTTCCTATGACCATCTTTCCTATGAGTGCTGTCTGTGTCACATCTCCTCTTTTATAAGGACACTACTCAGATTGAATTAAGACCCACCCTACTCTACTCTGGCTTCATGTTAATTACCTGATAACATCTTTTAAGACAATATTTCCAAGCCTGGTCATTGCTCTGAGAAAAGAGTGAGCAAATCCCATCTTGACAACTGTGTGGCATCAACTCAGTCCCCAAAATGCAGATAAGGATGCAGTCCTCAACTTTTCACTTCTCCATCCTCATTGCAAGCCATCCAAGTTGGCATTCTCTCTCCAACCCAAGCCAACCAGAAGTGGATCAGAGCTCACAGGTTAAAAGGACATTGTCCTATAGTTTCACTGCCCATGTAGTGCTTCTCTGACCCCAGCTACTCAGATCTGGGTCAGAGCTCACAAGATGGAAGAAGACAGTTCTTCAAATTACCAAAAAGACAGATACTAGCCATAGGCTGGGGGATTCCATCCTACAACTCAACCTTCTGATCTACTGATTCCTTTGGGCTCAAGTATTGGCTGGAATGACTCACAAAATTCATGGAGAATATTGGCCAATTTTTTATAACCAAGAAGGATAAAAATGAAGAAACACATAGGAAATCTGACAGGGATCTCAGATATGGATATTCTTACACCAACCAGGAAGCTCAGGGAACTTCCATGTTCAGAAATTTTTATTGGCTTCCTTACATAGTTATGACAGAGAACTCATTGTATAGTCATTGACTGAGGTCTCATTGAATATATATGATTGATTAAATCTTCCCCACTACCTTCCTGAAGTCAGCAGATTGACAATCTTTATAACCTAGCCAAACCCTCATTCATTTGCACAAATTCTCAAGTGAAGTCTGATGGTTTTCAGAACACAAAGGTGGGTTGATTACCTTGGAAGTTCCAAGAATTCTCTCAAAAACCAAGGACAAAAGGCTAATTTATTTTAGGTAAGGTAATTCATTACCAAAGCAAACCCATAGCCATCATATTAATTCTGACTCATAGCCATTGTTGTTATGTGCCATTGAGTCAGCTCTGACTCATAGTGACCCTATGTACAACAGAAACAAAAATTTCACTACCTAGTAGTGTGCCATCCTCAAAACCCTTGCTATGCTTGAGCCCATCGTTGTAGCCACTGTGTAAATCCATCTCATTGAGGGTCTTCCCCCTTTTTACTGACCCTCCACTTTGCCAAGTAGGATATCTTTCTCCAGGGAATGGTCCTTTCTAACAACATGACCAAAGTAGGTCAGACAAAGTCTGGCTGTTTTCCCAAGGAGCATTCTGGCTGCACTTCTTGCAGGACAGATTTTTCATTCTTTTGGCAGTCCATTGTATTTATAGTGTTCTTCACCAACACCACAACTCAAAAGCATCAATTCTTCTTTAAAAGAAAAAAAAAAAAAACTCACTGGCATCGAGTCGGATCTGACTCATAGCTATCCCTCCTTGGGTTTCTGAGGTGGTATCACTACAGAAGTAGATTTCCCAATCTTCCTTCTGAGGAGTGACTGGTGGGTTTGAACCATCAGCCTTCTGGTTAGCAGTCAAATGCCTTAGGCACTATGCTACTAGAGCTCCTATTAATACCCATGGCAGCCTCTTTGGAAAAATGCCTCTGCTTTCAACTATAGCTGTTGTCTTCTACTCCATAGACTCTCATTTTATTCTTTTATCTAAGCCTCCAGTCTTGGAAAATATCAGAGGGCAGTTTTTCAGGTATAGTGAGATAGGTAGGCTGATTGCTTCTTAAACAGAATGTGAAACAGTCGTCCTGTTCTTAGCCCCACCTTCGTTCCTACTTTCACAGGTAAACCAAAAACCAAACCAAAGTCACTGCCTTCCAGTCGATTTGATTCATAGCGACCCCTCCTTGGGTTTCTGAGGCAGAATCTCTATAGAAGTAGATTGCCCAATCTTCCTTCAAGGAGTGGCTCCTGGATTTGAACCACCTGCCTTCTGGTTGGCAGTCAAATACCTTAGGAACTATGCCACCACTTCCTTATTCATTGTCCAGCTTTCACATGCAAATGAGACCATTGACTTAGGTGCCACCTTAGTCTTCAAATATATATCTTGGCTCTTTAGCACTTGAAAGAGGTTTTGCAGCAGATTTGCCCAGTGCAATACAATGTCTGATTTCTTGACTGCTGCTTCCATTGATGTTGATTGTAGAGCCAAATAATATGAAATCTTTGACAACTTCAATCTTTTCTCCATTTACCTTGATACTGCTTATGGGTCCAGTTGGTCCAGTTGTGAGGATTTTTGTTCTTTTTACGTTGAGGTGTAACCCATACTGCAGACTATAGTCTTTAATCTTTATCAGAAAGTGCTTCAAGTCACCTTCACTTTCAGCAAGCAAGGTTGTACCATTTGCATATTGCAGGTGGTTAGTGAGTCTTCCTCCAATCCTGATGCTATGTTCTTCTTCATATAGTCTTGCTTTTTGGATTATTTGCTTAGCATACAGATTGAATAAGGATGGCAAAACCATACTCATTCACCGTGACACACACCCTTCCTGATTTTAAACCATGTAGTATACCCTTGTTATGTTTGAACGACAGCCTCCTGGTATGTACAGGTTCCTCATTAGCACTATTAAGTATTCTGGAATTCTCATTCTTCTCAATGTTTTTCATAATTTGTTATGATCCACACAGTTGGATGCTTTTGCATAGTCAGTAAACACAAGTAAATATCTTTCTGGTATTCTTTGCTTTCAGCCAAGATCCATCTGACACCATCCCTCATTCCACCTCCTCTTCTGAATCTAGCTTGCATTTCTGGAAGTTCCCTGTCAATATACTGCTGCAATCATTTTTTATTATCTTTAGCAAAATTTTACTTGCATGTGATATTAATGATGGCATAGGCATATTGAAAGTGTGCATGTGTCCTGAAAGGGTGGGTGCTACTGAGTGGTTTCTATAAATGTGGTATGGCCAAAATCCTTCCTTGAACATGGTAGACATCCAGGGACATAGTAATGGGGAGGCATAGGAAGGCACTTACCCAGGGCACAAGTCCAAAGGAGCACCAGATGAGTCACTGAGTGGCATTCTTTGATGCCATAAATATGAAAGGTGTCTGATTGAGGCAGCCAAACAAGAGCGGGTAAGATGTTCCTGATGACACATTGCTGCTATCAATGTGTATTTATCTTGAAATTGGGGAAAGGCAAAACTTAAAGATGGCCCCTGGACACTCAGATTGGTGAAGGGAGGTACAACTCAGAGATTTTCCCAGGCTCTCATTCCTCTCCCTATACCCCTGCTAATATTGACCCTATGAAGAAAGCTAAAAGCCATTAAAAAGACAGGGGAAAAAAAATGAAAAGACCAAAATGGATGTCAGAAGGGGCTCTGAAAATTGCTCTAGAGCATAGAGTAGCTAAAGTGAGTGGAAGAAATGATGAAGTAAAAGCTGAACAGAAGATTTCAAAGGGTGGCTTGAGAAGATACAGTAAAATATTATAATGAAATGTACAAGGACTAAGAGTTAGAAAACCAAAAGGAGGAACATGCTTGGCATTTCTCAAGCTGAAAGAATTGAAGAAAAAATTCAAGCCTTGACTTTCAATATTGGAGGATTTCATGAGGAAAATACTAAATGATGCAGGAAGCATAAAAAGAAGGTTAAAGAAATGAACAGAGTCACTTTACAAAAAAGAATTGGTCAATGCTCAACCATTTCATGAGATAGCATATGATCAATAACCAATGGTACTGACAGAAGAAGTCCAAGATCCACTGAAGGCATTGGCGAAAAACAAGGCCTGGAGGAATTGGCAGAATCTCAATTGAAATGTTTCAAAAATGCAATGCTAGAAGCACTCATTTGTTTATGCCAAGAAATTTAGAAGACCACTAAATGACCAGCTGACAGGAAGAAATCCATATTTGTGTCCATTGTGAAGAAAGGTGATCCAACAAAAAGTAGAAATTATTGAACAATATCATTGGTATCACATGCAAGTAAAGTTTTGCAGAAATAATTCAAAAGTAGTTGCAGTAGTACATTGAGAGGGAACTGTCAGGAATCCACAATGGATTCAGATGTCAGATGGATGTTGCCTGAAAAAAAAAAAGAGAATACCAGAAAGATATTTACCATTCAACTGTGTAGGTCATGACAAGTTACAGATAACATTACTAAGAATGGGAATTCCACAGCACTTAATTGTGCTCTTATGGAACCTGTATATAGACCAAGACGGGATCGTTCAAACAGAGCAAGCATGGCTCAAAATCAGGAAAGGTGTTTTATTCAATCTATATGCTGAGCAGGTAATCCCAGAAGCTAGAATGTATGATGAAGAACATGGCCTCAATATTAAAGGAAGATTCATGAACAACCTGTGATATGCAGATGACACAACCTTGCTTGCTGAATGCGAAGAGGGCTTGAAGCACTTACATATGAAGATCAAAGACTCCAGTCTTCATTATGGATTCTACCTCAACATATCGAAAACAAAAACCCTCACAACTGGACCAATAAACATAATAAATGGAGAAAATTTGAGATTGTCAAGGATTTCATTTTGCTTGAGCCCACAATCAATGTCCAAGGATGCAGAAGTTAAGAAATCAAACAATTTAATGCTTTGGGCAAATCTGCTGTGTAAGAATTCTTTAAAGTGTTAAAAAGCAAAGATGTCACTTTAAGGGCTAAGGTGTGTCTGACCCAAGCCTTGGTATATTTTCAACACTTCTTATGCATGCAAAAGCTGGACAATAAAGGAAGCAGATGGAAGAAGAGATGCCTTTGAATTATGGTATTAGCAAAAAATATTGAATATACTATGGACTATCAGGAGAACAAACAAATCTGTCTCGGAAAAAGTACAGCCAAAATCCTCTTGGAAGCAAGGATGGTAAGACTTCGTCTCACATTCTTTGGACATGTTACCAGGAGGGATCAGTCCCTGGAGAAGGGATATCATGCTTGGTGAAGTAGAAGATCAGAGGGAAAGAGAACAACCCTCAGCAAGATGGATTGACACAGCCTACATCAATAGGCTCAAACATAGCAGTGGTTTATGAGGTTGGCACAGGACCAGGCAATGTTTCATTTTGTTGCACATAGGGTAACTATGACTCCACAGCACCTAAGAACAACAACAATTCGTTACCATATAATCTGCATTCACAGGTACCAGGGAATGAAGGGAGACAGTTTGATAGGAAATATATCACTTTTTTTTTTTAAATCTAATTTTTCTTATAAATAACTTTATTCATACTAACATTTTTTAAAAAAATCTAGTATTTGCTACCTTTGGGGAACCCCCCCCCCTTCTCTTTCTTTTCCAGACATGAAGTCAATCCTTTAATATCTTAAGACACACTTTGCCTTAATGTTTTGCAGAAAGGAGAGCTGATTTCCACCGGCAGTGCTAAGTTTTCTGCCGGGGCTGATGGAAGTCTGTATGTGGTGTCACCAGGAGGTGAGGAAAGTGGGGAGTACGTCTGCACCGCCACCAATGCGGCAGGCTATGCCAAGAGGAAAGTGCAACTGACTGTCTATGGTGAGAGCCCCTGGAGCAATGTTTTTCATTGACACTGTCAATCTTTGCCAAAACTCACAGTCCTCACCTAGTACTGTTACCAGAGGACTGTACCCCTAAAGTGAACAATTCCCCCAGGCTTATATTTGTTTTTATTTTACAAGAATGTATCCTTGCTGCCAACCAAAATCTCTTCTACTTAGACTCTGACTTTAAGGGAGTGTAACTGTATAGCCTTTTGGAAAATTTTTATGGTGTTTTTCTCAAGGAGTGTGCTTGCTGCACCCAGCTAGCTTTGGTAACACCAATTTCTTAAAACTCCTAGCAAAGCCAGACCTCAGTTATGTTTTGGTTAGCATTCGGCTTTGAGGGGTTACTCTTGCAGATGGCATCCTTTAAAAAGATAGTTCAGCTGTGCTCTTCATTGTGTTCTGAGGGGGAGAGCTGAAAGAAAATCTAGTTTTTTCCTGTTTTACAAAGCTTTAAAGATGTCCTGAAACTCTGGAATAAACAGCATCCTTTTGTAAATTATTAAGAACATTAGTAGTCTGCAAATGGAAGTTAAGCTGTGCTTTTTTTTTTTTTTTTTTTTTTTAATATACTATTTCCTTTCTCCAAAAAATGTATTTATTTTAGTAAGGCCCAGAGTGTTTGGAGACCAGCGAGGGCTGTCACAGGATAAGCCTGTTGAGATCTCAGTCATTGCCGGGGAAGAGGTGACACTCCCATGTGAAGTGAAGAGCTTACCTCCACCCGTAATTACATGGGCCAGAGAGACCCAGCTCATCTCTCCCTTCTCTCCAAGGTAGGCGATCTGGTTTGAATCGCACCACACAAAAATACAACAGGACAGATGACAGTGCTTGTTCAGGTTTATAAATGTCTCAAAAATGGCTTTTAAATTTGAAAAAATTTAAGTACGTCCGAGCCTACAGGACATGTATATGTATATAGTCTAATGAGTCGGAACCAACTCAACGGCAGTTGAGTTTGATTTGGTTTTGGTTTTATTCATTCATTTGTATTAGAAATGCTAATACCCAGCTTTAGCATTATTTCCCATTGGTGCATCTTGAAAGGTATTTATTAAAATGGAGTAGATTTGTATGTAAGACTCTTGTGAGTACAATGTGTGTAGCACGCACAGAATTCCAGTTATCCTATGTTGTTGTTGTTGTTGTTATGTGCCGTCGAGTCGGCCCCGACTCATAGCGACCCCTCCTTGGGTTTCTGAGGCAGTATCACTATGGAAGTAGGATT
>NW_006921630.1:16097477-16155200 GCF_000298275.1 Orycteropus afer afer
TTCAAACCCACCAGCCACTCCCCGGAAGGAAGGTTGGGCAATCCTACTTCCGTAGTGATACTGCCTCGGAAACCCAAGGAGGGGTCGCTATGAGTCGGGACCGACTCGACGGCAAACAACAACAACAACAACAACAACATTGTTTTATGTATTTGACTTTTATTAGATGGTTTTGTAACCATCTTGACTAACTCCTTACACAAATACAGGCGCATTGAGACAATTTGATAGGTTAAGTGACATGGAAAGCAGAATGCAGAGTCTTTAAGAACACAACCTTTGTTGCCGGATGGGTTTGAATTTAGATTGATCTCTGCCACTTAAAGCTTGTCTGAAACTTTTGACAACTTTTTTTTTTCAGGGAGCCTCTCTAAACCTCAAATTTCTGGTCTGTAAAATAGGGATAATACTTACCTAAAAGAATTATATAACATGTATTTCTCATCCCCAGTCTCTAGTTCTCAATGAATGACAGCAATGACTATGTTAAATCAGCATCATGCCAAAATTACTGGTCAAATAAGAGTTATAGCCACTGCTATTGCCTATTAGAGTTGATGAAGTATATTATGAAGCTATAGATTTATGTTACTATTGTTTCTCTGCCACTGGTGAGGAAATAAAAAAGAAAAAAGAATAAGTAACTATATATTATTTTACTATTTCTTTGAAAAAAAAATGGCTTTGAATACTTTTGAATGAAAGAAATACAACATTAAACATAAGCTTAAAGTTTCATTTTTTTCCTCTCCACTCAAACTTTTCTCCCTTCCCAGGAGCAAACATCACCACAAATTTGGTATGCATTGTATATGTGTAGCCTTACATAGTTTGAGTATTGTTTTTGGCATTTTTAATTTTTGTTTTGTGTGTCTGTTTTATTTTTGCCCATTATAACATATATTATTATTCTACCACTTGTTTTATTATGTCATTTATCCATTTTTAAACATGCAGATTTAGTTCATTCGTTTTAACCACTGTATGCATATTTTTTGCCAGTTGAATGGATGTGAAATGGTATGCTCCCTTCTTTCCTTCCCTTTTCCTGCTTCTTTTTTTAACAAACAAAACTTTTCAGTGCATATCTTTTCCTGTGTCTCTTAGTACCCACATACATGAGTTTCTTTAGGGCTTGTAGATAGAATTATATCTGGTCAGAGAGAACTCTTATTTCCAGCTTTACTAAAACAAAAACCAAAACTCACTGCCATGGAGTCGGATCTAACTCATAGTGATTCCCCCTTGGATTTCCAAGACAGTTTCAGTAGGGAGGTAGATTGCCCAATCTTCCTTCCAAGGAGTGGCTGGTGGATTTGAACGGCCAGCCTTCTGGTTAGCAGTCAAATGCCTTAGGTACTACGCCACCAGAGCTCCCTCTAGACATTGCCAAATTGATCTCCAAAGAAGCTGTACTGATTTATTTACCTTCCCACTGACAGAGTATAGGTATACTTGTTTCGCTGTTCTAATCAGTTCATGGTATTGACTGACTTTAAAAATTTTGCCAGTTGAATGGGTGTGAAATAGTATCTTGCAGTTGTTTCAATTTTCATATGACTGTCTTCAAGTGAGACCAGCCATGCTGTTTTGGTTACTTTGTGCCGCTCTAACAGAAAAATACACCACAAATGGGATGGCTTTAACAAACAGGATTTTATTCTGTTACAGTTTTGGAGGCTAGAAGTCTGAGTTCAAAGTGCAAGACTCTAGGCTGTGTGAAAGCCCCTCGAGCTTGGGCTTCAACTCCACCTCTTGCTCCTGGCCCACTGAAGCTAGAGGCATCTCTTCACTCAGGCAGCTGCTGGCTGCTGAGGCTAATAAATCCAAGGTCAACAAGTAAAAAGGCACAATCCCTGATATTACCAAACCATATGGCAGACCGTTGATTCAAGTCCATTAAAAGTCCCAAGATAAGCAGAGCATGGCAGGCTGCTGAATGAAGTCTCAGCTACATGCAGGGTCCAAATGTGCCAAAAAACTACAGAAGGTTCCTAAAGCTTCTCCTTATATCCTGGGAGCAGATCACATCCATAGGCAGCTACTTAGCTGCTCACAGAAGATTCCATCATGGACCTGATTTCCAGTCTCACCATGGGGAATAACTATATCCAGCTGCCCAGCCACTCAAAACCAGGCCCAGTCCAGTTGACACATAACCTTAACTACCACACAAGCTTTCACTTGTTTGTATTACCTGTAATTGCTTGTTTAAATCTGATGAACAGCTTTCTAGTGACTTGTCTTTTTCTTATTGAGTTACAGAAATTTTGTCTTTGTTCTTAATATATGTTGAATGTTATATCCATTGCATGTGTTGAACATATCTTTTCTCAGTCAATTGCTAAGCTTTTCAATTTATTTATTTATGGTATCTTTGCTTGTAAAGAAGTTTTAAAATCTTACATGCTTCAGTTTATTAATCTAGTATTTATCATTTTTGTATCTTCTTCATGAGGAGCATAAACATAACTCTAATGATTTTGTCCAATATTTTTAAGTTTTGATTTTCACATTTTGAACTTTAATCTGTCTGAATTTTTATTTTGTGTATAGTATTAGATAGTGATCTAATTTTTTTCCTATGTGGAAAACCAGTTGCTTGACATCATTTTTGGATAGTTAATCCTTTCTTTACTTTTTGTAATATCACATCTGTTATTGCATATTCCATGTTAGGTTCTAATACATGCTTAGGCCTTTTTGGAGTCTCTGTCTTTAATTTAGGAGTCCTTGGATGGTGCAAACAGTTACTGTGCTCACTGCTACCTGACAGGTTGGTGGTTTGAGTCCAATTAATGGTGCTCTGGAAGAAAGACCTGGCAGTCTACTTCCAAAAAATCAGCCATTGAAAACCCTATAGAGCACATCATTGAAAACCCTGTGGAGCACATTTCTACTTCAGCATGTGTGGGGTCAGCATGGATTAGTTGACTTGATGGCAACTACTTGGATTTCTTTCTTTTTTTGTCCTTAATTTATCCGTTTGTCTATCCCTGGGCCAATAGCATACTTTATTTAATAGAGCTTTATAAAAAGTCTTGATAGGGACAGGTCTATCTAGGTTCTTTCTACTTAAAGTTGTTTTAACACAATTATTGTAATAACAGTTTTATATGCAAGTCTGATTCATCCAACTTCATTACTCTAACATGATGGGAAGAATAGGAGAATTACATATATACTTTTTTTTTTAATAAAGTATCATAGAAGAAGAATAAAATGTTCAAAATAAATCCAAAGATACACATTGCTTTATATAGGTGCAATTTTGTAAAGCAGAGGGGGTGTAGATTTATTTGTCAATTTCAGACCAGTGAGATAGATTTAAAGGTAAACAAAAACTGATTTTTTATTTACAAGAGCAACATAAGGGCACCAGATAATTATAATAATTACTGACTTTAAAGGTGTATAGAGATGACATTTCAGATGGGAGAATGATTGCTTGTTTGTATGGTCTACTATGTGGTTTCTTTCTTTTAGACACACATTCCTCTCTTCTGGTTCAATGAAGATCACTGAGACCCGCATTTCAGATAGTGGAATGTATCTTTGTGTTGCAACAAATATTGCTGGGAATGTGACTCAGTCTGTTAAATTAACTGTCTATGGTGAGTTTTGAAATTAAATCATATGAAAACTCTGTGGACTGGCCACAGAAAAACTTATCTTCTCAGTTTCTTTGGTTTTTAAAATTAAAATTAAAAACCAAAAAAAAAAAACCAAACTCACTGCCATCAAGTAGATTTTGACTCATAGTGACCCCTCCTTGGGTTTCCGAGGCAGTATCACTATGGAAGTAGATTGCCCAACCTTCCTTCTGAGGAGTGGCTGGTGGGTTTGAACCGCCAGCCTTCTGGTTAGCAGTCAAATGCCTTAGGCGCTACACCACCACAGCCCCCAACTCTAATTAAATATGGAGTAATTATAGAAATATTTTCTATAGTCTGAGATTCCTGTGAGTTTCTTACCTATTACTCTGAAAAATTTACTTGCTATTTTTATGCAATTTCCCCCTTTTTCTTCAGCTGAACAGTGTTAAATTTTTGGATGTCAATTTTACTTAGCTGTCCAGTCACTTAAAATTAATATTGTTGATAAGGAAAAAAAATGTATTTAAACAGTAAGCTTTTTGTAAAAGTGAATATGAATTTCCAAGGGAGAACTTAATAATGTTTACATTTTCCTTTTTGATATTTAAGGAGCATAGCAAATGAATAATTATTTTGCTTCCTAAGATTTTTTGACTACTTTAAAACTTTATAGTTTGTCTGCTTTATTCTCCCAATTTACTCCATTTAATTATTCATTCACTCAATACATATATATTGAGTATACTCTCTGTCAGCTACTGTGTAGGTATTAGATACTCAAATATTGAAAAAATTTTCTCAAACAGTATTGACCTGATTTCTCTTTCAGACCAATCATTACAATAGTGCCCTATTCATCATGAGATTACCTAACCTCTCTCTCTAGCTTTCTTATACATATAAGGATAAAAATAGTACCAAACTTACAAGACTGTTATGATGGGCAGTAGAAAAAGGCTTTTTAATATTAAATTAAAAATAGGAGAGAGAAATAGGAGCTTTATAGAAAGGTAAGATAAATAAAGTCTAATTATATCCTTATGAGTCAATTTAATTCTACAATGTACAATGCACACAAATGTACAATGCACACATATAGATTATCGACAAAATTCTATTGTCATTATTTTGGTAATGTATCTGTTTAAATTTCTAAAGGAAAGTAGGTAAAGGGGAATAATAAACTCCCTACCTTGGTTATGAGCTCTGGTGGCATAGTGCCTAAGGCATTTGACTGCTAACCAGAAAGTTGGCAGTTCAAACCCACCGACTACTTCTTGCAAGGAAGGGTGGGCAATCTACTTCCATAGTGATACCGCTTTGGAAACCCAAGGAAGGCTCACCTATGAGTTGGATCCAACTCCATTCCATGCCAGTGAGTTTGATTTTTTTTGGTTTCCTACCTTGGTTAAAGGAGGTCTGGTTGTGTCTTGGGTAAGACATTTGGCTGATAACCAGAAGGTCAGTGGTTCAAACCCACTAGCTGCTTCACAGGAGGAAGATGAGGCAATCTACTTTCATAAATATTTACAGTCTTGGAAATCCAGTGGGGGTTGCTGTGAGTCAGAATCAACTCATTTGCAGTGGGTTTAATTTGGTTGGTCTGCTTTGATTATCTTCTATGAAATTGGCTAAGGTTTCTGTGAGAAACATTTCTCATTATCTGATGAAACCATCCACAAAAAGGCACTAAAGAAATGCTTTTTGGTTTACTCTCTTATATTTATAGAAATTATCTGGATTACTATTTAGAAGTGTTTTTAAACCTTAAATTATTTCTGAATTAAAGGAAATAACATTTTGGAATGCTTGTGCCTCAAGTGTAGAACTAGGAATTTTACATTTATCATTTCCTTTATCCTTAAAATAAATTGGTATAGAAGTAATTATTGCATGTCACTTACTGAGGCAGCAGGCCTCAGGAAGTTCACTGACTTGCTCTGAATCACACAGTAAATAAGATGCCCAAACACTGGCTCAAATATTGAGACTATTTCTATTCTACTTTCCTAAGTTACCTTTTGGTAAGGAGCTTTTCATTTAGAATGACAAAAAGAAGGAGTTTTTTAAAACATTATTGTTAAAACTCAGTTGCTATTTCCAGTTCCTCCAAAGGTTCAGCGTGGCCCTAAACTTATGAAGGTACAAGCTGGTCAAAAAGTGGATATTCCATGTAATGCTCAAGGAACCCCTTATCCAGTGATCACCTGGTTTAAAGGCGGAAGTGCCTTACTGGTTGATGGAGTGCGGCATATTAACCATCCAGATGGAGCATTAAGCATTGACCAAGCCACCCTTTCAGATACTGGCATATATACATGTGTTGCTACTAACATAGCAGGCAGTGATGAAATGGAGATCACGCTACATGTCCAAGGTGATTTTTGGCACAGAAAAATATATGTATGGTAGGAGGGTGGGGAAATACCCCTGGAGTCTATTATGGTCTTGGATCACTTTGGTATGAGTTTTACCTAATTTTTATGATTCTTTAGTTAATTCTGAAAGGGAAACCATTCCAGAAAGTAATGAAAATAACTAGTACTTAACCTGCATCAATTTTAGTATGTTTATTTTTGAAACTGATGTTGCCATGGATGATGTAGATAATGGAAATGATCCCAGATAAATGACCCACCCACAAGTTTGTTTGGGGAGAAATTGTGGGCATGGTGAGCTAGAGAAGGATTTTACCTGGTAAAATACACTGTAAATTGATCCCTAGGAAATCTGGGTCTGCCATAGCCTGTATTGATGTGGCTTTGTTTTGAGGGTTTAAAGATCAATATTGATTCCTTTAAGCAACAAATCTCTATTGAGCGTCTGTTATGTGTCTGCCATGTTCTAGGAACTGGAGAGAAAGTAGTGAAAAAAGTCAAAGCCTCTGTTCTCATGAGCTGCTCTAGTGTGAATAGACAAACAGCAAACAAGCAGGAAAATATGGATAAAATATGGGTAGTGAGGAATTGTGTGTAGAAAATGAAAATTATGTTAATGATTCAGGGACTTGGCTGTTTGTATTGCCAAGTAGGACTCTCTGAGGAAGTGGTATCTATAGTGAAATCTTACTGACTGGAAGGAACCAGCCATGTGGAAATCAGAGAACACCAAGGCAAGTAGCAAACGTAAGCAGGTATAGTATTTAGCACCTTATTTAGTAGTTAGTACCTGACACACTCCAATACTTTTTAGATGGACGGCTAAGACACTATTGGAGAGTTTATTTAGCTCATTCATTCACTCAATAGATTTTATTGAGTGCTTATGTTTATAGTCTAGTGGAAAAGATAGGTATTTATAAAATCACCTTACAAGTACTGAATTATAGGCTAATTAGTGTCATCATGAAATGGGAAAGGTCTATGAGATTTTAACAGAAAGACAAATCAGAGAAGTCTTCCCTAAAGTAGTGACATTTGAGATTTGAAAGATGGGTAGAAGTATATTAAATGAGGGGTGAGGTTGGGGTGGAGTGGAGTAGGGAGAATGTTCTAGGGTAAGAAAGAACATAGAATATGAAAAGGATGGCATGTGATATTTTGGAGACACTGGCATAAAAACATAAATAAAAGCTAGCTGGCTGCATTCTAGACTGAGTGAAGAGTGGAAGGTGATGAAGCTGGAGACATAATTATGAGCTAGATTATCCAACCAAGGAACCCAAATTAAGGAGTCTAGACTTTATTCTAGTGCAATGAAAAGAATTCAAAGGGTTATAACCAGGAAAGTTATATTTCTGATTTAGGATTTTAAGAGATCACTCTTTGGCCTAGTGTTAGGGTTATGGTTAGTATTAGGGCTTGGAAGGGGGCTAGAGAAGGTGAGGAGAAATAGCTGTAGACTGCTGAAGTAGCTCAAATAAAAGATTATGGCAGTTGGACAGGGAAGGTGGTGATTAAGGAAGAAGTGAATAGGCTTGAGATAATTAGGAGATGAAGTAATCACAACAGAGTGATGGATTCCATATGAAGAGTGAACAAGAGGAAGACCTCAAGAATGACTTCTAATTTTTTTTCATGAAATGGATGGATGGCAGAGCTCTTTAGTGTGATAGGATGCACTGACAAATAACCAGTTCTAGGACTTTATTCTATAGATAAAATGAGTACATAAAATGATTTTAATCAGGAAAGCCATATGATGAGATTTGTGTTTAAGAGAATTCTGACTGCAGTACATACAGAATGTCAGTCTAAAGAGAAATAAATATGTTTGAGGAAAGGACGCCAATAAGGAGTCTGTTGAATTAGTTCTGGTAAATGAAAGTAAGACTTTTAAATAAGCAGTGACCTTAGAATAGAGAGGCAGCTATAGATATGGTAATAAAGGAATGATGGTACTTATTAGTGACCAATAGGATGCAGAAGTTAGAAGTAAAGGAGAAAAACATAACAATGACTGGGTGGAGCATGATGTCTTAACTGAGGGAAGAAAGGAAGGGAAGCAAGATTGTAAGAAGCATGAAATGATGAATTTTGAGGGATCATTTTGAGTTTAGGTTCACAAATGTCATACATCTGGAAATATAAGTCATATTGATGATGTCTCAAGAGAGTGAAATCTCACAAGGAAACCCTGGTATTAATGCATTTATTTTTTCTGATAGAACCACCTACACTGGAAGATCTTGAACCTCCATATAACTCTCCATTCCAAGAAAGAATGGCTAATCAACGTATTGCATTTCCATGCCCTGCAAGAGGTGTGTAATACTTGAAAAGATAAACATTGGTATACTATTATATTGCTCAGAACTCTATACTGAACTGAAAACTGTTTTTTTAAACTGCCGTCATTGATCCTTATAATAATACTTGAGAACCATAAAAAATAATTCCTCTTTTAGATGAAAACTCTATGAATAGATATTTTTCCCTCCCAATTACTGTCCTGCAATGGAAAGACCTCCTGTTCTTTCAAACCTGACCCACCTAAGTAAGCTTTCCAGGTAGCTCATGCTCCTTCCTAGTTTATTCTGTTTTGGCAAGGTTTCTCTTTGAAATGTGACATCTAGAATTATCCAGTATATTCTAGATATGTCTCAAACAATCTGAGGTATAAATGAGGACTTTCCCTTTGTTTGTTCTGGACACATCTTTTCTAAAAACTTCTTTTCCTAGATTTACCCTCTACTGGTAATAGGATCAGGTTGCCACTCAGTTCCTAAGACTTATAAGTCCTCCTCTCCCTTAATGTCTAGGCTTCCTATCATACCATATTTTCTGGCCAGAGAAAGTTATTCTTCTCAGGAGTATGTATAAGAGCAACTGTCACTATCCGCAATACCCTGGATGCCATGTAGACCATCAAGGACATCCTCTCTTTTCATGTTTGCATTCCTCTGCCATGACCCACAATGGGTTGGCTGTGATTCTGAAAATGTTCGAGCAATATTCCTTCCATAACCTCCTAGAGGGTTTCAAGTGGTTTGTACCATTAGTCTTTCCACGTATGCCTTTAGCAGTTGTCCCTGGAGGCAACAATATTTGAAGGTTCTCGTGGTTCTCTCTGTTTCTGCAGCAAAGTTTTGCATCTCTCAACAGTAGTTCTCACCAATGATGACCCTATTTTATACCAACATAAAAATAAAGTGACTTTACAAAGCTTTCTGGACATCTCACAAATAATCAGTAACTATTCCTAGAGTAAAGGATCTCTAGTGGCGTAATGGTTAAAGTAGTCAGCTGCTAACCAAAAGGTCAGCAGTTCAAACCCACCAGCTGCTCTGCAGGAGGGAGATGATCCAATCTGCTTCTGTAAAGATTTACAGCCTTAAAAACCCTGTGGGGAAGTTCTACTCTGTCGTATAGGATCTCTATGAGTAGGAATCAACTTGATGTTTCCGAGGTGGAATCACTAAAGAAGTAGATTGCCCAACCTTCCTTCCAAGGAGTAGCTGGTGGGTTTGAACCACCAGCCTTCTGGTTAGCAGTCAAACAAATGCCTTAGGCACTACACCACCAGAGTTCCTTTATTCCCAGATTGAGTAAGAATTAGGGAAGCAAGGCCAAGAGAGGAAACCTTCTTTGGAAGTTCTAACTTCAGATAAATACTGTGGTGGTCACTACTGCTAAATGCCAACCAATAGCACAGTTGCTTCTTGGTTTCCACCAGACCCTTGCCTCCTGAGTTACCTTCTTTGTTTTGACTTCCTTTTTCCACTTTGTAAAACTCTCTCTTCCTAGTTCACCATTGTGACCTGGGTGGGTTATAATTATGGAGTTCATTAAAAACAGCTAAATACCCTTTATCTTTTTCTGAGTTTCATCTCAATCATGAAATTAAAGTAGTACAACTTTGTTTTCTGTTTGTCACTTATTTTTTCTTTCACTACCTCAACAAGTGTTTATTGAGAAATAAGATGGAAATGCATAAGGAATAAGTAATATAAAAGAAGATGATGTAACTGTAACTCCTTTTTGTCCTTGACATTAAATGTACTTCTGAATGGCATTATGAAACAACATGAAAAGACATCTGGAATCCAGTAGTTTTGTCTTCTTTCTCTTCAGCAGTTGTTGTTGTTGTTGTTGTTATGTGCCATCGAGTCAGACCCAACTCATAGCGACCCCTCCTTGGGTTTCTGAGGCAATATCACTATGGCAGTAGATTGCCCCATCTTCCTTCCGAGGAGTGGCTGGTGGGTTTGAACTGCCAGCCTTCTGGTTAGCAGTCAAGTGCCTTAGGCGCTATGCTACCACAATTAGTAGGCCAATCTTTTTGCTTTATATCTTCCCATAAATATTATTTTCATGTTGTTGTTGTTGTTGTTATGTGCCGTTGAGTCAGCCCCGACTCATAGCGACCCCTCCTTGGGTTTCCGAGGCAGTATCACTACGGAAGTAGGATTGCCCAACCTTCCTTCTGAGGAGTGGCTGGTGGGTTTGAACCGCCAGCCTTCTGGTTAGCTGTCAAGTGCTTTAGCCACTATGCTACCAGAGCTCCCATTATTTTCATAGACACTTTTAAAAGTCCTTAACTTAATTTGATGTTAGCCTTAATGGCACATTCTATGTACTCATGCCATTCTTTTGTGCTTGTCCTTGATTATTTATCCATCTTTTAATATTTTATTCTATTTTAATATTGCATTACTAGAGGTTGGGCAATCTCCTTCTGTAGTGATACTGCCTTGGAAACCCAAGGAGGGGTCTCTATGAGTCAGGTGCGACTCGGCAGCACATAACAAAGTAATGTTCTAGTAACATTAATTTTATTTACTGTGTTTTCTTTTTATCATTATAGAGGAGATTAAGTAAATTTTTAAAATTCTTAGAATAGTGCCTGGCACATTGTTTGCCTAATAAATAAATTCTTAGTATATAGTTAATGTTTGTCTATTTCCAGTATGTCCTTTTGGGTCCATTATGCACACTAAGATTTTTTTTTTTATCACTTTTACTTATGAGCATATCACTTCCATACACTTTGTTGAATATAACTTAATCCAGAAAAGCAACTCCCCTCATTGATTTCTCAACTTTCTTTTCTTTTTTTTTAATTTCAATTGTGATTTGGGTGAAAGTTTACAGAGCAGATTCGCTTTCCATACAGCAGCTGACATACTTTGTATCATGACATTGACTGCAATTTCCCACAATGCAACAGCTTCCCTCCCACTTCCTTCTCATAGTTACCTCTTCCCTGTGTCCTTCCCTCCCATGCACTCCTGCCCCCCGAGCTGTCTCCCTGTGTATACCCTGCCCTTCTATTCTCCCATGATTGATCTCTCCAAGAAGTATATCTACTTAATGTAAATGTTCAGCTCATATGCTTGTCTTTTGTTTGAGTGGGTTCAATTCCAGACCTGAAGGACAGCTAGGGACCATAGTCTCAGTGGTTTCCTCAGGATCTATCAGACCAGCAAACATGGTGTTTTTTTTTTTTTTTTTTAATCATTTTGAGTTTTGTTCCACATTGCTCTTCCACTCTATCCAGGATCTCCTACATATACCGCCCCCCCCAGTGGTTGACAGTGGTAGCCGGGCACCATCTAGTACTTCTGGTCTCATAGTCATATAGGCTGAGGATCACATAGTATACCAGTCACTAGGACTACTTGTTTCCATGTGTCTTTGGTTTTCTTCATTCTTCTTTGCTCTGGCCAAGGAGAGACCCATCATTGCATCTAGATAGCTACTTGCAGCTTTTAAGATCCTAGTCACTACTCACCAAAGTAGGATGTGGAACAATGTTTTCGTGTAGTATGTTATGCCATTTGAGCTTGATGTGCCCTGGAACTATGGTCCTGAGCCCATAGGTTCAACTACTTAGTCCCTCTGGGTAGCTGGCTGTGCCCAAGAAGTGACTACAACCTTGTAACTTGTCAGCTCTACTGTGTACCTGAGAATTCTTACAAAACATACAAATACACTTGTAAAAACATTGTCTGCAAACCCTATACATGGTGATGGGCTCAATCTCCCCTGTTAGACATACCTAATAGCTCAGCCTGTACACCCATCTGTCCACTGTTATATCATTGTTTGCCTTCATTAACAACACAGTACTCTATGTGCGAAAGGGTTCATCTTGTCTGTACCTCCCATAAACTTCTCTCTGTCTTTCTCTTCATTGACTTCTCAACTTTCTTTTCTGTATAAAAAGCCAACAATTGCTCTCTTGTCCTATTTTTACCTAAATGAGCTATCAAGATGTGTAGATAGTAGAAGTTCTTCATCTCTGCCAAATCAGGCCTGTTTAAATGGTGTTTTATGTATACACATTCTGTATACCGTTTCTGCACTCTACTTGGTTGGGCTACCTTTACATTTTATTTCTGTGGAAATACCTTATTTTTGCTCTTCATTTGTCCTCACCCAAAAACCTTCTCCATATCTACTCTATTTGCTGAGCACAGTTTCTTGGCCCCACTAGTCATCATGAAAAAGGAGCTCTGATGGTAAAGTGTCTAAGGCATCTGATAGCTAACTAGAAGGTTGGTGGTTCAAACCCACCACTCACTCTGCAGAAGGAAGACTGGGCAATCTACTTCTGTAAAGATTTAACACCTCAGAAACCCACTGGGAGTCCTTATGAGTTAGAATGGACTGGATGGCTGAGGGTTTGTTTTTTTTTGGATTGGTTAGCATCATGAAAGGAGCTTTGGTTGCACAGTGGTTAAGGCATTCATTTGCTAGCTGAAAGGTCAGCAGTTTGAACCTCCAGCTGCTCCACAGGAGGAAGATGAGGCGGTCTGCTCCTATAAAGATACACAGCCTTGGGAACCCTATGGGACAGTTCTACTGTGTCCTATAAGGTTGCCGTGAGGCATAATCAACTTGTCAGCAGTGGGTTTTGGGTCATCGTGAACTCAAGAAAATGTTTTGTTTAATTTTATCTGAATGTCTTGATAAAAATAACTTAGATAAAATTTTATTCTAATGTCTTAGGTATCTTAAGAATAATTAGGAATTATAAGTTTTAAATACCACAATTCTTCAAATTTTCATGCCGGGAGAAATATCTTGAAAGTAGTACAGTATTGAAGGGCACAATTTATAATCATGATAATAATTTTATTTCTTTTCAGTGTATTTGATAAAACCAAAAAAAAAAAAAAAACCTGACTGCCGTCGAGTCGGATCTGACTCATAGCGACCTCTGACTCATAGCGACCCCTCCTTGGGTTTCCGAGGCAGTATCACTACGGAAGTAGGATTGCCCAACCTTCCTTCCGAGGAGTGTCTGGTGGGTTTGAACCGCCAGCCTTCTGGTTAGCAGTCAAGTGCCTTAGCCACTATGATGTCAATTGCCCAACCTTACTTCTAAGGAGTGGCTGATAGGTTTGAACCACCAGCCTTCTGGTTAGCAGTCAAATGCCTTAGGGACTAAGCCACCAGATCTCCTATCCTTAATAATGATTGCTAATTTTGTTGCAAAAATATCGCAAGACTTTAATTTCCTACTTAGGTACCCCAAAACCAACCATCAAATGGCTGTATAATGGCAGAGAGTTGACAGGCAGTGAGCCGGGTATTTCTATCTTGGAAGATGGTACATTATTGGTCATCGCTTCAGTTACACCATATGACAATGGCGAGTACATCTGTGTGGCAGTCAATGAAGCTGGAACCACAGAAAGAAAATACAGCCTCAAAGTCCATGGTAAATATGGATGTATACACTAAAATCATATAATTGGATATGTGCATTTTCAAATTTTTATATATTTAAATTATCCCCTCAATGTAATATTATGTAATATTAATGTGAATAGAAGCATTATCAAACAGGAAACTGGTGATCTAGTTGCATATATTTATTTATAAGCATTATAATTTCATGTAATCTTTCATTAAGTATTACTTTATATCATTCAAAATTCAAATGGTGTACAAAGATACATAGATATATAGTGAAAAGTCTTTTGCTTTGAGAAATAGAGGCAAAGAAAGTTATGAGTTGTGTGTGTGTGTGTGTTTGTGTCTTACCAGACAGTTTATGCCTATACAAGGAAATATAAATATATAATATTTTACCCTCTTTTTTAAACATAAAGTACACATATGGTAGAATATTACATACATCATTCTATGTTTTATGTGTTTCACTTGATAATTGATCTTGAGGGATTATCCAATATTCCTAACTCTTATTTATACTTATGTAGCATCTCACTGTATGGCAATATCATGATTTATCTAACCTTCCTCTAATAATTATGAACATTTAGATTATTACCATTTGTTTGCCATTATAAGTAATGCTGAAGTGAAAATCTTGTACATGTGTCATTTTGCATGAGTCAAGTTCTATGTCCATTTAAAAATTTGATAAATAATGGCTTCCATAGACACCAGGCAACATTCACGCCCATCAGCAATGAGCACCTTAATTAAGGCTCTTGTTGTTTGTTTTTTGAGTGGTGTGTGGAAAGGATAGATTTATTTTAAGTTTCTCCCTTAAATGTATCATAACTTTTATCCTACATTCAAAACTCTGAAATCTTAATTAAAATAAAATGCAATAAGCATTGTTATTTATAAGTATATTACTCAAGAATATTTCATTTTATAATGATGCACTTGCATTATTGCTAGCCTTTCTAGCTATCAGATATCTAGATGTAGAGAATATTTATAAATAATATTTATTATAAATAATCTGGTCATGACTTACCTCCTTTTTTTTTTGTAGTACCTCCAGTAATAAAAGATAAGGAACAAGTAACAAATGTGTCAGTGTTGCTAAATCAGGCGACCAATCTCTTTTGTGAAGTTGAAGGTACTCCATCTCCTATAATTATGTGGTATAAAGATGACGTCCAGGTAATTGTAGACCTCCAGATATGTACAATTCCTGCCTTACTGTCTCTGAAATAAATTTTTTATTATCAATTCCTTATGAATAATAATATAAGTTATCATTCAATTTCTAATTATGCATTTTTATTAAGATTGGAAATAACATTGACCATTTTGGCCTTCAAAGGTGACTGAAAGTAGCACTATTCAGATTGTGAACAGTGGGAAGATACTAAAACTCTTTAAAGCCACTCCAGAAGATGCAGGAAGATATTCCTGTAAAGCAATTAATATTGCAGGTACTTCTCAGAAGTACTTTAACATTGATGTGATAGGTAAGTAAAACATCCTTTTGAAAAACTACAATTCAGATGCTTTTTTTTTTTAATGTAGGTCTCACCTGAGTGTATGAAAGAGTGAAAAAAAAAATAAAGTGATAGGAGAAATATTACTTGTTTCACCATATTACTATTGCTATCATTAATATTGGTTAGTCAAAAATATATGATATGGAAGGCTTAAAGGCATTTGTTATCTGTCACATGAAGAAGTCTGACATTTCATCCTATGCTGTGTTTAAAATAGTGAATTATTACTCTGTCAATTTCTTCAGTTTGATGTGCAGGAAATACTTGAGGGAGAAACTATAATTGATAATGCAAGGTAGAACTCATTCATGCTGTTGATGTCTCTTGAAGCCACTGCTAGTTCGTAGTTGAACTGGAAATAGCAGCAAATCTACCTACCCCTGCATTATAATTCATTCTTGTAAACTAAATTACTTCATCCTTGATTCTGGTTAATGGGAGAAAATGCTGAGAATGGGTGGCAGCTGAAATAATTTGAGATATAAAACCTATGAAAGCCAGAACTTGTGTGAAGTGGAAACCTATCAGACAAGGAAAACACAAATATTTTCCACTAACAGAAAGCTGTAGAGAAGTGCTAAGACTACACCCTTAGGCAGAAAACTTGTGAGATCAAGGCAGTCCCATTGAGTTCTGATTCTCATGGGTTTTACTGTATCTAATATTCTCCACTGTATCTTGACTTGAGTATCTTAGTGACATCTCACACAGGAGGATCTCAATGAAGCATCTGTTCTGATCTTCTCCACAGTCCCCATTGCAGTGACCAGCACCTCCATCCATCCACTTGCTTCTGCCAGAATCTGGGACTCATTCTTCCCACCTCCATCTCTCCAACTCCTTAAATCTACCTGTATCCTGTTCCTTCTACTTCCATTCTGTTTTAAATTATCTAGTTTTTTTTTTTTTTTTTTTTCCATTTCCACTGTGAAAGGATCATCAGGAATTAAGCAAACTAATGTTGTTGTTGTTATTTGCCGAGTCGGCCCCAACTCCTAGCGACCTCTCCTTGGGTTTCCGAGGCAGTTATCCAATATTATAGCCTCCTAACTGCTGCCTGGGTGGTGCAAATGGTTAAGGCACTCGGCTACTAACCCAAAGGCTGGCAGTTTGAATCCACCTGGAGGTGTCTGTAACAAAGGCCTAGTGGTCTACCTCCAAAAAATCAGCCATTGAGAACTCTGTGGAGCACAGTCTACTTTAACATACATGAGGTCACTATGAGTTGGGGGCGACTCTAAGGTGACTGGTTAATTGCTTCCTGCATCCATTCTTTGCCACTCCAAACCACTCTGCATTCAGCAGCCTATGTGGTCTTAAAATGCAAATATGATCATATCTTAACCCTATTTAAACCCTTTAATGGCTGACCATTGTTCTGAAGATGAACCAAACACCTTAACATAGAGTATGTATGAAGAGAGAGAATTGGATGGTTAGGCAAGTGTATAAAAACTCTTTAATATGATTGATAATTCCATGAATAAAAACTAGCATCTTCTTTTTCATGTACGTAGTTGAACTGGAAATGGCAGCAAATCTACCTGCCCTGCATTATAATTAATTCTTGTAAACTAAATTATCCAATTTTAGCTTAAAGAGCCCTTAAAAGGTGTCAAGCAACACTGTAGTATAATTTGTAGAATTTACTATATCATTCTTCATGATCTAAAATACATATCAGAAGTAAATTGCATTATATCAACTTCACTGCTCATTTACATTCTAAATCCCTGTTACACATGGATTTAATACGCCTCAAGATGAATTCTCTACTATCATAATTTAAAAAAAAATTTATTGTGATTTGAATAAAAGTTTACAGAGCAAAGTCATTTTTCATACAGCAATCCTTACACATTTTGTTTCATGACATTGAATGCAACCCCCACAACCTAACAGGTCTCTTCTCACTTCCTCCCTGTAGTTAACCTCTTCCCTGTGTCCTTTCCTATGCACTCCTGCCCCCTGAGCCATCGCCCTATGCAAATACTGCCCTTCTGTTCTCCCATAATTGATCAATCTAAGGTGTGTATCTACCTTATGTAAATGTTCACCCTATATGCCTGTCTGTTGTTTGGCTGGAAGCCATGGGAGTGAGTTCAATTCCAGGCGTGAGGGGTAACTAGGGACCATAGTCTTAGACATTTCACCATACTATCATAATTCTTCCAGGGAATTGTCCTGCTAGCAAATCTTTCATGAATGTGTTCTGATGATTAAACTTAACCTTGTCCTTAAATTTAATGGCAATGATTTGAAGACGGATTATCATGTGCTATTTTGTTTTGAATGTTAAATATTGATGAAATGTTATAGAAGCCATTGATTATCTGCTTTCTCCACCTCTTTTTGCTAAGTCATAGATTTTCATGATAAAATATCTTTGTGCAAGTTCCACCCACTATACTAGGTGCCAACTCTCCAAATGAAGTCTCAGTTGTCCTCAACCATGACACTACCCTTGAATGTCAGGTCAAAGGCACTCCCTTCCCTGTTATTCACTGGTTCAAAGATGGCAAGTAAGTAACTTTTCTTTCTTTCTTATTGAAGTCCAGTTGATAGGAAGTAGATGTATAAATGTGTGTACCACATAGAATATAATTAAATAAGCATGAAGTGAAAACAGTAGTCCTAAAAAAAAGCCAGTTATCCTTAAGTCTCATAATACCTTTCATTGTTATGAGTTTCCAGACTATAAATGCCGGTGATTTATTTTAGAAACATAAATATTTTCTGTCCAAAGTTTAGTAATAAAATAGGAATTATTTTAAAAAAAAACAGATGTGATTATGATACCAAGATGAGTATGTCAGATAGTTCTATACATGGAGAAAAACAGAATCACAGAAGAGTAATCAGATTCTGCACAGACTGCAAGTCTTAAGGGTTGCTAAAGTTTTCCATATTAAAACAGCACTGTAGGTTGTGAGAGCTCTTTCCTCACAGTGTGGTCAGAGTTTGTATGTTATTATAGCTTCTTGAGAGTAGGTATCTGAGCCCCAAGGCCAAAGGGTAAATATTTTCAGCATATGAAATAGGGGATTGTATACAGCTTCTTACAAATCAGTAAGACCAGCAACAGGATAGCAAAATATATAGAGGGTATGAACGGACAATTAAAAAAAGAAATAAAATATTAGGCAATAAACAAATTTAAAGATGTTCATCCTTAATAATTAGGGTAATATAGATGAAAACAATAAGATTTTGTTTTTCACAGATCAGACAGGAAAAAAAAACAGATTTGAAAATAACAAGTGTTGACTAGTGTGTTGAAAATTGAGATGGAGTACTCTGATGGGGAGTGTGTACATAAGTATGCTGAAGAGCAATTTGTTGACATCTATTAAAATTTGAAATGCTCATATGCTGTCAACCAGTAATTACACTTTGAGTATCAACTAAATGGAAGCAGCCATGTATGTCCACAGAGAGGCTTGTACAGTGATAGTCACTGCAAAGTTGCAATGGCAGAAAAGTGAAAACTACCTAATCGCCAGCCATTAGGGGTATGTGAGATAATTTATTATGAAGTATAGTGATATATAGGAGCTCTGGTAGCATAGTGCCTAAGGCACTTGACTGCTAACCAGAAGGCTGGCGGTTCAAACCCACCAGCCACTCCTCGGAAGAAAGGTTGGGTAATCCTACTTCCATAGTGATACTGCCTCGGCAACCCAAGGAGGGGTCGCTATGAGTCGGGGCCGACTCGATGACACATAACAACAACAACATAGTGAAATATTGTACAGCCATTAAAGAGTAAGATCAAGCTATGTGTAGTAAAAATACCAGCAAAAAAGGGGAAGACCTTCAATGAGGTGGATTGACACAGTGGTTAAAATGATGGGCTCAAGCATAGCAAGGATTATGAGGATGGCTCAGAACTGGGCAGTGTTTTGTTCTGTTTTGCATAGAGTCACTATGAGTCAGAACCAACTCATTGACACCTAACAACATTGTTGAGTGAAAAGAAAAGCTGAGCAACAACATGGTACCATTTATGCATTAAAATTTTACTGTTCTTTGGTAATATAATTATGGGTGAAAATTAATAGAAAAATGTGAAAGAATGCAAACCACATTGATGACAGTAAGAGGAGTCTAGAAAGAAGACTCACATAAGGGTAATACTCATTAGGGTAATAAGAGATCTACTCTTATGGGGACCTCTGGTGGTGTAGTGCCTAAGGCATTTGACTGCTAACCAGAAGCTTAGTGGAAGGAAGAGTGGGCAATCTGCTTCCATAAAGATACTGCCTTGGAAACCCAAGAAAGGGTCACTATGAGTCAGATTTGACTTCATGGCAGTGAGAGTGAATTTTTACTCTTATTATGTGGCTTTTATTTTTTTGCTTATTTTTTTTTTCCTTGAATAATTAACACAATAAAAGCTTTAATTTTATTTAAGTAAGTTACTTAGATTTTAATAACATTATTAAATATTCACTTCCTGCAATGAATTGAAATGTATTAAGCTATGGTACTTTATTCTCTTAACTCTTGAGAATTTTGTTCAGTGTCATAAAGCAAAATGGGTGGGGGGGGGTGGTGTCTTCTTCTGACCTCCTCCAGCTTCACAAAGGGAAGAGAGAAAGATCAACATCAACAGCCCAAAGCTGATTACTATGGGGCAGAAGTCAGACAAGCTGCCACCGTCAAACCTTTTTAACAATTCTGACACCAACTATCCCCCTATGGCATCTACTTCTCTGCTGGGTTTGATAATTCATTGCAGTGGCCACTCAGAGCTCACAGACAATATTCTTAACTATGGGGTTTGTTAGGGAAGTAACAGGTGAGATTCAGGGTCAGGAATGCGCAGATCAGGAGAGCCTCTCTGCTGCCATGCCCTCAGGCATTCCTGTCATTGGCCCAAGGCCTCTAGGTCTGACCTCCGCCCTGGTCAGGCAAGTGTTACAAAGCTCTTTTAACTCTGGGATAGGTGCACCAAGGTGCACCCCACTCTGCCAGCAAGCCTCCTGCCTAAAGGCACTCAGCTTTCTCGTTCCATGGGCTGACTGGTCCACAGTCTCTTGGTTCTATTGCTGCTGTCTGTCTGTCAGGTCAGGTCAATGACTAGCTCTTCTCCAAACCTTTTCATGGGAGTGAGATTCCTTTTCTGCCTCTGGGGGACTCATTTTCAGCTTAGTAGACTGACAAAACTAACTAAACCCCACATTAGGATTCCATACACCTTATTTCTGTGACCCCACCCCCACAAGGCTGCCATGTACCTTATTTACTTTACTAACAAATTATGCAGTCTCCTTGGTGGGCCACAAGCACCTTACATTTGCATGGTTCCACCCAGTAATCTGGTGGGAGTCAGAAAGACCGTGGCTAGAAGAGTTATACTAAATAATTCACTGCAATGCACATACCAGGAAATAGTAAAGTATACTACCATAGAAAGTTAAATGTGTTTTACATTTAATCGTGTAATCTGACTAGTGGTTTATTAATATAAGAAGCCTTCTAATTTTAATTTATCATGTGGTTAATTCAGTGAAACTTTTTAACAACTGACTACAGGCTTTCAAGGTAACACTCTTAGGATATCACAGAGTTTAATAAACATGATGTTTCAAATATTAAAGTTGCTGCCAATATGAGTGACCATTTTGTAATTGTCAATAACTAATTATAGTAGAAAAAGACTTCCTGACAACTGTATATAACCTACTATACTCTTTACAAGCTCTTTTAATATTTATGATTATAAAAGCATTCATCTATTTAAAAAAAAAGTTTTTATGATCATTGCCTTTAGTAGATAATAATCATTCAGTTGTGAATACTTTTCCAGATATCATAATGATATTAGTTTAAATGTAGCATTTCTTGGTCTGAAATTACTGTAGTGTAATATTAAACTTAGTTTCTCTTTTCTAAATGATGGTATAAATTTTGGCTATGCAAACCAAAAAAAATAAAAAGATGAAGAATAGATGAATGAATGAAGCAAATAATGGCACTTTAAGGTTTTTATTAATATTAATGAACAGTTTTAGATTTTAAATGGAGTAAATTTTCATCCCAAAATGATAATTATCTAACTTCCATTATTAAAAGTGATTGAAGAATTTCATTCTTCTGCGTAGTAGTTACCTATCACATCACTGTATTTTTTAATCAACTTTGATTAATATATTTTACTTCAAATTGCTTATTTTTGTTGTGATTGTTAAGAGAGGAAACATACTAAAATAAAAATAGATCCATGGAATAAAATATTATTTTCTTCAGGCCTTTGTTTTTGGGAGACCCTAATATTGAACTTCTAGACAGAGCACAAGTTTTACGCCTAAAGAATGCACGAAGAAATGACAAGGGGCGCTACCAATGTGCAGTGTCTAATGCAGCTGGCAAACAAGCGAAGGATATAAAACTGACTGTCCATAGTAAGTGGGATTTGTCTTATGCTTTTTTATTTTTATAAACTCTCATTAAAAATTGAAAGTGATCTAGTGTTAAGTGCTTTTTTATTCATTATTGAATATTTAAAATGCAAATTACTTCAGGAGGAGAAAAAACCTTCGTTAGTATGTTTTAGAATAAAATGTTGCATCCAGTTTTAAAGTATTTTATCATTGTTGTTAGTTGTCAGCAAGTTGATTCTGACTCATGGCAACTGACCTAATTGTGCAAAACAGAACTACTCTACAGGGATTTCAAGGCTCTGACCTTTTGGAAGCAGTTTGCTAGACCTGTTTGGCGAGGTGCCCCTGAGTGGGTTTGAACTCCAGCCAGTAGGGGAATGCTTAGAGTTTTCTCCAAGTCATTTTTGTATGGTCTTACTTAAGAGGTCAAGTATTTTCTAATTGGTTACCTTATACATAAAGCAAATATTTGTACACTCCTCATTTCACCACAATTCTCTATGTCTTCTGTGGGAACCAAGGTCATTTTATTTTATGGATAGCACTTTAAGAAAATGCATAAACCTCTTAGCACACAGATTTATACAATAGGAAGGAATAGAATCCAATAGACTATATGTTAAGTGTAGCTCTACTCACTGCCCTACATTCTTTCTCTCCATCGAGGATGACACTCAAGAAAACCTTAGATTTTTCAGAATGTCATCTCTTCACAGAGGCCTTCCTAATCTGAAGTAGTTACCCAATCACACTCTCTTAGATTATCCTGTTTCTTTTTCCTCATAACACAGAACTATTTGCGGGATAATTTCTTATTTTGGGGTTTATTTGTTTATTTGCAGTTTCTCCTCAAAGAAGGTACAGTTTACAGATGCAAGGACCTTGTTTTTCATGTCACTACTATAGTCACTGTCAAGTCAATTCTGACACAGAGTGACCCTGTATGACAGAATAGAACTGCCAAATAGAATTTCCAAGGCTCTAAATCTTTATGAAAGCAAACTGCCACATCTTTCTCCCCAAAGAGCAGCTTTTAGGTTCGAGCCACTGACCTTTTGGTCAGCAGCTGAGCACTTAACCACTGCACTGCTAGGGCTCCAATATTATTGTAGTCTTAGTCCCTAGTTAAGTGTCTGGTACATGGTAGCTATCAAGAAAAATGTGTTAAAAGAATGAACAATATGGTATCCACTAGCCATGTGTGGCTGTTGAGCACTTAAAATGTGGCTAGTCCAAATTGAAATGTGTTGGACTACAACAAGTGTGTTGTTGTTGTTGTTATATGCCATTGAGTCGAACCCAACTCATAGCTACCCCTTCTTGGGTTTCTGAGACAGTATCACTACAGAAGTAGATTGTCCAATCTTCCTTCTGAGGAGTGACTGGTGGGTTTGAACCGCCAGCCTTCTGATTCAAAGTCAAGGGCCTTAGGCATTATGCTACCTAAGCACCATATATTGTTACTGGGTGCTACATCAATTTTTGACTCATAGGAACCCCTGTGACAGAATAAAAGTGCCCCATAATATCTTTGTGGCTGTAATCTTTATAGGAGTAGATCAAGCACTTAGATTCCAGGTAGATACCACACATCCAAAACACACAGATATCAAAGTAAAAATATGTAAAACATCTAATTAATAACTTTTATATATGGAAGGCGCTCTGGTGGCATAGTGTCTAAGGCATTTGACTGCTAACCCGAAGGTTGGCAGTTCAAACCCACCAGCTGCTTCACAGAGGAAGATGGGGCAATCTATATCTATAAAGATTTACTGCCTTGAAAACCCAATTGGGATCACTATGAGTTGGAATTGACTTGATGGCAGTAGGTTTTTTAAAATTGATTCCAGGTTGAAATGATATTTTGGATATCTTAGGTTAAGTTAAATATATCATTAAAATTAATTTTACCTGTTTCTTTCTATGATTTTAATGTGACTATTAGAAAATTTAAAATTATATATATATATATATATATATATATATCTTGCATTATACTTCAATTGGGCAGCACCTGTTGGATGAATAAGACTTTAGGCTTTTGAAATGACACTTTTGGTTTCACACCCAACCTCTACCACTTACCAGCTTTGAGACTTTGGATCAATCACCTAATCCCTTTGAGCTTCAGTTTCCTTATCAATAAAATCAGGATGGCATTAGTACCTAGTTAATAGTGTTATGTGAAGATTAAATGTTAGATATTTTTAAATGGATTACATAGTTTATAGTAAAAGTTCAATAGATTTTAATCATTTGACACTATCTACATCATGATTGTTTTGTATTAAAACTTGAAATGCATATAGGATCAAGCTTAATATGTTTTTCCCTTACCTGCATTCTAGATCTCCCTTTTTATAAAAACGTTAACACATTTATATCAATTTTGAATTGCTTTCTTGAATCAATGAAATTTAATTTAATGCAGGCTTTTAAATCATTTCCATCTATAAATAGAAGCCTGTGGAAGAAATCAGTAATAAAAAGATGTATGCTCCAAAAGAGTGACATTACTGGAAGATTAGCTATACAAGCATTCAGGTTAAACAAAAGTGTTATTGCTACCATCGGCCTACTACCAGAGCCAGCCATTTAAACAACAGGTGCAATATTTTCCCCAAGCTGTTGAGTAGTCTTCTCTGCACTATTGTATTGTTGCCAGGCTCTGTGATGTGTACATTTTGGTGATTCAGTAAGACTCCCATTTGCATGGGACTTGACAGCCAGTCCTCGGAAGGAAGGTTGGGCAATCTACTTCCGTAATGATACTGCCTCGAAAACCCAAGGAGGGGTCGCTATGAGTCGGGGCCGACTCGACGGCACACAACAACAACACAACAACTCATTCTATCTGTAGGATGCCCTGAGGCATCTAGAAGAGAGAGCTCTATAATGATTAAAGCTCTGGGATTGTCTGAGATGAAAGGCATCATAACATGTGAAGTTTGGGTTATAATTCAGGAAATAATACCAT
The DNA here is from genome assembly GCF_000298275.1 of Orycteropus afer afer. Lineage (NCBI taxonomy): Eukaryota > Metazoa > Chordata > Mammalia > Tubulidentata > Orycteropodidae > Orycteropus > Orycteropus afer. The sequence continues at coordinate 16,122,054 of NW_006921630.1, forward strand.
TTCCTCTCTAGCAACCTTCAACTTCTGAGTGGGTAAGCTAAAGCTTACATTATTCACATTATATATATATAGAGAGAGAGAGACAGAAGAGAGAGAGAAAAAGAGTGCTCCGGTGGTGTAGTGGGTAAGGCATTTGCCTGCTAGCTAGAAGGTCGGTGGTTTAGAATCACCAGCTGCTCCGCAGGAGGAAGATGAAGCAATCTACTCCTGTATAAATTTACATCCTTGGAAACCCAATGGAAGTTGTTAAATGAGTAATCAACTCAATGGCAATGGATTCTGTGATATATATATGTCAGATACCATGCTTTGGTTGCCTGTCATGGATATTTATGCAGATTTCACATTGAGAGTGGAGTGTCTTGCACACTACAGGTAATTTATTTATTTTCTTTAAACATATACTAACATGTGGATAGAACTGTACATCTGCAAAATAGAAATACACAGTCAGCCTGAATCAGGAAAGAAATGAGAACAAAATAAAAGAGAGAAATAAGAGAGAGGGAGAGAGGAAAGAAGGAAAAAGAAAGAATGTGAAAGAAAGGAAATTATAGAGTTTTTAATAACTTATGGGGAGAATGTACACATTCACAACCAGTAGTTTTGAGCATTGGCTTTTAATGTGAGGTGTATATATGGACTTCTACAATCTGAGACCTTCTCCATGTTGTATAAAAATCTTTGTGCATATACAAATGAGTAAATTTTGTTATGCAGCCTGTCCATATCCTTTATCTATACTCCTCCACACAGAAGTATAGCTCTCAGGCAAGTATCTATGAATTAAAATGAAACACAAAGTGAAATATTTATTTGGTAAATCTAAGCAGTGAAAGATATGTTGTTTTACCATTAATTGAAAATGTTCTTTCGGTAATTTTTCTCAATTTCCTGAATAAAAGCTTTCAAACAGATTCTTTTCAGTGAAAATGTTATTCATTTGTAATATATTCATGAAGGATAAGGATTCTTTTGGACTTATATTCTTTATTCCTGAACCTGCCGATTAATTAAGTTAGCAGCTGATTTAGCAATTTGAGCCAAAAAATTGATTCACATTTACAAATTAACTTAACCATAATATAAAATCAAAATTCAAATTGAAAACCTGAATAAAATACTACTCTTAGCATTTCAGATAGTAGCTTGAATTTATTTCAGTTAATTGCAGAATTCAGTGACTTTTCTTGCAAAGGGCCAGATAAATATTTTAGGCTTTGCAGACCATGAGACAAAAGCAAGGATATTATGTAGTGGATACTTATATAATAAAGAGCCCCTGGTGGCATAGTGACTGCTATCCAGAAGGCTGTGGTGGTTCAAGCCCACCAGCCACTCCTCGGAAGGAAGATTGGGCAATCCACTTCCGTAGAGATACTGCCTTGGAAATCCAAGGAGGGGTCGCTGTGAGTCTAATCGACTTGACAGAAATGAGTTTGTTGAGCAAGAGGGAAAAGACATTTCCACAAATGATTTATTGATGAAATTCAAAATACAAGTCTACTAATAACAATGAAATTATTTTGGAGAGGGACAACATTCCACCCAATTGGAATTCAAAATGAGTATTCCCAGTCATCCAATTCTACCCTTTGTCAGTGTTTGTCATACTATGGTGGCTTGCATGCTGTTGTGAGGCTAGAGGCTATGCCACCAGTATTTCAAATAATAGCAAGGTCACCCATGGTGGGCAGGTTTCAGCAGACCTTCCAGGCTAAGACAGACTGGGAAGAAGGAAGGGGCCATCCACTTCTCAAAATACTGCCCAGTGAAAACCTTGTGAATATCAGTGAAACACTGGCTGATACATTACTGGAAAAATTTATGAATACCCTGAAACATTGTCTGATATAGCTGGAAGATGAGCCCCTCAGGTAGGAAGGCACTCAAGATATGACAGGTGAAGAGTTGCCTCCTCAAAGTAGAGTCACTCTTAATGATGTGGACAGAGTAAAGCCTTAGGGACCTCCAATTGCTGATGTGGCATAACTCAAAATGGGAAGAAACAGCTGCAAACATCCATTAATAATAAGAACATGGAATGAACAAAGTACAAATCTAGGAAAATTGGAAGTTGTCAAACATGAAATAGAATGCACAAAGATTGATATCCTAGGCATTAATGAGCTGAAATGGACAGGTTTTGGCCATTTTGAATCAGACAACCATATGATTTACTATGCTGGGAATGGCAAATTAGAGAGGAATGGCGTATCATTCATAGTCACCAAAAATGTTTCAAGATTTTTCCTGAAGCACAATATGATAAGATAGGATAACATGTCAGTGACAGGATATCCTAACGCCTCCAAGGAAAACCAGTTAATACTACTATTATTCAAATTATGCACAAACCACTAAAGCCAAAGATGAAGAAATTGAAGATTTTTTTCCAACTTCTGCAGTCTGAAGTTTACCAATCATGCAATTAAGATGTGTTGATTATTACTGGGGACTGGAATGCAAAAGTTGGAAACAATGAAGAATCATCAGTAGTTGGAAATATGGCCTTGGTGATACAAATGATACTGGAGATTGCATGATAGAATTTTGCAAGTCCAATGACTTATTCATTGCAAATAACTTTTTTCAGCAAAGTAAATGGCAGCTGTACACATGTACCTCACCAGATGAAATACATATCAACTACATCTGTGGAAATAGAGAAATGGAGAAGCTTAGTATCTTCAGCCAAAACAAGGCCAGAAGCTGACTGTGGAGCAGACCATAAACTACTCACATGCAAGTTCAATTTGAAGCTGAAGAAAATTAAATAAGTCCATGAAAGCCAAAATATGACCTTGATTATATCCCACCTGAATTTAGAGACCATCTAACAAATATATTTTATGCATTGAACACCAATGACCAAAAACCAGAGGAATTGTTGGATGATATCAGGAACATTTAATGACATCAAAAAGTCATTAAAAAGACAGGAAAGGAAGAAAAGACCAAAGTGCATTTCAGACGAGACTCTGAAACTTGCTTTTGAAAGGAGAGTAGCTAAAGTAAATGGAAGAAATGACAAGTTAAAAAAAAGCTGAGCAGAAGATTTCAAAGAGCAGCTCAAGGAGACAAAGTCATTTATAATAAATTATGAAAATACCTGGAGTTAGAAAACTGAGAGGGAAGAACACGCTCAGCATTTCTCAAGCTGAAAGAACTGAAACCCTTGAGTTGCAATATTGAAAGAGTCTATGGGCAACATATTGAATGATGCAGTAAACATCAAAAGAAGATGGAAGGAATACACAGTCATTGTATCAGAAAGAATTGGTTAATGTTCATCTATTTCAGGAGTTGGCATGATCAAGAACCAATGGTACTGAAGGAAGAAGTTGAAGCTGCACTGAAAAAATTGGTGAAAAACAAGACTCAAGGAATTGGCAGAATACCTGTTGAGATATTTCAGCTAATGGATGCTGTGCTGGAGGCACTTACTGGTCTGTCCAAGAAATTTGGAAGACAGCTACCTGGCTACCTGACTGAAAGAGATCAGTATTTGTACCCATTCCAAAGAAAGGTGACCCAATAGAATGTGGAAATCATTTAACAGTATCATTAATATCACATGCCAGTAAAATCTTGCTGAAGATAATGCAAAAATGGCTGCAGCGGTATATTGCCAGAGAACTTCCAGAAATGCAAGCTGGATTAATAGGAGGATGTGGAAAAAGGAATATCATTGCTCATGTTGGATGGATCTTGGCTGAAAGCCAAGAATACCAGAAAGATGTTTACTTGTGCTTTATTGACTATGCAAAAGCATTTGACTGTGTGGATCATAAAAAATTATGGACAACATTGAGAAGAATAGGAATTTTAAAACACTTAATTATGCTCATGAGGACCTGTGCATAGACCAGGAACAAGGGAATACTGCATGGTTTAAAATCAAGAAGGGAGTGTGTCAGTGTTTTTCCTTCACCATACTTATTCACTCTGCATGCTGAGCAAATAATCCAAGAAGCTGGACTATATGAAGAAGAATGTGACATTATGATTGGAGGAAGACTCATTAACAACTTATGATATGTGGAAAACACATCCTTGTTTGTTGGAGGTGAAGGTGACTTGAAGTACTTACTGATGAAGATTAAAGACTACAGTCTGCCATCTTTTCCCAACATAAAGAAAACAAAAATCCTCACAACTGGACCAATAAGTAGCATCACAATAAATGGAGAAAAGATTGAAGTTGTCAAAGATTTCACATTAGTTTGTTCCACAATCAACAACCACGGAAGCAGCAGTCAAGAAACCAGACAACGTATTGCACTGGGCAAATCTGCTGCAAAAGACCTCTTTAAAGTGTTGAAGAGAAAAGATGTCTCTTTGAAGACTAAAGTATGCCTGACCTAAGCCATGGTATATGCATGTGAAAGCTGGACAATGAATAAGGAAGACCAAAGAAGAGTTGATGCTTTTGAGTTGTGGCTTTGGCAAACAATACTGGAAGTACCATGGATCCAGAAGAACTAACAAATCTATCCTGGAAGAAGTCCAACCAGATGGCTCCTTGGAAGTGAGAGTGGCTGTCTTGGATTTGAGACTCCACCTCACCTACTTTGGTCATGTTGTCAGAAGAGACTGTTCCCTGGAGAAGGATATCCTGCTTGGTAAAGTGGAGGGTCAGTGAGAAGGGGGAAGGCCCTCAATGAAATGGATTGACATAGTGGCTACAATGATAGGCTCAGATATAGTAAGGATTGTGAAGCTGGCAAAGGACCGGGAAATGTTTCATTCTGCTGTACATAGGGTCGCTACGTACTGACTTGACAGCACCTAATGACAACATCCAAATCAATTGCAAATATGCAAAAACACTGATCTATTATGAGATTGTATTTTATCTTTGAAAATGCCTTTTTACACAGGTGTTGTTGTTGTTATTTGCTATGGAGTCAATTCTGACTCATGGCAACCCATGTGTTTCAGAGTAGAACTTCTCCATAAAGTTTTCAAGGCAGTGCTCTTTCAGAAGCAGATCTCCAGATCTGTCTTCTGAGGCATCTCTGGATGGGTTTGAACTGCCAACCTTTCAGCTAGTAATCGAGTGTTTAACCATTTGTGCCACCAGTTTCCTCCTAAAAAATATCACCCCAAAATTTGCTCAATAAAAGGTGTGTGTGCTTGTGTGGGGGAGATAGAGTAACTCTACAGTGGAGAAACCTGACAAACCTCACTTCAGCCAGGTGGTCAGAGTCACCAGCAGCAGTGATAAGTCATGTTGATTGCATGTACACTTGATAAATTATGTAACTGGAACTTTACCTCTGTGATCTTCCTCCCCAAAACCCATAATCCCATTATAACCATGAGAAAAACATTGGACAAATACAAGTTGTGGGCCACTGTACGAAAATACTTGGCCAGTGCTTTTCATGACTGTTAAGGTCATCCAAAGCAAGGGAAGTCTGAGAAACTGTTAGTGTAGAGAAGCCTGAGGAGACATGACAGCCACATGTAATGTGGTATCCTGTGTGGCGTTCTGGGATACAAAAAGGGCATTAGGTAAAAAACTGAGGAAATGTAAATAAAGCTTCTTTCTCTCTCTCTCTCTCTCTCTCTCTCTCTCACTGTCATCAAGTTGGATCCGAGGTGGTATCACTACAGAAGTAGATTGCCCAACCTTCCTTCCGAGGAGTGGCTGGTGGCTTTGAACTGTCAGCCTTCTGGTTAGCAGTCAAATGTCTTAGGCACTATGCTACCAGAGCTCCCAAATAAACCTTGGTTTTTAGTATATAATGATGTATCAATTTTTGTCTTCAATTCAATTAAAACTCAGGGTGACCTTGAAAGACACTGTAGAACTTCCCCATAGGGTTTTCAAGGCTGTAATCTTTGCAAAAGCTGTGTTGGAGTGGATGGTGGGTTCAGTCAGCTGACCTTTAGGTTAGTAGCTGAGTGCTTTAATCACTGCACACCAGGACTCCATTGGTCCATTAGGTGTACCAAACGTATCATAGTAGTGTAAGATATGGGAAACTGGAGGTGAAGTATATGAGAACTCTAAATGTAAAACCATTCTAAAATAAAAATTTAATAAAATAATATTAAAACACTCAATTTGAGCATATGCCATTTTATTTCTTTTAAATTGTTGCAATTATAGTTATCTGTCACTTAAGGTCCACAATACATTCTACGAAATAGGATGTTATGTAATTTGGACATTGTGCAAACACCATATTATTTATTGTGTATATGTTTGTATATATTCAATGTACATATATCAAAGTAACGCCTGTGCAAGCTGCTCTGGCTCTGCTTTAGTGCCCAGAGCCTTGAGGTTTGCAAATTTACACAGCAATTGGCTGCCTCTGGGTGAGTGGCACTCTGAGGAATCCTGGCAGCCTGGTTGGAATCAGAAGCCCAAGGGATAGAGTAGAGCAGTCACAGTCCAGCACCTACTCACAGGCACGGACCTGTGGGTAACAGGACACACACCACACACAGTCCCACAATGACAGCTTGACACTGCAAATTTGATACCAGCCCTGCTTCCTGGCAGCCTTCCAAGCAAGCCTGTCCTCCCCATTTAATGGACTTTTATGCAATCTGTCATTTCTGGAACAGATGTTATGCCACTCTTACCTGTATGGCATAAATATAACCATGGTAAGAATATTTTGCAGGAACTGAGCCACTTGAGTTGTTTTTCCAACAGTACAATCCTCATGTGATGTGGGAGGCCAGACATGTGGATGATGAATTGTGGTCAATACACATGTAGCCAATTAGATGAGTAAAGATGAGTGAATGAGGTCTTGGCAATACCCCCCCTTCCCCCAAGAAAATAGCAAGAAGTGAAGATGAAAAATTCCACAACTATTACCAGTGGCTGGTTCTGAAAGCACTTAGACCTCTGTATTCTTTGGGAACAGGGCAGGCAGTGTACCACATTGACATTTTGCATCCTTGCCCTTGTTTCTAACTTATTGTATCTACTTTAGGTCAAGTTTCATTTTGCTTTGGTTCGTTTGTTAAATATAATTTTCATAGTTATTCTAGTATGATCTATTGGACTTAACTGAACCCCTTAATCCAAAGCTGTGACTTTCTTCTTTAACTGAAATCTGAAACTCAAAGAAGAGGATGATAAAGGTTGTTTTGACAAGACAAGCAACTAATTATGAATAGATAAACCACAAAGTAATGGCTTTTAATTCATATTCACTTTAAATGCATTATTTAGAATATAACATTTAAGATTTTGATGCAGATGGTGAAGCTTAGAAGACTTGTTTTTGTTCTGACATCCTTTGTAGTTCCACCCAGTATTAAAGGAGGAAATGTCACAACAGAAATATCAGCGTTGATAAACAGTGTAATTAAACTGGAATGTGAAACACGGGGACTTCCAGTGCCTGCTATTACTTGGTATAAGGATGGCCAGCCAGTCATATCCAGCTCACAAGCACTTTATATTGATAAAGGGCAATTTCTTCAGATCCCTCGAGCCCAGGTCTCTGATTCGGCAACATACACATGTCATGTAACCAATGTTGCTGGAACTGCAGAAAAATCCTTCCACGTGGATATCTATGGTAAAGAAAAATAAATGTTTGAATAACATTCTTTCTTCCTGTGCTTTCTAAAGTGCTAACTTCCAGTTAGGCCACTAATAAACTGCTATGGGTAATGATCACTTTCAATAAGCATGGATAACAAAAGACAGAATTTGTCCAATGATTTGGGAAAATACATTTATAAAGGCTAAGGTGAGCAAGAAGTGAGTCACTCATTCATTGGCACTTGGCGCATCCAGACCATTTGGTTCTTCTGGAGAAGTAACTTGGTTGATAAGACTGAGTTTCCCTTATTTGTCCTTTATTAGCCAGTACAGTATATCTTAGAATAATTAGAATAGTTGCAGTTCAGCTGAACCAAGAAATCATTTCTTCAACAGCTTAGAGGGGGATAGAAATGTAAGTAGCTCCTATAGTCAATCTGTATGAGAAATAATATCCCCTTTATTTTAGTAAGATGCATTTTGTAACTGCACAAAGAAGGCCTGACATAATACTTTTGTCTACTCAGTTCCTCCAATGATTGAAGGTGACTTGACTACCCCTTTGAGTAAGCAAGTGATTGTTGCTCATTCCTTGACACTGGAGTGTAAAGCTGTTGGCAATCCTCCTCCTGTTCTCACCTGGTTAAAAGATGGTGTACCTGTGAAAGCCAGTGACAACATCCGCATAGAAGCTGGTGGGAAGAAACTTGAAATCGTGAATGCCCTAGAAGTTGACCAGGGACAGTACATATGTGTGGCTACCAGTGTGGCAGGAGAAAAGGAAATCAAATATGAAGTTGATGTATTAGGTAAATAAAGATGCCATTGCCTGGTTCTCAGATTCATAGCAAACCTAACTAGTTTATTAAACACTTTTTGTTCATGGAATAATAAAACAATATCAAAGGCTTAGTTTATCTCTTTAATTCTAGACTATATACATTACCAAGAGGTGTATTTGTCATAGGAATTACCAAGATCTGCAAAGCTACCTAAATGTACTAATTTTGAAAGATAGATATAGTTTGTGTTTGTAAGTGCATAGATACATTTTTGCATCTCTGACAATCTAATTGGCTTCTGGCATAAACATTGATTTAGACAAAAGAAAACTTAGACTCTGGACTTTGGGAGTCATTTTGCAAACTTAAGTCTCTGTTTTTTTCTCTATAAACTGAAGGTTCTGAATAGATGACACAATTATAGGGGCTCCATTCTCTTGTTATTATGAAAATAGGTAATATAAAACCTGAATAAACTTTATATTCATAGTGCATCAGCAGCACCATGCTGTCAGATAAATGGAAAAAAAAAAAAAATCCATAGTATATCAAAAGGACACCGATTATTCCTGGCAAGTGTTTATTATAAAAAAGTATTTAACCAATCAGCTGCAATTGAGTCACAAAACCCCATTTTCTACAAATTACAATGATATTTGTCACCCTTCTAAAGTAGTATTTAGTATTGCTTGATGAAATCATGTATTTTTTTTTGTATGCGTTTCATTGTATGTTACAATCTTTTTGTTTTCTAGTGCCACCAGCAATAGAAGGAGGAGATGAAACATCTTACTTCATTGTGATGATTAATAACTTACTGGAACTAGATTGTCATGTGACAGGCTCACCCCCACCAACTATCATGTAAGGGTTTTGGTATGTCTTCTAAATACCTCACATTTTTTATTTGAATGTTTTAGAGCTATCTTGTAAAAGGTCCTGTGTCATTAAAAAGTGGTTACATGGAATTATTTTGTTTGTATTTCTCTTTTAAAAGACATACACTATGTACAGGGAAACTTCTACTTGACACTTACATGGCACCCATGTTTACTTAATTAGAGGAATTCCTTTGTATGTTCTTAAAAATTACATTTTCAGTTTGTTGTTGTTGTTATGTACCGTTGAGTTGGCCCCGACTCATAGCGACCCCTCCTTGGGTTTCTGAGGCAGTATCACTACAGAAGTAGGATTGCTCAACCTTCTTTCTGAGGAGTGGCTGGTAGTTTTGAACCACCAGCCTTCTGGTTAGCAGTCAAGTGCCTTAGGCATTATGCTATTTATAGAGACAGAATATTAAGCCATACTAATATCAAACTGAAATGTTTAATAAACTACTAAATAAAAAAAATATGCGAAACATATTAGGGAAATAGTATAAGTTTACATACACTTATATTCATTGATTCTTTTCCTTTATTCACAATATATTTGTGAAATATTATCTTTCATTTTCAAAACATGAGGGAAAGGAATATACTACTAGGGAAATAAGATGTTCACACATGATCGTAAAACTAAACTGAAAGTGATGGCTCTTGCAAGAAATGTAAAAGATATACTATACTATTTGATATCAGAGTTTTATTTTACAGATGTTTGAGGATTGTGTGGGTTTTGCTGGTTAATGTTATTTAAAAGTTTGAAGTAAGTAATATTTTAGGAAACTTGCTCCTTTCTGCAGCCTAAAATTGGTAAAAGAAGAATGGAAAACTTAAACATTTCTTTTACTCAGAGTTATTGGGTTCCAACAATATGCTAATTTCTTTGTTACACCTGTTTTCTTTTTTCCTTGAATTTTTTAAAAATTGATTTTACAGAATGAGCAACTGGGAAATTAGATACACAACTGAGAATTTTTTTCAGTGTATACTTATCTTCTAGAACTTAGTAATTTAAAATATGTTTCAACACTTCTTTTTGTTTTTTTCTATAGGTGGCTGAAGGATGGTCAGCCAGTTGATGAAAGGACTGGATTCAAGATCTTACTAAATGGACACAAATTGGTTATTTCCCAGGCTCAAGTGTCTGACACAGGTCTTTATCGGTGTGTGGCAACAAACACTGCTGGAGTTCACAAGAAGGAATTTGAAGTGACTGTTCATGGTACGCTGAAGAAAGGACAGGAGCATCATATGTAAAAATTAATTGATGTATTGTTTCATTATTTAACTCAGATTATAGCTGACTAATTTAGATAAATCTTGAGTTGTGGAATGTAGTAATGGAGGATGGGAATTAGAATTAAATAATGGCAGATCTTAAGGCACTTTACTGACACAAAGACTCAACCAAGTGGTACCATATGAATGAATTTATTCAGAATTTTAATGCTGGGAAGTGTGAGGGTCTGAGGAATGAGAAAAAAGAAGATAGAATAAGCAGATAGAAATTCGAAATAAAAGGGCTTATGTCAGCATCCAATAGGTTAGCCAAAACGGGGGAGTGTGAATAAAGTAGTTTCCAGAAATGGAGGCTGAAGATGTTATTAAAGGATCCAGGGCAAATAAATGGATTCACAGAACTGGCACAACTGAGTTATAACTATTAATCCTTTGATAGAAGCAACCCTTTGCCAGAGTATTATGTGTCTTACTTGCCTGCAGACCTTGGGAAGGAGGAACTGGAACCAGAAACTGGAGAACCATTTGGAAGCCACAAACAGAGGTTTCTGTGAATGTTGACTTCATCCTTTACCCTGTCTCAGCAGACTTTTTTGTTTCCTCCTTATTCAGTCTCATGATGGGCTAACTAATCCTGTTTCTTGGTATCAATTCTAGCCTCTGAGAGAGGGAATCTGGCAGTCTCATCTTACATCGAATTACCATCCTGGGTACAGTCAGCCTTGCTGGGGGCAGAGTCACACAATATAAATATGGGTACTGGAAGCTAACACTAATTTAAGGAGGTAGCTCTAGAGAAAGGGAAGTATTATATGTTGGGAAAACACACCAAAAGTGTAAAACAAATATACGTGATTGCAGTAGCTATAAATATGTTGTACCTATTCTTTGGAGCATTAGAGATCCATAATTAAATAATCAGTAATTCTAATGTGGCTAAAAAGTATAACTAAATGTATGGGATGAAATTATCTTACTGTTTGTTAAATTATAAAGTTTCAAGTTCTTGCATACATACTTTTAAGCATTTGATCCCATTGATTATGTTTTTCCCTCTTTATTTCCTTCCCTTCCCCACCTCCCTTGTGCCCTCCCTCCCTTCCTCCTTCCCTCCCTTCCTTTCCTTGTCTCTTTCTTTCCTTTTATTTTCTTTCTTAAATCAAGTTCCTCCAACAATCAAGTCCTCAGGTCTTCCTGAGAGGGCTGTGGTAAAATACAAGCCTATCACCCTGCAGTGCATAGCCAATGGCATTCCAAATCCATCCATTACATGGCTAAAAGATGGCCAACCTGTGAACACTGTTCAAGGAGACCTCAAAGTAAGCATGAATACACTCAGCCCAAATTGATAAAGTTGCACTGCATTCTTCTTTCTTAACTATAGATTTTCCTGTTGGATGGATTTTGTGGAAAATTTATAAAACAATATGTGTTTTTCTTAGAGTTTTTTTAGAATAACTGATATTTTGACTTGAAGAATGAAAGCAATTAAAGCCTTTAATAGCCTTAACAATGATATTGATTTTAACAAAATGCTTGATGTTTTTATTATTTTTGTTTATACTTGTTTTAACTATTGGAAAAGTACTATCTCATGGATGAACTTTGGCCATCAATAATAATCAGTAAGAAGCCCCCAATGTGTTCACCATAGAATAAGATTGAGGTAAAATCATACCTATGTAAACCCAAGTGAAGTAAGTCCTGAAAAACATTTTTGAGCTAGTGTGTAAGCTTCAGGAGGGAGAGGCTTAGTTAGCCTTATTCACTTGTGTGTTCTTCATACCAAATACTGAATAGTTCTGACACACTAACTCAGTATGTAGTTGTGCAGTTAATAGATGAATAGATAGATAGATAGATAGATAAAGATAGATTCCAATCCTATATACTAAATTATAGATTTAAAAATTGGAATTATGAGATGCTGCTCTAGGATCAAGTTAATTAACTAATGTGCCCTTGATCTTTGCTTTTAGTAAGTTCTTAATAATGAAGGATGTGATGAGTTGTGTTCCCAGTAAAAGTGATGGGGATCTGCTCATTAATTATTCTTTTTCCAAATCCAACGAAACTAACACATTTGTGCTAGTGAAAGATTCACCATGTAGCCTTCAAACACATAGTGCAAGTAAACAATTATTGACCCAAGCAGCAGACATTTATCATATAATCATACAAAAGTATAATTGCAAACTGTGATCAGCAATTTTAAAGGAAAATGTAAAGAGCTATAATAAAATATAATGAGGAAAACCTTTGAGCATTAGGAGAACTCATAGGAAAAGCTTTTGAGCAGAGATCTGAAGAGTGCTTAGGAGTTAAATGTGAAGTAATGGGAAACTGAGTATTTCAGAGAGGAATTATATAGGCAAACAAATTAGAGTGATGGAGAACACGATACATCCTGAGGACATGAAAGCAAGCAAGTTCAGTTCCTCTGAACTGAGGAAGAGACAGCAAGAGAAATATAGTATTAGTGGAGACTAGAAAGCAGGTAGGTTACGAGGCACTTAAGTAATGTTGTTAATAACTTCATTTTTATCTGAAAGCAATAGGAAGTTTTGGAGGATTTTAAGAGAGGAATAATCTGATAAATTTGCATTTTAAGAATGAATTGGAGGAAGAACAACTATATGGAAACCAATTAGGGCATATTGGCAGTTATCTAGAAAAAAAAGAAGATAGAAATGTGGACTCCCATGCTGTCATAGACATGAGGATGTATGGATAGATTTGAGAGCTCGGTAGTACTTAAATTATTAGTGCTCAGTCATAGATTGTTTATGAGGGATGAAGGGGTGGGAGATGTCAAGGAAGACTTCTAAGTATTTAAGCTACACAATTGCATGGATAGTAATGCTATTCCATGATACAGAATACACCAGAGGAGGGCAGGATTGAGAAGATAAAATCGTGATTTGAGCTTTAGACTTTTGGGGTTTGAGGGGAGTTTGAGATAAAGTAGTAGAGATGTCAGGTAAATAGTGGAGTATATGGTCCTGGAACACAAAATGGAGCTCTGGCTGGATATTGTCCATATCAGAAACCATGAGTTAATCCAAAGTAAGGATAAAGAGTAAATGAAAAAGGAGAGAGAACCAACTTAGAGCAGTATCTTAAGAAATTATGGCATTAAAAGGCCAGAGCAATGATCCTGAGGTTAATATAAATGTATAAATATGTTGCTTAAAGTATAGGATACTTAAATTAGTGCAGTATGGCAGGAGAATAGGTTATGTGTGTGTTTACATGGGAGAGGATCATTTGGAGTGAGCCTGGAGGGGAAAGCTGAGTTCAGATTTCATTCTTGGCAAAGTGTGGAGCCATGAATGAGATTTGAGCAGAGACTGGTAAAATAATCAAATTTGCATTTTAGACAAATTATTCTGGCAGCAGTATGCAGGATAGATTAACAGTTGAGATGATTGGAGACAGTGGAATATTAGTTATGACGCTGTTATAATCCCACAGTGTGTGGGAATGGAAACGGGATCTGAGAAACATACTATGATATAATTAATAGGAGAGACAAAGTGAGCTCTGAAACCCAAAGACTAGAAGGAAAGTGGGTGCCATTACATAAGAATGGGAACATGTGATGAGAACTTGATTTTAAGGGAAAAAAAGAAACATTCATGATCTCAGTTTTGGATGTGTTAAATTTCATGTGCTATATATCCAACAAATAGTTGGAAACAAAAATTTAGAGCTCAGAAGAGATATGGAGGTTGTACATTTAGGAGTCTACATAGGGATTTACCCTGAATCCATGGGTTCAGATAAAATCTATGAGGAAAATAGGCTTCCTGCTCATATAACAGGAAAAGGAAGCAGGTTCTATAAAGGAAGTTTCAAAGAAAGTCTGAGAATGAGAACTGAGGGAATTCTCTATCCTTGACACTCTGAGAGTAGAGTTTCAAGGAATAGATCCAAATGCTGTAGATGATGGAAGACAGTATGAACTTAAGTAGCCCTCTGGATATTGTGTTTGGAAGTTACTAGTAACCTCTGAATAATCAAACAATAACTTCTGAATAACCAGTTTCAAAATGGTGGAAGCCAGTTACAATAGGCTTAAGAGGGAAATAAGGAAAATCAGTGAGGGAGAAATGAATCTTTGTTCCCATTAGTCATATTTTATAATTTTTGTTGTTTTTCTGGCCCTCATGAACATTTAATCAAAAAAGATTGTTGTTTTAAAACTATTTATGAAGTGTTATATAAATGTGGCCGTGCTTTTTTTTCAAATAGCTTAAGTTTTCATCACATACCTCATAGTTCAGTGCTAAAGTCTTTTACTCAGTGGAGTTTTATGACTATACCAGCAGGCTGGCCTTAGGCTATTTTGTTTTGCCTTTTCCAATGAATATGAAAAGATTTTCAATCAAATTAGTCTATTTCTTGTATATAATGAAGTGATCTGGCTTTAATGTTTCAAGAGATAATTAAGATATTGGCATGGAAATATGATTAGAGAGTATAAATTTAAATGAGTTTGTCTATCTTAGAGAATGTTTTCAAGTCCAAGTGTAAAGCACAAGATTCTGCCATACTTTCTGCTCCCAATTAGATACAGTCTTCTGGTCGAGTTCTGCAAATTGCCAAAACCCTGTTGGAAGATGCTGGCAGATACACATGTGTGGCTACCAATGCGGCTGGAGAAACACAACAGCACATTCAACTGCATGTCCATGGTAATGTAATTTCCACATGCTAGCCGTCAATATTTCTGTGACATTTTCTTTTAACATAGTGGACTTATTCTTACTGAATTACAGAGTGAAAAAACCAGCTGTTTATTTCAGGCTTTATGAAAAAACCTAGAAAATGTTTTATATTATTGTAATTATCCTTGCTCATATAAAGTCCTCAGGTTGTCCAATAGGGTGTGTTATTTATAAAGCCATATATAAATCTATTGTTCTATGTCTTCAATTGTTCATGTTCTGTTAACTGATAACATTGCACAGATAACTTTTGTTGAAAAGATCGAAGTAGCAGTTTTGTTCCTTAGCATTGTCTATGCATTTTCTTGCCTGCTTATAAGAGGTATTTTGTGGGTAGAAGCTATCCTTGGCCCATAAGCTTCTCCCATGTGCTTTAATAAAAAGTGTGAGTGGCTGTGGAACACCTCATCAATATTACAGCTTCATAGTAAACTTGAAAAACTATGTGGCCTTTACTTTAAGGCTTCAGATCTCTGGACATCCATTGGAAAGGTCCAAGAATTATAGGCTTGAACTATACTAATTCAGCCAAAGATATTTGCAAAGAGCTATTCAAGATCTCTATGTATATGTTATTTTCTTAATTCACATGATTGCTTGTTCAAACTTTCATTTATTCATGTATTCACACCACATTTACTGACAACCTGATATATATGTTGGGCATTGGAAATATAAATAAGGCATAGTTTTTGAAATTAAGGAAAGAAACTATGCCTTACTTGTATCTGAATAGGGAAAGATAGAAATACAGCCAAATAACTACAGTGCAACATAAATCTTATGATCAAGTTAT
Organism: Orycteropus afer afer; assembly: GCF_000298275.1. Taxonomy (NCBI): domain Eukaryota; kingdom Metazoa; phylum Chordata; class Mammalia; order Tubulidentata; family Orycteropodidae; genus Orycteropus; species Orycteropus afer. The sequence continues at coordinate 16,138,007 of NW_006921630.1, forward strand.
AAACTAAATGTTGCTTAAGAATAATTGTGGATAACATTACTTCCTTATTCATTGTCCAGCTCTCACATGCATAAGAGGCAAATAATCACTGTATACTCTTTATTTGTTAAGTATTTGTTGACTACTATACATGTAGAATTCAGCTAGGTGCTGAAGCATTATTCTAGGTTAAACTGTCCTCCCTGTTTAAATATCACCCATCCAACTCATAGTGACCACTTCTTGGGTTTCCGAGGTGATATCACTATGGAAGTAGATTGCTCAACCTTCTTTCCGAAGCCTACTTAATATAACAAAGGAAGTCCTATTCCCAAATAGAATTACATCCACAGTTGTTGTTGTTGTTGGTAAGTGTGTCAAGTCAGCTTTGACTCATGGAAACCCTGTGTACAGCAGAATGAAACACTGCCAGGTCCTGCACCATCCTCACAATCCTTGCTATTCTTGAGCCCATTGTCACAGTCACTGTGTCAATATATCTCATTGAGGGTCTTCCCCTTTTTTGCTGACCCTCTACTTTATCAAGCATGGTATCAGCCCATGGATGTTGTGTTTTCTGGTTCCTGTTGTTGACCAAGAGGGCTGAATGGTTGAAAGTGAGAAGATACACAGTCTGTTCAAGTAAGAGGATGACTCTGAGGGAAAGAAAACAGAGCATAAGAGAGCAAGTGAGCAACCAGAACATTCTTAAGTGGAAGTAGAGGGTGAGTATATCTGGAGATTAGGAAGAGAAACAAGGTTTTATGAGGAACAAGGCAAATTAAGGAAGAGTAAGGGAAGTCTTTCCCAATTCCTTGCCAAGCGTGCTGAGCCAATTTTAGTACGATGCAACTAGAGTCAGGCCAGTTTTACTTTAAATTGTATGCCAACCTTGACCAGACCACCTAATTTCTCTAAGGTTCAGGGTTATTGTGAGGATAATAATACCAGACTTGCAGTGTTTTTGAAAATTAGAGGTGATAGATATAAAATACCTCACATTTCATAGGCACTTAATAAATGGTAGCAGTTAACTTTTTCAACTTCTACTTTCTGAGATATTATAAAAGAAAAATGGATTTTGTTGTTTCCGTTCTTGTTCTCGTGACTGGTTTAAAATATTTAACTAGAGGCTTTATAATGTGTCTGTAGGACTGAGAACAACCTGCCTAGAGCATTCTGAAATGTCAGTGTGCATAAAAACTGTATGTGGTTCATGTTGAAAGCATGGCTTCCTGGACCCAGCACCAGATCTCCTGCAATAGGATCTCTGATGCAGGTGGTCTTTGTACCAGTACTTGGAGGAACATTGGCCCAGACAATAATGACTGGCAAAGAGATTTGCCAAGGTGATCAAGAATGAACAAAAATCAGAGTCCTTGGAAGAAACCAAGTATATCCTATCAAATAAAGTGCAAAACTAGAAGAGAGAAAACAGAGTCAGTACCCAAGGGAAACACAAGTCTATAAACCAGTTTTCTAAATGTGGTTACAAAATGTTGGCTAGAAGGGAAAACCATTAGGATGAATACATGGAAAATCACCAAAGAGAGAGGAAGCAAACTGGAAGGCATCTGGGCTAATGTGGAAAGAAAATGAAACAGAAGGTTAATAATTTCAAGAGTTTCCTAAAAACCACCAAATCAGAGTATATAAAACAATCTTCTAGATATGACTCACATATAGATTAGAGATAAGGTATAGTGGTAATGGGTAGTCTTTACTACACAGAATTGGTAGTACCTTTCAGCATAAAATATTTCATCTAAGAAGACAGTCTTAAAATGAGACAATCAACAGAACAATAAATCAAGTCCTGATCTGGAGCATTTAACATTTTCTAAGGTTTAAATAAGGAGCTTTGTGGTGCCATGGTTAAAGCACTCCTCTGCTAACCAAAAAGTCAGCAGTTGGAACCCACCAGCTACTCCATGGGAGAAAGATGAGGCAGTCTGCTTCCAGAAAGATTTGCAGCCTTGGAAATACTACAGGAAAGTACTACTCCATGCTGTAGGGTCACTATAAGTCAGAATTGACTCTGTGGCAGTGGGTTTGGTTTTCATTAGGTATAAATACTGCCATATGACCAAGTTCAAGCTACTAGCGTGGTATCACTGGATACAGAGTTGGAAAGAGAAGTGGAGTAGTAAAAAAGAAGAATAAATGATTAAATGAATTTATAATCTACTAGTGGTTGTGATCAACCAGGAGGCAGTGGTTGGCTCAGTGTATACAACAGAAAGCTGAATTGTCATTTTGGCACTCACGATAGCAATGGAACAGTGCATGTATGAGACTTCAAACCTGACTGTGTCCTCTTCAGGGCTTGTGTTAATGACTTCTATGAAAACTGGATGATGATAGGCTTCCAAAAGACTTCAGATGTTAAAATGACAAGTTAATCCATTGTGAAAAACTGCACAGGGAGAGTTAGAAGAGTGGTTTAAAGATAACACACATTGAAATACTTGAGAGTATTATTTGGCTTTTCTAAATTACTATAGCTATGATAATTCAGTTTCTTAAAAGAGCTAATCAATCTTAGAAGGCAGTAATAGAAGGTTACTGTATGAAGAACAAGAGCAAAATAAACCCATTCCGTAAAAGGCATCAGTTAACTGCTGCCATTTATTAATGCCTGTGAAGTGGAAGATATTTTATGGTTATCACCTTTAAACTTCAAAACCACTTTTTGAGCACTTCCAAAGTATTGTGTCCAGTTTGGGGCCTATATATTAAGAGAGGCATTGGCAAATTCGTAAGGAAACATTAATAATTTCACTTAATTTATTCACTTATGTAAGAGTCTTTGAGTTGTGCAAATGGTTAACACCCTCAGCTGCTCACTGACAGGTTGGAGATCTGAGTCTACCCAGAGGCACTTCCGGAGAAAAACCTGGCAATAAATGTAGTTCTGAAAAATTAGCCCTTGAAAACCCTGTGGAGCAAAGTTCTACTCTGATACACATAGGATCGCCATGAGTTAGAGTTGACTCGATAGTAACTGGTTTGATTTATGCTAAGTACTGGGGACACAAAAATATATGACATGATCTTTCCCTGTATAGTGACTTTATTCCAGAAGAGTAGACAAATGCATACAAATAATTAGGAAGAGTTGTCATTTAGAAAGATTTAATTTTTGCAAAGTTCTCTGCTACTTAACATACATGTTGTTTTCATTGCTGTCGTTAGGTGCTGTCAAATCAATTCTGATTGATAGCAACTCCAAGTGCAAAAGAATAAAATACACTATAGTCTTACACTATCCAACCAATCATTGCTATGTTTGAGATCATTGTTACAGCTACTATGTCAAATATCTCTTTGAGGGTCTTCCTCTTTCTTGTTGACCTTCTACTTTGCCAAGCATAATGTCCTTCTTCAGGGACTGGTACCTCCTGATAGCATCCAAAGTACATAAGACAAAGTCTCCCCATCCTCCCTTCTAAAGACAATTCTGGCTGTCGTTTTTCCTAGGCAGATTTGTTTTTTCTTCTAGTAGTTATGGTATATTCAGTGTTCAGTCATCCTTAGTCATTGTGTGCATATGAGGTGGTTGAAAAGATCATGGCTTGAGTCAGGTGCATGTTAGTCCTCATGGTGATATCTTTGCTTTTTAACACTTTAAAGAGGTAGTTTGAAGCACATTTGACCAAGGCAATACATTGTTTGATTTTATGACTACTGCTGCCATGGGAATTGCTTAGATCTAAGTAAAATGAAATCCTTGAGAATTTCAGTGTTTTCTCCATTTATCATGATGTTTGTTATTGGTCCAGTTGTGAGAATTTTTGTTTTACGTTGAAGTGTAATCTATACGAAAGGCTATAGTCTTTGATTTTCATCAGTGCTTCAAGTCCTCTTCACTTTCAGCAGCCATGGTTGCATCATCTGCATATCACAGGTTGTTAATGAGTCTTTTTCCAAGACTGATCCTGCATTCATCTTCATAGTCTAGCTTCTTGGATTATTTGCTCAGCATAGAGATTGAAATAAGTATGGTGAAAGGATACAATCCTGATGCACAACCTTCCTGATTTTAAACCATGCAGTGTCCCCTTGTGCTGTTCAAATGACTATCTCTTGGCCCATGTACAGCTTCCATTTGATCACAATTGTTCTGGAATTCTCATTCTTTTCATTGTTATTTATAATTTATCATGAATCAGAGTCCAATGACTTTGCATAGTCAATAAAGGACAGGTAAACATTTTTCTAGTATTTCCTACTTTCAGCCAAGATCCATCTGACATCAGCAACTATGTCCCTCATTGTTTTGGAATTCTCATTCTTTTCATTGTTATTTATAACTTGTTATGAATTAAAGAGTCTAATGACTTTGCATAGTCAGTAAAACACAAGTAAACATCTAGTATTTCCTGCTTTCAGCCAAGATCCATCTGACATCAGTGATGATAGCCCTCATTCCACTTCCTATTCTGAATGCTGCTTGAATTTCTGGTAGTTCCTTGTCTATGTTCGGCTGCTGTCATTTTTATATTATCTTCAGCAAAATTTTACTTGTGTGTGCGTGATATCAATCATATTATTAAATAATTTCAGCATTCTGTTGGATCACCTTTCTTTGGAGTGACCAAAGTATAAATCTCTTGCAGTCAGTTGTCCAAGTAACTGTCTTCCAAATTTCCTGGCAAAGACAAGTGAGCACTTCCAGCATTTCATCTACTTGTTGAAACATCTCATTTGGCATTCTGTCAATTCCTGGTGTCTTGTTTTTTACTAATTCCTTCAGTACTGCTTAGATTTCTTTCTTCAACACCATCAGTTCTTGATCACATGCTACCTCCTGAAATGGTTGAACATCAACCGATTTGTTTTGGTACAGTGACTCTGTGTGTTATTTCCATCTTCTTTTGATGCTTCCTGCATCATTCAGTATTTTGCCCAGTATATTACAACTTGAAGCGTCAGTTTTTTCTTCAGTTCTCTCAGCTTGAGAAATGCTGCATGTTCTTCCTTTTTCATTGTCTAACTCGAGGTCTTGCACATTTCGTTGTAATACTTTACTTTATCTTCTCAAGCTGTCCCTTGTGTTCAGCTCTTATATAATTTCTTCCATTTGCTTTAGCTATTCTACATTTAAGAGCAATGTTCAGAGTCTCTTCTTACATCCATTTTGTTCTTTTCTTTCTTTCCTGAATTTTTAATGACCTTTTTATTTCTTTCTTATATGATATCGTCAATGACACGTCACAGCTGGTCTGGTCTTCAGTCATTAGTGTTCAAAGTGTCAAATCTATTCTTGAGGTGCTTCCTAAATTAAGGTGGGGTAAGGAACTCTAATAGCATAGTGTCTAAGGCACTTGACTGCAAACCAGAAGGCTGGTGGTTCAAACCCACCAGCTACTCCTCAGAAGGAAGGTTGGGCAATCTACTTCCATAGTGATACCGCCTCAGAAACCCAAGGAGGGGTTGCTATGAGTCGGATCTGACTTGATGGCACATAACAACAACATACTTATGGTTGTATTTTGGCTCTTGTAGACTTGTTTTAATTTTCTTCAGTTTCAACTTGAAATTACAGATGAGCAACTGATGGTCTGTTGTGCAACTGGCTCCTGCCCTTGTTCTGATGTGATATTGAGCTTCTCTATAGTCTTTTTCCACAAATATAGTCAGTTTAATTCCTGTGTATTCCACGGAGTTCTGGGTGCATTGCCTGTAGCATTTGACTGCTAACCAGAAAGTTGGCAGTTCAAACCCACCAGCCACTCCATGGAAAGATCCATAAAGATTTATTGCCTCAGAAACCCAATGGAGGTCACTATGAGTCAGAATTGACTCAGTAGCTGTGGGTTTGCTTTTTTGGTATTTTGGAGAGGTCCATGTGTATAGTAGTTATCTCTGTTTTTGAAAAAAGATATTCCCAATGAATAGGTCATTGGTCTTGCAAAATTCTATCATGCAATGTCTAGCATCATTTCTAACATCAAGGTCATATTTTCTATCTATCACTCCTCCATCTTTGTTTCTACCTTTTGCATTCCCATCACCAGTAATTTTCAGTGCATCTTGATTACATATTTGATTAATTTCAGACTGCAGAAGTGAGTAAAGCTTCAGTTGCTTCATCATTGACATTAGTAGTTGGTGTGTAAATTTGAATAATAGTTAAATTAACTGGTCTTCCTTGTAGGTATGTGGATATATCCTATTTTTGAAAGTGTTGTACTTCAGGATAGATTTTGAAATGTTCTTTTTGACAATGAATAAAAAGCTATTCCTATTCAATTTGTCATTCCTGGCATAGTAGACCACATGATTGTCCAATTCAGAATTACCAATAGCAGTCCATTTCAGGTCACTAATGACTTGGTTATTGATCTTAAAGCATTCCATTTTATTTTTGACAACTGCCAATTTTCCTAGATTTATACTTCATACATTTTATATTCCAATTACTAATGGATGTTTGCAACTGTTTTTTCTTATTTTGAGTCATTCCACATCAGCAAATGAAGCCTCAAAACTTTACTCCATCCATGTCAATAAGAGTGACTCTGCTTTGAGGAGGCAGCTCTTCTCTTGTCATATTTTGAGTGCCTTCCAACCTGACAGACTCATCTCCTGGCACTCTATCCAATAGTTACCTCTCCTATTTATAAGGTTTTCACTGTCCAGTTTTTTCAGAAATTGATCACCAGATCCTTCTTCCCAGTCTGTCTTAGTCTGGAATCTCTACTGAAATCTGTCCACCATAGGGGACCCTGTTGGCATTTGAAATACTGGTGACATAGCTTCCAGCATCACACCAACATGGAAGCCACCACGGTATGACAAACTGATAGGTTAGTGTCTAAGATTGTATCCATAATCTTATTTAATCCCCAGAACAGCTGTTTGAAGTGAATATGATTAGTTCCATTTTAGATTACTTTCATTTTAGATGACTTTCATTTTAGATGAGTTCCACATCTATAAAAACAAAAATTCAAAGAGAGTAAAGATTAATTACTTGCCCAAGAACACTCAACCCTGTGTGTAACTGATAGAGCTGAGATTTGAATTCACATCTTCCTTCTTCCTGAAGCTAAGGCATTTGTACTTCCCTCTTTGTCATGTTGCTGATGACAAACTACTGGGACTGAGTTAGTCACAATGAAGTAGGGAAAATGGCTTTTTTCTGGTTTGTGAGTGAATTGTTAAATTTTCAAGAATTTTATGAGCTGATTGTTAATTAAATAAGTTATGTTAAAAGCAAAGATAATAAATATTATTTCTTAAAATTTAAATATAATTGTTTCAATATTATTCTTAATAATTTTGCTATTTTCTATACTCTTGTGGTTATTTATGCTTATTTTGCATTTGCTAGTTTATCTGTGCTGGTGGTTCAAACCCACCAGCCACTCCTCAGAAAGAAGGTTGGGAAATATACTACCGTAGTGATTGGTGTTGTTGTTATGTACTGTTGAGTTGGACCTGACTCATAGCGACCCCTCCTTGGTTGCCGAGGCAGTATCACTATGGAAGTAGATTGCCCGACCTTACTTCCAAGGAGTGGCTGGTGGGTTTGAACCACCAGCCTTCTGATTAGCAGTCAAGTGCCTTAGGCACTATGCTTCCAGAGCTCGGAAACCCCAAGGAGGGGTCACTATGAGTCAGGTCTGACTCGACAGCACATAACAACAACAACAACACAGTTTATCTGTATTTTAGAAATATTATATAATAGTGTGCTACTGTACTTCTCTTCCCAAATCTCTATTCAGTAATGTCACATGGAAGCTTGAACTTGGCCATGTGGAAAGCATTATACCTTGTTGTTCTGTGCCATCAAGTTGGTTGCAACCTATAGCAACCCCATGAACAACAGAATAAAAGACTCTATGGTCCAGTGCCATCCTCACAATCATTGCTATGCTTGAGTCTATTGTTGCACCCACTGTGTCATTTCATCTCATCGAGGATCTTCACCTTTTCATTGACCCTTACTTTCCCAAACATGATATCCTTCTTCAGGGACTGAATAAAGTATGAGAAACAAAGGCTGGCCATTCTCTTTTCTAAAGGGCATTCCGGCTGCACTCTTCCAAGACAGATTTATTTGTTTTTCTGACGGTCGATGGTATTTTCAATATTCTTCACCAACCCCACAATTCAAATGCATCAGTTCTTCAATTCCCCTTCATTGTCTAGCTTTCACATGTATATGAAAATACCAGGGCTTTGGTCAGGTGCACTTTAGTCTTCAAAGTGACATCTTTGTTCTTCAACACTTTAAAGAGGACTTTTGCAGCAGACTTGCCCAGTGCAATATGCTATTTGATTTCTTGACTGCTGCTTCCGTGGGTGTTGATTGTGAATACAACTATTTAAAATGGTACACCATGTAATCAATGTTGTGAAATAAAATATGTATGCATTGTTGAATGGAAAATGAATTTATTCTGTGAACTTTGAGCCAAATATATATATATATATATATATATATATATTTTTTAAACTAACTAACTCACTGCCATTGAGTTGATTTGATTCATAGCAAACCCTCCTTAGGTTTCCAAGGCAGTAAATCTTTACAGAAGTAGATTGCCCAGTCTTCCATCCACAGAGAGGGCTGGTGGGTTTGAGCTGCCAACCTTCTGATTAGCAGTCAAATGCCTTAGGCACTCTGTCACTATATATATGTATGTATGTATATATATATATACATATATATATATACACACACACACACACACACACACAGAGACAGAGCAAGTTCTCTTACAGTTGGTTGGCCAGGTAGCTGTCTTCCAAATTTCTTGAATCTGTTTGAGCTTGGACTTATTCCTTTAATATCATTGGTTCTTTAATACCATTGTCTACCTCTTGAAATGGTTGAATGTCAACCAATTCTTTTTGGTACAGTGACAATTTATTCCTTCCATCTTTTTTTGATGCTTCCTGCATCATTTAATATTTGCAAATACTTAGTTGTCTTGTGCTCCTGTAACAGAAATAACACAAGTGGATCATTTTAATAGAAATTTATTCTGTCGTGGTTTAGGAGGATAGAAGTCCAAATTCAGAGTGCTGGCTTTTAGGGAAGCCTTTCTCTCTCTGTTTCTTGGTCTTGGAAGGATTCCAGTGCAGGGACCCATACATACCTGGCTCTTCTTTCTTAGTAGGTCTCCCCATCTCTGCTCACTTCTTCCTCCTTTTATCTCTTGCAAGATAAAAGGTGTTGCAGACCACATCCTGTAGGAAACCCCCTTACAACTCATTGACTGTTCATACCAGATCTCATCATGGAGGTGATTACATTACATCAGATCTCATCATGGGAGATAACTACATCATAACTACCAAACCACTGAGAATCATGACCCAGTCAAGTTGACACACAACGTTAACTATCACTGTTTACCCCTTGTCAATTTGGCACCTGTATTTATCTCCTTAAGCCCTACAGCCATACATAACTTCTAAATAAAGAAAATTATAAAGTCATACTTGTGCTTAACATGATACAACTAACACATGTACAACTGAAAATTTATCAGCCCCATTTACACTTTATATTCTATAACTAAAGAAAACAAAGATAGAGCTGAACAGAAGATTTCAAAGTGTGGCTCAAGAAAAAAAAGTAAAGTATTATAATGAAATGTGCAAAGACCTGGCCTTAGGAAAACAAAAGGAAAGAACACCCTTAGCATTTCTCAAGCTGAAAGAACTCAGAACAAATTCAAGCTTTGAGTTGAAATATTGAAGGGCTCTATTGAAAATATTAAATATTCTATGCAAAATATTTAATGATTTACATCTTAGAAATTCTTAAATGTTAAATGCTAACAATCAAGATTTGATTTATTGTTTTTTGTTGACTCTGTTGTCAAAAGAACCTGATGGAGAAAAATGTCAAAAATGGAGATTAAATTTAAAAGAGTATAGTGTGTGTAGCTACTACATTGTGAATATCACAAAACATTATTCTTGTGTTATTCAAAGACTGTTATGTGCTTTATTAAAGAGGTAACTCATGTCATTGATAAAAGAGTGAATAACTGAACAGATATTTTCTTTGTTCCACTTTTTTTTAATCCATCAATGTTAATGACATGATCAATCAGTACTTACGGCAGAAATATACAAGAGTTAAAACATTTAACAGCCTATCATTGCATAGGCACCAAGTGCTACGTGAATATGGAATAAAAAGTGAGTAATTCTGCCTGGAGTTCAGGGATTTGAAGAAAACCCCACAGAAGGTGAAATTTGATTTAGATCTTTAACGGGTTTGTTTGGCTAGAGTAGGGTAGGAGGAAGAACATTAAGTAAATGAGATAAAATGAAGAAAAGGATGTTTATCTAAAAAAGAGAAGAACCCAAGGAATAGCAACCTTATATATTCAATGGCTTCTATTTGGAAAGTACTCATTGCTATGGGTCAGTTCTGACTCATAGCGACCTCATGTGTTACAGAGTAGAACTACTCCATAGAGTTTTCTTGGTTGTAATCTTTACGAAAGCAGATCACCAGGCCTATTTTCTGCGGTGTTGCTGGATGGGTTCAAATCACCAACCTTTGGTGCAAACCATTTGCATCAGTTTTTCAAATGGATTAGATTTTTTTCTTTTCTGCTCTGTGTCAAAACAAATACATAGTCTCTACCACTTGGAACACTTACATATTCTAACTGGGCCTTGGTCTCTCATTTATAACTCATGGATAATTGTATACCTACCTCATAGGATTAGTGTAAAAATTAAATGACATTTCATGTAATGCACTTAGTAGAGCCTTTGAAAACAGGTCAATAAATGTTATTAGTTGTTGTTATGCAGGGTTGAAGTTACAAGAATTTGTGCAATATATGTGACATATTTTCAACAGAGTTCATTAAAGAAGAATACAGTGGCCCAAGGAGTTGAGTGTTCATCACAGAAAGTATTCACACAGGAATAATGTGAAGAATACTTGAAACTGTTAGGGACTGTTAATTGACCTAGTCCTTGCTCTAAAATTCAGATCTTTCTTGTCCAGGTTTATTCCTTGGCCTTGGGCCCTGTGGTTGATTTCCCATTCCTCTTTTGAGGAAGAGGTTAACTAGTGAAATAAAATTGTTGGTTAGTTGCCATTGAGTTGAGTGCAACTCGTGTCCAGATTTTCAAAATTGTGACCTTTCAGAAGCAGATAGCAAGGGCTGTCTTCTGAGGCACTTCTGGGTGGGTTCAAACCATCAGGATTTTAGCTAATAGTCAAGTGCTTAACTGTTTGTGCCACCCAGGGACTCCCTAGAGAAATAAAGTAGATAATTCCATTTTCCAACATGAGACTCTGGGTTTATGTAGATTAGTATCTGTCTCAACCTGAAAGGGAAGAGAAGGGAACCTAGGGAAAAAAAGGAATATTGATAATAAATAAAAGTCAATGTCTTTATGCAATTTTAATGTTTCTTGGTTTAAATATTGGCATTGTAACTGAATTTATATAGAATTGAGGTGCTATAGCATGGGAATTAAGAGCACAAGTAGGAAGCCAGACCGATCCAGGTTTATATGCTTACTCTTTCACTAACTAGGTGTGAAATTATAGTAACTTCTGAGCAAGTTACTATAATTCTAAGTGCCTCAGTTTCGTCGTCTGTAAAATAGGAATAATAATGGTACATTATCTCACAGGGCTGTTATGAGTTAACTTAAGAGAGCACTTGGAACAGTACTTAACACATGTTGTTGTTGTTGTTATGTGCCATTGAGTCGGACCCGACTCATAGCGACCCCTCCTTGGGTTTCCGAGGCAGTATCACTATGGAAGTAGATTGCCCAACCTTCCTTCCGAGGAGTGGCTGGTGGGTTTGAACCGCCGGCCTTCTGGTTAGCAGTCAAGTGCCTTAGGCACTAGGCTACCAGAGCTCCCTCCCACTTAACACATAATAAGTGCAACATAATAATTTATATTATTGTTTAAAATCCTCTTAACAGATATTTGACGCTGCAGATCCTTTACTTGTCAGTCATTAAACTTTATATTTTAGTCTAGAAAGCTAACCATAATTGTTTTTGAGGGACAAATAAACTGCAAGTTTCAAACAAAGATATACATTATCATTTAGAACATAATCAAGTCTCAATTTTGGAATCATCTATATATCTAAATTTAAAAAACTACTTTTATAGTTTCTTTTTAAGTTTTAAATTAAGATTTACTTTAGTTTAAATCTTTCTTGGAAGAGATAAGGTAACAGCAAATAAGTATTTACTACAGTTGTCATACAAAGTGTCCAATCCTAAGAAACTCAGCATTCCAATTGTTTGATATTTTCATTTATTATAAAAACATCTATGATCCTGCCATTCTTCTCAATCATAATAGAAAGTATTTCCAAAAGTTGAGGTGAGGATGCATGTTGTCCTAGACTAGAAGACCAAGTCATGATCACGAGGAGAATGTTCTTGTGGGACTTTCCGTGGGGAGTTCTGTCTACGATGGAAGGCAGGATTCCTCAGTAGGTGGTCCTTTTTGATCATCAAAGTTTCATAAGTTTGGAAGTTCTTATTCTCTAGACCAAACTATGAAATTATATCTAAACCTCATCTATTTGCCAAGTGAGACAGATGTTTCCACAAACAAGTAAGTATTTGGGGTCTAATAGCTCAAGTATTCATTTCATCTGCACATAATTATTTCTCAGGAAACAGCAAGCAAGGTGAAAGCACACCCAGAAGAAGTAGAATGCTGTGGTCAAAAGCATGGACTGAATCTGGTTTCCTACACCATCAATTAATAACTGTAGGACCTCGGGCTTAGATACCAATTTTTTAAAAACTCAGTTTTCTCGTCTATAAAATGGGAAAGACAATGATAATATCATACTCATGGATGCTGTTGTGAGGATTAAATTAAAGATTACAAGAAAGAAACTTAGCTTCATGCCTGGCTCATAGTCAGCATTTGTAAGTGGTGGCTTAAAGGGTATTTGGGCAAAACACATGTTTGGCTTCTGGCCCTTCTCACTGCACCAACATTTTAACAAATATTTCTAAAGTCCTGCTGCCTTTATTATTGGCCTGAAACCTCTTTGAGTCTGTTACTAGTTTCTGGTGGAAACATTAGTAGAGCACTCCTTAATTTTATTTTATTAATTTTTTTTCAGTATTTAGTTGACTAACATATGCTAACTCCCACTCAAAAAAAGGCTTCTCTATCATTCCTGTATTTTGTTTATTAGCTCACTTGTAGACTAAAGGAGACTTGAGATTGTTTTATAGGACTTTTTTCTTTCTTTCTTTCTTTTTCAGTGGATGACCTTAGTTTAAGACATTAAACTATACCATCTTTTCTTGGTATAAATGAATTCATTCCTCACTATTTCATAGTTTTGGTGTTAGGGAGAATTAATGCCCCAAGTCACTTTTAGCAGTTTTGTATTATTTCAGATTTAACCAAAGATTTTTCATACCCTCAAGTAATTAAAGGCTAGCCCATGATGTTGCAAGACAAGGGTATTATCATTTTGGTGTGATATGCATGCAGCTTTTGAAAGAAGAATATAACAACCAACAAATTGAATGGAATTCATCCTCCTGCTTGCAGAGTACTCACTGCTGTCAACTGAGATTCAACTCATAGTGACCCCTCCTTGGGTTTCTGAGGCAGTATCAGTATGGAAATAAATTACCCAAACTTCCTTCCGAGGAGTGGCTAATGGGTTTGAACCACCAGCCTTCTGGTTAGCAATCACATGCTTTAGGCACTATGCCACCAGAGCATTCATCTTTTTATTATTAACATAAAATATTGTTACCTTACAGGTAAGGTCTAGAATAGGGTTCTGTCTAGCACAGGGTTCTCCTAAGATCTAAATTGTAAGACTATGCATTTAAATACTGTGTTTTATTGACTATACAAAAGCGTTGGACTGTGTGTATCATAACAAATTATGAATAACATGGAGAAGAATGGGAATTCCAGAACACTTAATTGTGCTCATAAGGAACCTGTACATAGACTATGAGACTGTTGTTCAAATAGAACAAGGGAATACTGCATGGTTTAAAATCAGGAAGGGTGTGTGTTAGGGTTGTATCCTTTCACCATACTTATTCAATCTGTATGCTGAGCAAATAATCCAAGAAGCTGGACTTTGTGAAGAAGAACATGGCATCAAGATTGGAGGAAGACTCATTGACAACCTGTGATACACAGAAGACACAACTTTGGTTGCTGAAAGTGAAGAGGACTTGAAGCATTTACTAATGAACATTAAAACTACAATCTGTGGTATGGATTACATCGCAACATAAAGAAAACAAAAATCCTCACAACTAGACCAATAAGCAGTATCGCGATAAAGGGAGACAAGATTGATGTTGTCAAATATTTCATATTACTTGGTTCCAGAATCAACACCAATGGAAGCAGCAGTCAGGAAATCAGATGACATATTGCATTGGATGAATCTCCTACAAAAGACCTCTTTAAAGTGCCAAAGAGAAAAGATGTCTCTTTGAAGACTAAGGTACACCTAACCTAAGCCATTGTGTTTTCAGTTGCCTCATATGTATGTGAGAGCTAGACAATCAATAAGGAAGACCAAAGAAGAGTTGATGCTTTTGAGTTGTGGTAGTGATGAAACATACTGAAAGTACCATGGACTGCCAGAAGAACGAACAAATCTGTCCTGGAAGAAGTGTAGCCGGAATGCTCCTTGGAAGTGAGAAAGGCCAGACTTCATCTCACCTACTTTGGTCATGTTGTCAGAAGGGACCCTGAAGAAGGATATCATGTTTGTTAAAGTGGAAGGTCAGTGAAAAGGGGGAAAACCTTCAATAAGATGGATTGACATCATGGCTGCAACAGTGGGCTCAGGTATAGCAAGGATTATGAGGCTGACACAGGAAGAAGCAGTGTTTTGTTCTTTTGTACATAGGGTCACTATGAGTTGGAGCCAGCTCCACGGCACCTAACAACAGAAACAAGGAAAAATAAATTTATTTGTATAATTATTTGTTTGTACTTTTTACCAAAATTGTAAAGGAAGTCAGTTTTTAAAATATTTACTTAGCATACTTACAATGGAACCCTCTTTTTTTCTAGTGCTTGAGGGATGAACTATCACAGGTATTTGTAGGCAGGACTGTAATTTCTCTGGCAAAACAGTCCCTACAACAATTCAACAGGTTTTCATTCCACTTATTTCTTGTCTGTCCCATGTTCTGCTAACCATGCTCCAAAAAATCTCATCTGTCCAGAGTTCTTTGGTCTTAAGCTTTCCTCTTTTAGTTACAGGATTCTGTATTTACCATTCCCAAGCACATGGCTTAAATGCTGGCTACCTTGGGGATATCTGAAGTTTAAGGTAATATCTTATATTGGATGCTTGCTAAGTCTAGCTGAAATTACTTAACGGAAAGCATTTGAAAAAGGCACTAAGCAATAATTTTAATCTCTAACTCTTTGGAGTAGAAAAGCGGTTGGCTTTTTTCAATCCTCTGAAGCTTTTAAAATTCTGAGATTTCTATCTTTTATTTATTGAGATAAGACTCACAAGAAAATTCATGCTTTTAAAGTATATAATTCATTGTTTTTAATATATTCACAAAGCTATATAACTATCACTACTATTTAATTCCAGAACATTTTCATCACACTTGTAGTTAAGTTTGTGTGTCAACTTGGCTGGGCCTGGTTGAGTGGCTGGGCAGCTGGGTGTAGTGTTCTCCATGATGAGACTGGTAACAACTCCATGGTAGAATCTACTGTGAGCAGCTGAGTAACTGCCTTAAGGATGTGGTCTTCTTCCTGTATATAAGGAGAAGCCTTGGGGAACAGTCTCTAGCTTATGGCATGCTTGAACCCTGCAAATAGTTGTGTCGTTGTTCAGTAGCCTGCCATCCTCTGCCGACCTTGGGACTTTCAATGGACTTGAATTAATGGCCTGCCATATGGTTTGGTAATATTGAGACTGTGGCTTTTTACTTGTCAGTCTTGGGATTGTCAGCCTAAGCAGCCAGCAGCTGTTTGAGAGTAGAAAAGCGTCCAGCTTCAGTGGGCTGGAAGCAGGAGGCAGAGCTGAAGTCCAAGGTCAGGGGCTTTCACCCAGCCCCTAGAGCCTGGCACTTTGAACTCGGACTTAAAGCCTCTGAACTATAAGAGAATAACCTGTTTGTTCAAGCCATTCCATTGGTGGTGTATTTCTGTCAGAGCAGCACTAGGTGACCAGAACAACCCTCAAAAGAAATCTCATATACCTTAGGAGTCTCTCTCCATTCTCCTCCCTGACCCCTACCTCGGCATTGACTAATCTGCTTTCTGTCTATATGATGCCTGTTCTAGACATTTCATATAAGCAGTTTTGGCAGTTTAGTTGTTAAAGCATTTGCCTGGTAGTTAGAGATTGATGGTTCAAACCCAACAGATGCTCCATGAGAGAAAGATGAGGCAATCTACTTCTGTAAAGATTTATAGCCCAAGAAACAGAGTGGTGGGTGTTATGAGTCAGAATCAACTTGATGGTGATGTGTTTGTTTGTTTCTGAGACATTTCATATAAATAAAATCATGCACTGTGTAGCCTTTTTGTGTCTGGCTTCTTTCACTTGTTGTTATTGTTATGTGCCGTCAAGTAGGACTTGGCTCATAGCGACCCCTCCTTGGGTTTCCGAGGCAGTATCACTATGGAAGTAGATTGCCCCATCTTCCTTCTGAGGAGTCACTATTGGGTTTGAACTGCCAGCCTTCTGGTTAGCAGTCAAGTGCCTGAGGCACTACACTACCAGAGCTCCTTTCTTTCACTTAATATATTTTCAAGCTCCATCCATGTTGTACCATGTATCAGTGCTTCATTC
The DNA here is from genome assembly GCF_000298275.1 of Orycteropus afer afer. Lineage (NCBI taxonomy): Eukaryota > Metazoa > Chordata > Mammalia > Tubulidentata > Orycteropodidae > Orycteropus > Orycteropus afer. The sequence continues at coordinate 16,154,788 of NW_006921630.1, forward strand.
TTTTTTATGGCTGAGTATTGTTCCATTGTATGAGTATACCACATTTTTTTTAACCATTCACCTGTTGATGGATATTTAGGTTCTTTCCAGTTTTAGCTAATATGAATCATGTTGCTACGAATATTTGAATACAAGTCTTTTTATTTTCATTTCTCTTTTGTATATACCAAGGAGTGGAATTGATGGCTTACATGGTAACTCTATTTTAAATTTCTGTGGAACTGTCAAACTGTTTTACAAAGTAACTGCACTATTTTACCTTCCTGTCAGCAATTTCTGAGCCTTCCAATTTCTCCATATCCTTGTCAACAATTATTATTGTCTGAATTTTTTTATTACAGTCATCCTAGTGAGTGTGAAATGGTATCTTAATGTGGTTTTTATATTCATTTTCTTTTTTTTTTCTTTTATTA
>NW_006921630.1:16158435-16166321 GCF_000298275.1 Orycteropus afer afer
ATTTTCACGCAAATTCTTCTGCTAGTTGGGGTTTAGTCCACTTCTATATCCTTCCCTTCAAGGCTCAGGGGTCCAGGATTTTCTTCTGTGTCTGTGTTAATCGATTTCCCTTTTCTTTGTTGAAGAGGGTCTGTGCAGTCTTTCTGCCTAGTCCACCATCTTGCCCGAACTCTTATACTCATTTTCTTAATTAACAAAGATGTTGGACATCTTTTTTGTTCAGTATAAACCTTATTGATCTTCTTTGGAGAAATGTATTTTGAAATCCTTTACCCATTTAAAACAATTGAGTTACTGTTTTATTATTGAGTTATAAGAGTTTGTTATATATTCTAGATGCATATAGCCATCAATTTATTCCAATTCATAATGACCCCTAGGACAGAGTAGAACTGCCCTATAGTTTCCAAGGCTGTAAATCTTTATGGAAGCAGAGTATCACATCTTCTCCAACAGAGTGACTGGTAGATTTGAACCATCAAGCTTTTGGTTACCAGATGAGTGCTTTAACAACTGTGTCATCAGGGCTCTATATATCCTAGATACTACTAGTGTATTACCAGATATATTATTTGCAAATATTTTCTCCTACTCTCTGAGTTTTCTTTTCACTTTTTTGATGGTATATTTGGAAGTACAAAGCTTTTTAATTTTTATGGTTAATCTATCTATTTTTTTCTTTTGTTGCTCATGCTTTATGTGTCATATCTAAGAAACCATTGCCTAATCCAAGGTCAGAAGAATTTATGCTTATAATTTTGTCTTTGAAGAGTTATGTGTTTTACTTTTTTAAATTAGGTCTTTGATCTAATTTGAGTTAATTTTTGTATATGGTATGAGGCAATATTCTTTTGCCATTGAATAGTCTTGGCATTGTCACTGAAAATCATTTGACCATGAATGTAAACACTTATTTCCATAATTTTAGTTTATTCCATTGTCTGTATGACTGTCTTTATGCCAGTACCATGCTATTTTGATTACTGTAATTTTGCATTAACTTTATCCTAAAAAAAACCAAGCCAAACCTACTGCTCTTGAGTGGATTCTGACTCATAGTGACCCTGTAGAGCAGAGTAGAAGTGCCTGATAGGATTTCCAAGGCTGTAAATCTTTACAGAAACAGATTGCCACATCTTTTTCCCATAGAGTGACTGGTTGGTTCAAACTGCTAACCTTTTGGTTAGCAACCTAGAGTTTAACCACTCCTGCACTAGTGCTCTTTAAATGTATTCTACTTGGAGTTTTTTGAGTTTCTTAGATGTGTTGGTTAATGTTTTTCGTCAAGTTTGGAAACGTTTTGTCCATTATTTCTCCAAATATTCTTTATGCCCCTTTCTCTTTTTCCTCTCTTCTGGGACCCCTATTATGCATATGTTGATATGCTAGATAACATCCCACAGGTCTTTGAGGTTCTGTTCAGTTTTCTTCATTCATTTTTCTTTCTGCTCCTAAAAAGGGCTAATTTCAGTTGTCTTATCTTCAAATTTATTGGTTCTTTCTTCTGCCAGCTCCGATGTGTTGCTGAGTCCCTGTAGTGATTTTTCATTTATTGCCCTTTGAACTCCAGAATTTCTACTTATTTTTGCTTATGTATTTCTATCTTTTTTGTTTTTCTTCTCTATCTAGTGATACATTGTTCTCCTAATTTCCTTTAGTTTTTAGACATGGTTTCCTTTAGTTCTGTGACCATATTTAATACAGCTTATTTTAAGTCTTTGTCTAGTAAGCCCAATATCTCACCTACTTCATGGACAGTTTCTATTGGATGCTTCCATTCTTGTGTATGGGTCATGCTTTATTATCTTTTTGCATGTCTCACTTTTTTGTTGCTGTTGAAAAGTAGACATTATAAGTAATACAATGTGGCAACAGTGTTTTTTTCTTATTGTTGTTGTTGCTGTTTTTTGTTCTTTTGCTATTTGTTTGTGAGTAGACAGAATAATGCCAGCCTCCCCAAAGATGTTCACATCCTAATCCCCAGACTTGTGAAAGAGAACTTAATGTTGCAAATGGAATTAAGGGTGTTAATCAGCTGATCTTATGGAGGAAGATTATTGAGGATTACCCAAATGAGCCCAATATAATCATAAAGTCCTTTAAAAGTGGAAGAGAAAGGCAAAAATTCAGAGTAATGTGATACAAGAAGAACTTAACGTAGTGTTACTGGCTTTGAAGATGGAGGAATCAGACCACAAGCCAAGTAATGTGAGTAGCCCATAGAATCTGGAAAAAGCATTCTTCTCTACAGCCTCCAGAAAGTATTGAAGCCCTGCTGACACTGTGATTTCAGGCTGTTGTTGTTGTTGTTATGTGCCGTCGAGTCAAACCTGACTCATAGCGACCCCTCCTTGGGTTTCCGAGGCAGTATCACTACGGAAGTAGGATTGCCCAACCTTCCTTCCGAGGAGTGGCTGGTGGGTTTGAACCGCCAGCCGTCTGGTTAGCAGGCAAGTGTCTTAGCCACTATGCTACCAGAGCTCCTGTGATTTCAGGCTAGTGAGACCATATTGAGCTTTTTATCTACAGCATGATAAAATAATAGAATTGTATTGTTTAAGCCACTAAGTTTATGTGTGTGTGTGTGTGTGTGTGTAATTTATTTTATTTTTTTGTAGTTGCTATTGAGACTATAAAGAAAAAGACATACAAAATTCAAAAATTTCTACATGTGCAATTATTGATTACAATAATTGATTACATTCTTTGAGTTGTGCAACCATATTCACCCTCCTTTTCTGAATTGTTACTCCATCATTAACATAAGTCACTGAGTTTTAAGTAATACATTGTAGTGGCCAAAGGAAACTAAAATAATGACTTTTCTAAACAAGTTCTGTCAAGTATATGTTTTTTATTGTATTTGTCCACTGAAGTCTATTCTCATTTACCTTAGTGGCCTGCTAATTTTTGCACAGATTTCCTTAAATACTTGGAACCAGCAAATATCCCAGCTGCAGTGTGGTAAATTACCTGGTATGGCTTTTCTAGCCATAAGTCTTTGTAAAGTCCATAGTGGAATTTGCTGTGAGAAACTGAGTAGCTTCTGATTGTTAAAATCATTCACCTGGCGTATTTCTGTTGGCAGCAGCACAAAGTAATGTTCTGGGACGTTTGCTCCCTCTCACGTGCTTAGCATTCTGATGTTATGATTGGCTAATTTGGCCACTCTGCCAGCCTCAAAAGAAGGCCTCCTAGAGGCAGAGTCTCTTTGATTCCTGGCTGAGAAGGATGTGCTGCTGAAAGAGACTTGCGCTCCTAAGAGACATGTGCTGCAGGGAAAGAGATGCAAGAGACTTGCATTGCTGAGTGAGACACCAAGAGACACACACTGCTGGGAGAGAAACTGTGAGAGACTGTTGGCTGAGAGATGGTGGGCTGAGAGAGACTGAGCATTTTTTCTGAACTTGAATTGTAGCCTGGTGCTTCCCTAATAAACCCCATAATCTGTGAGTTCTGCGTGGCCACTGCAGTGACTTATCGAACCCAGCAGAAAGGTGGTGAGTGCTGCGGAAAGAACAGTCGGTGTCAGGGTTGGTGAAGGGGCTGGAGGGAGGCAGCATGTCTGTCCTGGAAGGAATAGGCCTTGGGCTACTGATGGTGATTCTGTCTTCCTCTTGTGTGGTTAGAGGAGGTCAGAAGATATGGCCTCCTCACCCTTTTGGCATCAGCCTTCACAAGGGTCTTGGTGTGCATGTCTGGACATGTCTGACATGTCTTGGTATGCATGTCTGAACATAGCTTCAACACTCAGCCAGGCAATTTTAGTGTATGTGCTGCCAAAGGAAGCACTTGGCCAGACAGTTTACAGCTTTGCTTTAGCCTTCATTTCCTGCTGTGCAGAGCCTCAAAGTCAGCCAGAAGTGATAGCTTAGGATCTTCTCAGTTCTTTCCTGTCCCTGGACCCCCAGACCTGTGCATGCTTGTAGTCTTTCATATTCCTAGAAGTATGTCAGAGCTTTCAACCCTCCTGTGGACATTTCATCCCCAGATTTTCCATTTTAAAATTTTTGGTCAGTGCTTGTTTGTCCCAATTGTTTTCTCTGCCTCAGGCAGCTATAATATGGAATAATTGCTCCTAATTATTTTAGATGAAAGTCCCTGGAGAACAGGCTGCTTGCACTGAGTGAACTCTGAGTATGATCAAATAAAGACAAGTCCTCTGAGTGGGAATTTCCAGGGATCTGCCAAAGAGGTCAAATAGTGACAATTCCCTAGGAATGGTGTTTTGGAGAGCTCTAAATCCTTTCTGTCACCTCCACTGGCTAAGAGGCTGGTTTTATTTTTTGTTTGTTTTTGTTTTTAACTGTGATTCATGGGCTGCTGATTTTCAAGGCTACCACTGAACTACTGCTCAACTACCACTAAACTGGGGAGAAGGTGATGGGGGGACTAGGGCAAATTAAAATACCACAAAACTTTATGTTTTTAATGAGATCTATCATTTTTCTTGAATAATACTTACAGGATTGTTGTTAGCCTTTGGTTAATTTCTAGAGTTCTGAGAAAGCTACTCCTGATGATTTTTGCCAATGATCTTATTTCTTTCATGAAGTAGATTTTCTATAGTCCTTACTCTGCCTTTCTCACTAACATGCATTCTTTTTATTTAACTTTTCTAGTTCAGTGACAAATAGCCAATCCATCCCATTGTGACTGCATTTCTTATTCCTACTGTAGTGATTTATTATAGCTGTTGCATAGTCTGGGCTTCAAGTGAATGTTTAAATAATTGTTTTAAATGAATGTGTCATGGGCTTATTATTTTTCTAGTTGGATATTCACTTCCTTAAAACCAAACATATCAGAGAGGGAAGAGGTAACTATCAGGAGGAAGTGGGAGGGGAGCTGTTGCATTGTGGTGAATTGTAGTCAATGTCATGAGACAAAGTGTATGTGAACTGCTGTATGGAAAATGAATTTGCTCTGTAAATTTTCACCCAAATCACAATTAAAAAAAAAAAAAAATGTCAGATAACCATATTTAAGGGTCTTTTTGACCATAAATATCATATCATGTATCAAAATTCAATCCTAAGAGCAGAAGCATCCTGGGCATTTCAAGCTGGAAGGGTTAATACATGGAATTGGATGAAAGGCCAAAGTCTGTAGGAGTGAAGGAGTGGGTTCTAGGCCTCAGGGTCTTCAAAGCTACCTTTCAGCTGGGAAGAAGGTGATGGGATTAAGTTCTCTACATCAGAACAATAGAGATCTGATTTAGGAGAACATCTATCTCAAGCTATGCTTTATCTTCTTTTATGTTGTTTTTTTTCTGTTTTATTTTGATTAATTCTTTACTCCTGGTTTCATTTATTTTATTGATCTTTTCTGGATTCTGTGTTGCTTTCTTAGAATATGTATTTATATTATTTCTTACTCTTTTAATACATTTACTAGGGCTTTAAGGTTTCCTCTGAGTACCATACTGCTTTGGTGATACCCCATAGGTTATTAATTAATCTCATTTTAATTTCTTTCCCCTAAGACTATAATTTTGCCTTTGATTTCCTTTGTCATGCTGTCTTCCCCATATGTGTAGCTTTATATTTTAGTTATTTAATTTTATTATTTTTTGCTATAGTTTTATTGAATTGTGGTTAGATAACACATTATTGAGTTTTTTGGTGGCCTAATGTTAGTAGGCCTGATGGAGCAGTGGTCAAATGCTTGGCTACTAACCAAAAACTTTCTGGTTCAAACCTGCTCAGTGACTTTGCCAAAGAAATGACCTGGTGATGTGCTTCCCCTGGTCATCTGTTCCTATAAAGATTATAGCTGAGAAAAGCTTATGGGACAGTTGTACTTTGTTGCATAGCATCTCTGTGAGTTGGGATAAACTTGATGGCACCCAACAGCAACAATATGCAGACTACTTTGAATATTCCATTGGCATTTGAACAGAATATGTATTTTTTATTAACTATAAATATGCACACATCCATGTATATTTATACAATCAAGGTGGGTGGTTTTATTTTTCAAATCCTTCTTCAGTGTAGTAAATTACTTTGTGTGGCTTTTCTACCCATAAGTCTTTGTAAACTCCAAGGTGGGATTTGCTATGAGCAATTGAGGAGCTCCTGATGGCTAAAGTTGTCTACCTGGAGTATTTCTGTTGGGAATGGCACAAAACAATGTTCTAGGAGGTTCCCATTCTCTCTCAGGTGCTTAGAGTTCTGATGCTATGATTGGCTAGTTTGGCCACTTTGCTAGGCTCAAAAGGAGGCCTCCTAGAGGCAGAACCTCTCTGACTGCTGGTTGAGGAAGATGTGCTGCTGAAAGAGACACGTGCTCCTGAAAGAGACACGTCCTGCTGGGAAAGAGACTGTGAGAGATGGCGGGCTGAGAAAGACTGAGCGTTTTTCCTAAACTTGAATTGTAATCTGGCACTCCCCTAAAAAGCCCCATAATCTGTGAGTTCTGTGTGGCTGCTGCAGTGAACTATCGGACCCAGAAGAGAGGTGGTGGGTGCTTTTGGAGGAACGGTTGGAGAAAGGGCTGGAGGGAGGCAGCATGTCTGGCCTCCCAGGAATAGGCCTTGGGCTATTGATGATGATTCTGTCTTCCTCTTGTGGGGTTAGAGAAGGTCAGAACATGTGGCCTCCTTGTCCTTTTTGCACCTTCATAATATTATTTTTTGTTTCAGTGCACAGTTTCTAAGGGAGGTGTATTAAAATATGCCACTTTTTAGATATTTCACATTAAAAATGTCTTGCTTTGTTTTTCAAGAAAGCAAGCAACTTCAACAAAGCATATTGCTGTATTATAATAGATTGTTCATGAATTGTATCATTTCAGTCAATACAAAGCATGCTACTTTGTCATGTTTAATGATTTTTGCTTCTAATAGCAATTTGTCAGAAATTTGTATTTCTTTTTTGTCCTGATATATCTGTGTCTAGCTCTTTATTGTCAACTTTTTAAAAGCTTTATTACTTGTGGTTTTTATAGACTTGCATTTTTAATTAAAATATGATGTATACCAAGTCTGAGACATTTTGTCTTTTAAACAAGGAAATGAACCCATTCACATTTATGTTCTTGATTTATATATTTGATTTTATTTCTAACATTTCATTTGGTTCATTCTTTTTCCTGTTACTTTGCCATCTTTTCTACTTTTGCCAGATTAATACAGTGGTTGATTGCATATATGTGTGTGTGTATGTGTGTGTGTATGTGTGCTTGTGGTAGTAGGGGTTTCTCTGGTGCATTGAATTAAATTTAACAAATATTTACAAAATTTTTTTCCTATAAATTTCAAATATTTACTTGTATCTATAGTATTTTTAGTGCACTTTTGACTTTTCATGCCTGAGATGTTGTTGAAAATATCTGGAATTTTAGTTTCAAATTATTAGTTTTTTTATATTATGCCTCTTAGACTTTATGAATCCCTACCTCACAAGTCCATTAAATTATAGAGCAGAGTTATCAGTAATTGTTGAAAGCTATTATTTTTTCTGTTTATTTTACTAAAAACTTAATTGTATATAAATTTTGTATCAAAATAAAAAGCAATAATAAAAAAATGTATTTCCATTTTTCAGAATGGTTTAATACTGAACTATCTAAAGATGTAGATGGATATTTTAAGAGGTAATGATTTCTCCCTCACTGGAAGAATTTAAGTTGAGTAGATTACTTCTTGGTAAAGAGAATTCATCAGACCAATAATTGGAATAAAAATAATATGCATTTAAGTTACATTTACTACTCTGCTAATCCATATTTCTAAGGATTTTCCTATCTGTGCACAGAGAAATAAATTTCAGAAAATGATACTATCATTTTCATCTTGTTCTTCAAATCTACTTCTTGTTGTTGTTGTTGTTATTTGCCTTTGAGTCGCCCCCCAACTCATAGCGACCCCTCCTTGGGTTTCC